>NC_133456.1:70375725-70737391 GCF_048565385.1 Saimiri boliviensis
GAAAGCTAGTTAGTCGATAGAGTCATTCATTCATTCATTCATTTATTCAAATACTCATTATTTTAAAATATTTAGCCACATTTCCTTTTTAAACATACATTTTTTCCCCTAAAGAGTATATTTTGATCCATCTTTTTATCTATAATGCTTAAAGTTGTATTTGTTTTGCTTGGGTTGTGTTTTCCTACAAAAATAACAGCGACAACTCAAAACTAAAAACAACTTTTTGCCTTTCACTTTTGGGTTATACCATGATTCCACCACTGGAACAGTTGAATAAAACAGGATTTTTTTTTTTTTTTTTAAGACGGGGTTTCACCGTGTTGGTCAGGCTGGTCTTGAACTCCCGAACTCAGGTGATCCGCCCGCCTTGGCCTCCAAAGTGCTTGGATTAATAGGCGTGAGCCACCATGCCCAGCTGATAAAACAGGATTTAAGATAACAGAACCTCAAAGAACAGAGCTTTTCAATGACTTTCTTCATGCCGTAATTCAAACACACTAATTTGAACTTCGTTTTCCCAGTGTAATGATTTTGGTCATGGATAATTTGTAACTGAGGGGTCCATACTGGAATTGGACTCATTTCAAGATGACAGTAAGATTTATATGAGAACAGCAAGATGATGGTCAAAATAATCTTTCAAAAGTCAGGAGATAACCTTATCTCAAGAGAAAAATACTGTCCAGCGACTACATGTTCTAAAATAAGGGTCTTGCTCCTGATCTCATTTTTCTGTCATCAAGGAAACTGTAAAAATATGATAAAATGGAAGCTATTACATGAGTTCAGGGAAAATTGAAGGTATTTTATTTAAATGTTGCTCTTTCCCCAGTCTGCTATTTATTGTTGACTTTTTACACGATATTATTTCATGACATTTTGTTAGAATTTTGTACCTAAAAGAAATCTTAATGTAATTTGTATTATGGGCCTGAAAGTTCAGAGGCAACATTAGCAAATAGTAAGCAATATCTGAGTAAAATTTTATTACTTATGACAAAGGCATCCCTGTCATTTGTAGATATGTTAGTCAATTGTGCTAAAAGCATCCTGTCTAGTACTTTGTAGATCATGTTTATTTTTTCATGCATGTTTCCTGTTCTTTTAGAAACCTTGAGTCTATATTTTTTCCCATTTGAGTAAAATATCCATTTTTTTCCTCTTTCTAGATGATTACCCAAGGTTCCTTTCAGTTTCATGAACCTATGATTGTTTAAAAAAGCTGAATCTACTTTGATTCCTTATGGATGCTCACGTTTCACTTTGAATTTCCAGAAACATTTATGAGACAGGAACTGATGATCTATACCAGCAGTCTCGTAGGTGTCGTTCACTCTCATGTAGTCCATTTTGCTGAACACTTTAGGGCCTGTGGTGCTCTATTAACAGCTGGTAATTTTTTAATAGATTGGTAGGCAGACAGAAAGATATGGATAGGTGAGTGGATAAATGGATGGATGGATGGCTGGATGAATGAACGGATGGTCAGGGAGGTGACCCTATTTGTATAGTTTGGTCTTTTCCTGATGAGGCCAAGGCCTTAAACTAATTTCTTTCCAAGGCCTTTGTATGACAGACATCATCTGTCTTGCTGAGTGCTTCTGCAGTAGCCTGTCCAACACTGACTGTTCTTTTATGAATGGCCTCCCGAGATCCTCAGGAACCATGCCAGAGTTTTGCCAACTCAAGATTATCACTCATGAAGCTCCTTCCAGGCTTTGGTTATTTCCATGACTACTGATTTTACATTTCTTCCCCCACAGAGCAGCACTGAACTCATCAAATACAATTTAATTCTCTATTGTTGTTGTTTTCTGAAATGAACTAAAAAACAACAACAACAAAAAGAACACTGGATAGTACAGTGATATAATAACTTCCTTCATCATAACTCAAGATATCTTCCAGCCACACTGTAAATTCACATGTTCCCTACAGCACATATCACAGGGCATTAAACACAGTAGATACATAAATGAGGGCTTAATTAAAAATAACTGCCATTAACTGAATATCTAACATGGTCTAGATAATTCTCATACATTATTTTTTGTTCTCAGATTCACCCTGAAAGACAGGTAAACTTTTTTTTCATTTTCAATGTGCAGAAACTATGGCTCAGAGAAATTAAAGATTTTGCCCAACATCACAAAGGTAGTGCATGGCAAAGGCAGGATTTGAACCCTCGTGTGTTCTATTCCAAGACATGTTTTCTGTCAGCCATCCAACCGTCTAATGGCAGATAAAACGAATCCTCACAACCACCTTTTGAGGTAGGTTCTGTTGTCTTCCTCAATTGACAGACGAGGAAACTGAGTCATGAAGAGTTTGTCCACTTTTCTACAGTCACACACTCGACATGGGCTTGGGGAGACAGTAAGTGGGAGGTGGGACCAGATCCCGTCTCCTCAGACCTGGATCAGTGGCGACTGCTGTGGTAGGACACACCTCACGGCAAACTAGCGAAGAAGTCTTGCTGAAGAGTAGCCCTCACTCAGGTGCCTGACACTGACGAAAATGCTTCACATTGTTAGGTCTTATATGACCTTTTCAAGAGTGAAAAGAATCTCCACATGTGGCCTGGAAGACCAAAACCCACAGTTACAGACACCTAACACACGGAATTCAGTGCCCCGTCAAAGTGTGGTGAGACAACAATCTCCCTAGAAACTCTTCTGTTCCTCCTTCTCCTTCTCATGACTGGGCTTCTGACATCGAAGTTTGTTGTTAAAAGCATCCTTAATAGAAATATGACTGTATATGTTTTCACCGGAAGGGAGATTGTCAGGGGAAATTGGCATGATAGGTGTTTACCATATGTTTGACATGAGTTATTGTTAGATCAGTCTACTCTCCTTCCATAGTTTTTCTATGCAGTTTATTTATGTGCATATTTAAATAGTATGCCACTTAATTGAAATTATAGTGTGTTCAAGCCCGATTTGACACTGACTGGCAGTTGCTGTTCAAGAATACTTGGAACCTATGGAAGGGTCATTTTCCAAGTAGTACAGATAGAACTGTATTCATCCAGGAGAATATTTTAGGAAATCAAATGGCTGATAGTGCCAGTACAAGTATATGATCATTATTTTATTTGTGATCATGATTTTACATGTCATCGTTATTTTATTTAGTCCTCATAACTGTCCCCTGAGATACTCTTCCCTGGTTTACAAATGTGGAAAATTTCTCTCAGGGAGTTCTTTATTTGATAGGATTAGTCAGCGAAGAAGGAATGGATCAGGATCTGGGACCCAGCTCATTCCGTCTCTCAAGCCTCTTCTCTGTAGACTTTGATTATTTTGAGCAACTGCTTTTGACTGATTACTCTTATATACTGAGTAACAACATATTCCCAAAATTATCTGATAGTCATCTTTAGAATATGACATCATGACCTCATGATAAATGCTAACAAAATTGTCTTACTTGCTGACTCTAATTAGAAGGACAGTTCTGTGTAATTTTTGGGAATCCTGGCAACATTTCGACAAAGGAGGGGTTCCTAGCTAGCAGCTGTAGAAAAATCTCTGTAAACATTTCACTTGATATTCTCATAGTTTATATTACCGCAAGTGGCTTGCAAACCCCAGGGATGTGAAATGTGCTATAAGAAATGCAGTGAGCTGCCAGTCAGTGCCCTGCAGCGGGGTTTATGAAGCTGTATCCTGCAAATGTTGTTTGTTTCTTTTCGGCCCAAACCGTATGAATTATTTCAACTGAATCAGGAGGGTAGATGAAGGGGTGCAGAAGTCTAATAGAGAAACCTGCACCCCTATTGGTGCTGAATAAGTGGTCTGAATGATGGACTAGTTACTGCGAAAGCCTCTAACTTTCTGTTTTGAGGTACTGGTTTTATGTGGCTCCTGCCATTTTTGTGAGCAATTACTCCAGTCTTCATCCTCTTCCTTCTTAAGTGAAAGCCATACTCGACTCTCTGAAGCACACATCTCGCTACAGCTGGGCGATCCGCTGCATGCGAGGTACTGGTTGTTTTGTTCTGCTTGGGGTCTCTTTCCAAGACAGAAGAAGAAGGGAGAGTCTCAGGAGGGGAAGGAGCTTGGCTGATTGGGAAGCGTCACGGTTTCATAGAAAAACCTGGATCTTTTAAGAGCCTGAGTGTTAGTGGCAGCTCCTCTGCTTTCTAATTGTGTGACTTGGGCAAGATTACTTCTCAGAGATTCCATCTGCTCCTCTCTCATATGGGCGACGTCATATTGTAAGGAGTAAATGAGATGATATTTCTAAAATACCGGGTACATGCTAAGCATGACACTTAGTAAAACCAATTATCATTGTTTTCATCATTGATAAGGCAGTGACACAAAATTCCCATTATGTCCTAAATACATACTGTTAGATGTCTGGGAGATTTTACATCAATTGTTTGCCGCTTAAACAAAGACCTTTTTTTTCACTTTAGATACTGAGAGCAGCCCAGCAATGTTCCCTTTTCACTTAGTGGCTGCACATAGCAGTCATTTGAATGAAAACTGACATACTTTCCTGGAGGCCGAGTAGTACAGTGCCACAGATTATCCCACTAAGAACTGAAATCCTGATGTCTTCGTATGAGCTTATTTAATTATCTACTTCTGGATAGAAAGAGTAATATACAACGTAAATATGTGGTCAAAAGAATCTGTCTTCACCAGACGTTTTATTCTATGTGTCTAGGAATCCAGTGGGACCAAAGTAGTGTTACTATTGTTGTTTAAAAAAAAAAAAAAAACAGAAAACAAACTGCACTACCTAAAATTAACATGGAATCTGTCCATTTTTTAAAATTAGGCAAAACGGAATATTCTTTACAATTCCTCTTCTGCCATCCTGTTTTGATATGGCAGCGTGTGTTTTAATCTGCAAAGAGCGAAACTCATGTGGAACAATGGCATGGGTTCTTCAGAACTGTAGAGACTGTTTGACCTGTAGAAGCAAAGTGAGCTTTTCTATTTATTTTTGATTTTGAAGAAAAAAAAAAAAAAAAAAAAAAAGGTGGGGTACTGTGTGTCAAGTGCTACACTGGATAAAGAAGGGGGTGGGGGATGAAAAACTACCCGCTCACTACAATGTATACGGCTTAGGTGACGAGTGCACTGAATGCCGGACCTCACCACCACACAGTTCACCCACGTAAGCAAAACCTCTTGTACCCCTAAAGCTATTGAAGTTAAAAAAAAATTAAAATAAGAAAGTGGCTGTTTGTTTATAGTGTTTCCCTAGCCTGGTAAAATTTAGGGTTTTGTTGTCACGCTTTAAAACACCGAATGATGTAACACAAGTCAGTAAATGAAATTTTCAGTAGACTTTATGAAGCCACCATGCAGGAAAAAAAAAAGGAGTATCGCCAACACTTCAAGTGTGAAAATTCAAAATTCCTCCCAGTCACTTCCCCCAATTTTTATTTTAGAGAGCTCCAGACTTCTGTATATTTGACTCTAACTATTTCACTGTTTCCAAAGTAATAAATGAGATGATATTAGCAATGTACAGGTGAAAATCTATTTTAAATTTTATTTTAATATACCTTCAGAAAATGTAATTAGAATGTTATGATGTAAAATTTTTTAAATAAAATTACTTATGAAATAAGGAGCAATTAAAATAAAAAGTATTAAGTAAATAATAGTATAGGAGTTCATGTGGAAATGTCAGAAATTATTAAGGTGACTGATTAAAATCCAGAAAATGCTGATCTAAATGACTGAGTGAAAATGTGCTGCCATGTGTTAACATCGTTTGTATAAGAGTTATTTTGTTGGAACCCTTTACAGTGTTTTAAGTGTTAAATACCTTATGGCTTAAAGAAACTTGCCTCACTAAAATAGCAGAGAAAGGTGGTATACACTTTCCCCCATCGTTCCATACTCCAAAATCAATCTCATATGTAGCAAGAACTAATAGGAAAAAATAAATTGTAAAATTACTTGGAAAAACAAAAAGAAACACTGGAGACATACTTTTGTTTTTTAGTTTGTTTTACAATCCTGGAGTAGGTAAGGTCTTTCGAAGCATGACATAAATTTTAGAAGACCAACAAAAACCATAAATTTGACCATAATAAAAATTTAAAATTTTTGCATAGCAAAATACACAAGTAAATACTAAAGAAATAACATTAAAATACTAAATAGAAAAGTTATTTTCAGTACATATGACAAAGAAAAGCTAATTTCTTCCAAAACCTATTAGAAGTCCCTACAACATACTAAAAATAAAATTCAAGTAAAGAATAATACTATCACAGAATAATAGATAATGCTGTCACAGATAATAGAAAAACACAGGTCTCATAGTAGGAAACAGAAAGGGCTTTTAAATATATTTTTAAAATGTGCTTAAACTGTCATAAGAAAAGAAACAAAAATTTAAAACCATAAAGTCATTCCCTTTTTATCTATTTTGAAAAATCAAAAATGTTGCTGAACACATTGATAGATACGTTGAGTATTGATGAGCCCAAGGTCAAGAGTGGATATGTGGTGTAGGAGGCACAACAGAGAAGAGGGAAGAAAAATCATCTACTGCTCTTTATAAAATTTCAACCTTTTTAAGTTAAAAAATAAAATCTGAGGCTGTTTGGTGTTCTTGTTGGTGTCCTGAAGTCGCTTGCCTTTTCTTGCAGTATCAAGAACCTTCCGTCTGCAGTGTCTGGATTTGCACCCTGTTGCCATTCTAATGATAAAAAGCTGGATAAAAATACAGAAAACTGGGTCAAATACTAGAATACAGCATGGACTGTATATACATATTCTATACACAATAAAAATACCTACATTTTTTAAGTCTTCTGAAAAAAAATAAAAAATTTAAAAAAAAAGAAATTTGGTGGCCTCTGGTCAACAAAGAAAGAAAGAAAGAAAAAAAAAAGGATTCTGAAGAGTGAATAATTTTTTTTTTTTTTAGACGGAGCCTCTCTGTGTCTCCCAGGCTGGAGTGCGATGGCGCAATCTCAGCTCACTGCAACCTCCGCCTCTCGGGTTCAAGCAATTCTCCTGTCTCACCCTCCCGAGTAGCTGGGATTACAGGTGCACCACCCACACCCAGCTAATTTTTGTACTTGTAGTAGAGACGGGGTTTCACCACGTTGGCCAGGTTCATCTCAAACTCCTGACCTCAGGTGAACCACACATGGCAACCTCCCAAAGTGCTGGGATTGCAGGTGTGAGCTACCATGCCTGGCCAGATTGGATATTTTGTAAAGATTATCTCCAGGACCCTTGAATTTGAAGGCAGAGCCTTCATATGAGATGAGGAAGCTAATGGAACCACGATATGTTTTCCCAGTCTGCATTAAATTTCAATCTCAGTGCCCCAGGCCAGTGTAAATATGGCTGAAGCAGATGATCAAGAAACAGAGTAGGAGGAAACAAGTTCTGAGATAGAGCCAGAGGTCAGATCTGTCCTTACAAGCTAGATAAAATCATTTCAACTTGTGTGATACAGAGCCACTAAAGACTTATTTTTGAGAATGCCGTTTTTTAAAATTTCAACTTTCATTTTAGATACAGGAGTATATGTGTAGATTCGTTACATGGGAGTATTGCATAATGCTCAGGTTTGGAATATGGATTCCTACACCTTAGCAGTGAGCACAGTAACCAACAGGTAGTTTTTCTGCCCCTCCCCTCCCGCCACCCTCTAGTAGTCCTCAATGTCTACTGTTCCCATATCTGTGTCCATGTGTGCTCAGTGCTTAGTGCATACTTGTACGTGAGACCATGCTGTATTTGGTTTTTGTTCCTGCATTAGTTTGTTTAGGATGATGCCCTCTAGCTCCATCCGTGTTGCTGCAAAGGACATGATTTCATTCTTTTTTATGGCTGTGTAGTATTCCATGGCATGTATGTGTGACATTTTCTTTACCCAGTCTACCATTGATAGGCACCTGGATTGAGCCCGTGTCTTTGTTATTGTGAATAGTGCAGCAGTGAACATAGAAATACATTTGCCTTGCGCTGGGCGTGGTGGCTCAAGCCTGTAATCCCAGCACTTTGGGAGGCCGAGGCGGGTGGATCACGAGGTCAAGAGATCAAGACCATCCTGGTCAACATGGTGAAACCCCGTCTCTACTAAAAATACAAAAAATTAGCTGGGCATGGTGGCATGTGCCTGTAATCCCAGCTACTCAGGAGGCTGAGGCAGCAGAATTGCCTGAACCCAGGAGGCGGAGGTTGCGGTGAGCCGAGATCGTGCCATTGCACTCCAGCCTGGGTAACAAGAGCGAAACTCCATCTCAAAAAAAAAAAAAAAAAAAAAAAAAAGAAATACATGTGCGTTTTGGTAGAATGATTTATTTTATTTTGGGTATATACTCAGTAATGGAATTGCTGGTTTGAATGATAGCTCTGTTTCAAGTTCTTTGAGAAACCTTCAAACTGCTTTCCACAGTAGCTGAACTAATTTACATTCCCATCAAAGGTATATAAGCATTTCCTTTTCTCCACAGCTTCACTGGCATCTATTGTTTTTTTGACTTTTTAATAGCTATTCTGACTGGTGTGAGATGTTCTCCTGTTGTGGTTTCTATTTGCATTTCTCTCATGATTAGTGATGCTGAGCATTTTTTCATATGTTTGTTGACCACTCGTATGTCTTCTTTTAAGCAATGTCTGTTCGCGTCCTCTGTCCATTAGTTATTGAGTTTATTAGTTTTTTGCTTCTTGATTTGTTCTAAGTTCCCTAAGGATTCTAAATATTAGGCCTTTGTTGGATGCATAATTTGAAAACATATCCTCCCATTCTGTAGGTCGCCTGTTTGCTCTGCTGATAGTTTCTTTTGCTGTACAGAATGCTCTTCATTTTAGTTAGGTCCCACTTACTTATTTTTGTTTTTGTTGCAATTGCTTTTGGGGACTTAGCCAAAAATTCTTTGCCAAGGCCGGTTTTGAGAAGACTATTTCCTAGGTTGTCTTCCGGGATTTTTGTAGTTTGAGGTCTTACATTTAACTATTTAATCCATCTTGAGTTAATTTTTGCATATGGTGAAAGGTCAGGGTCCAGCTTCAATCTTACACCTATGGCTAGACAGTTATCCTAGCCACTGATTGAATGAGTCCTTTCTTCATTGCTTGTTTTTGTCAGCCTTGTCAAAGATCAGATGTTTGTAGGCGTGTGGCTTTGTTTTTGAGTGTTCTATTGTGTTCCATTGTTCTATGTGTCTGTTTTTGTACCAGTACCAAACTGTTCTGATTACTGTGGCTATATAGTATAGTTTGAAGTTGGGTAGTGTGATGCCTCTGGCTTTATTTTTGCTTAGGATTGCTTTGGCTATTCAGGCTCTTTTTGGTTCCATGTGAATTTAGAGTAGTTTTTTTTTTTTTTTTTTCTAATTCTGTGAAGAATGACATCATTAGTTTGATAGGAACAGCATCAGATCTGTAAATTGCTTTGGTCAATATGGCCATTTTATGATGTTGATTCTTTTAATTCATGAGCACAGAATTTTTCTCATTTATTTGTGTTGTCTCTGATTTCTTTCAATAGTGTTTTGTAGTTCTCCTGGTAGAGAACTTTCACTTCCTTGGGTAGCACTATTCCTAGGTATTTCATTCTCCTTGTGGCTGTGGTAAGCGTGATTGTGCTGTTTATTTCACTCTCAGACTAGATGTTACTGGTGTATAGAAGTGCTGCTGATGTTTGTACATTGATTGCATATCCTGAAACTTTACTAAAGTTGTTTACCAATTCTAGGATCCTTTTGGCAGAGTCTTTAGGATATCCTAGGTATAGAATCATATCTTCAGTGAAGAGAGAGAATTTGGCTTCTTTTCCTATTTGGGTGTCTTTTATTTCTTTCTCTTGCCTGATTGCTCTGGCTGGGACCTCCAGTACTATGTTGAATAGGAGGGGTGAGGGTGGGCCTCCTTGTCTTGTTCCACTTCTCAAAGGAAATAGTTCAAGCTCTTGCCTAGGCAGTATGATGGCTGTGGGTTTTTCATAGATAGCAATTATGATTTTGAGGTGTGTATTTTCGAGCAAGTCTTGATGTGACTTGATATTTTAGTTCATTTGGGCTGCTATTACAAACTACCATAAACTGGGTAGCTTGTAAACAACAGAAATTTATTTCTCATGGTGCTGGAGGCTGGGCAGTCCAAGATCAAGGCACCAGTGGATTCTGTGTTTGGTGAGGGCCCATTTCCTCTTCATAAATGGCAACTTCTTGTGTCTTCACATGGCGGAAAAAGGCAAGACAGCTCTCTGGGGGCCTTTTTTAAGGGCACTAATCCAATTTGTAAGGGCTCTGCTCTTATGATCTAATCAACTCTCAAAGGGCCCTGCCACCTCATATCATCACTTGGGGGTTAGGTTTCAACATACGTACTTCGAAGACACAGAAACATTCAGACCATAGCACCTGATAGAAATTTTTAAGCTATAAAAGTCCACTATGGCCGTTTTCTAACTATCCATGGTATTTTATATTTTTTAATAAACATTTCATTTTTATAGTGCTTATTGTTTTATTTTAAGTTATGAGAGTAATTTTTGCTTTTCTCACTGAAGAAAAAATTAGAAAATACAGAAAAATATTAAAAAGACATATTTAACCCAGGGGTTGGCAAATTATAGCCTGCAGGTCGACCAACTGTTTTTTGTGAATCAAATTTTATTGGAGGAGAGCCACACCCCTTTGTTTACTATTATGCCTGGCTACCTCCCATACAACAATAGCAGAGTTGTTTAGCTGAGACAGAGACTACATGCCCCACAAAGCCTAAAGTATCTACTACCTAGCCCTTTACAGAAAAAGTTTGCTGGTCCCTGTTTTAACCCTCTGAAATAATCTGTTATTAGTACCCTTTTCAAAGGGATGTTCTAGACATATCTTTAAATAGTCATATTATAAATTATGATTATTTATAATAATCATTTTTAATTGATTAGTACTTATAATTATTTAAATAGTCATATTATAACTTGTGATCACATTATTAATGCAGTTATGTATTTTGCTGTTTTTGCTTACCACCATACCATCACTGTGTTATATATAATTATGAACAATAACCAGAGGCCAACATTTGTAATCACTGTATAATATTTCATCTTATAAAAATATTGTCATTCATTTAAATAATTTTCTATTTTTTCCTCTTTAGTCTGACATTTAGACTAAGTTTTTTTAATAGATATTTTAAATAAATAATACTGTGGCAAATATCTTTGTGTACAATTGGTTATAGTTTTATCATTTCCTTAGACTAGATTCTGTTAAGTGTAATAGAATCAAGGGATATCAGCATTTGTAAGGCTTTAGATGAACATGCTGAGGTTTTAAAATGCCATTTCTAGAAAACTCTGGGCCTCTTGCAAGGTTGTACAACGTCATTTGAATAAGAGATTGCTTTGGACTTGAAGAAATGACTATGTTTTCATAGTTTAAATGCAAATGAGGATAATTATAAAAATAACTGAACTTTACTTTGGATAGAACATTGTTATAAGTGTTTAGCATATTAACCCATTTAATCCTTACATCAGTCCTTTGGGGATGGGTCTTGTTACCCTATTTTAGCAGTGAAGCTAGGCTTAAAATTAGGGTGACTCTGAAGCTCTTGCATTTAACACTGTGATTAACTGCCTGGATATTTCTGTGCGTGTTCCTTTTTCTTTTCCTGTTCAGTCCATGGTTCTACTGCTATCAAGGATTGTGTCCCGTGTTAAGTTTCTGAAAAATATTTTTGTCCCTAAAGGTTCTGTGACTTTTAAAAAGCTGGAAACCCTTTTACTTCCTGGACTGCATCCTGTGAGCAGAGAGTAGTTTAGTTCACATCCGATATTTCCTTTACCTTCTTGGGCTTCCTCAGTGTTTGTTTTCTTCATGTTCTCACCTCTCCGTACTTTGTGTTGTCAAACTTATCTCCAAAGTTTAAAGTTTACGTATCATGCTGTTATTTTAAAAAGTAGTCTGGTGGTGCTTCTAATTATTGCTACTGCCGTGAACACAGAGGCAGGCAAAAGCAGCTTCCAGAAGCTTAACGAAAACGTTATCTACTATTTTTAAAAAGGATAAATGCAGAAACAACTTTGGTTTGATGTTATAATTACTTCTTTTGGATTTCTAGCTATTTTTAAAACAAATTTGCACCGTTTTGTGCTTGTGTGAAGCCTCAAGGATAACACTCACTAGAGATCCTCCAATTATTTTTCCAGTAAGTCCTACCTCTTAATTGTTTTAATTAGCAAACCTATGAAAATTAATTAAAATTGTTATTATGCTTCCAAAATTACATACCACTGACAACTGAACATAAAATCTTAATCAAAATATTGAAAAGGCTGGAATCCAACTTGCTTTAATTGTCTAATATGCTTCGAGGAAAGAAACAATGAAAACAGTAAGATGCTTTTTCAGGGAGTCTGCAGGACCTTTTCCGTAGATGTTTCAAAACGATGATCATCGTCGTGATAATGCTGGTTTCTTTCTCTTCAACTGAGGAGCAGAGTTGGTTTTCAGTAAAGTGTCTACTTTGATGAGGGGAAAGTAATTTCTTTACAGCAGGTCCTTGGAAGCACTGCGTGGAGATCATCTGTGGCCACAGCCTAAGGAAGGGACCTCAGCTAGTGTTCAGGTGGAGAAAGAAAGGAAGGAAAAAGAGAAGCAGACGGTGTGACTGACAGCAGGCGAGGAAACCGGTGTCCCACTAAGTGCTAGCCTCTGGCTTAGGAGCTTTCACATCGGCTACCCTTTTTTTTTTTTTCCCAGAAAAAGGTAGAAATTTCTAATCATTATCCTTATTGATGAAGCCGACATAAAGGGATTAACTACACTGTCCAAACCCATACAAGGCCTTCTATCCTCAATCTTTCTCTCTCCCCTGATGCCCAGGCTAAGGTATGCAGTTTGGGTCATGTCTCCCCATCAAAGCCTGATCCAAATTCCATCCCTCCTGTGGTCAGATCCAGGAAGAAGGCAGTTGCTGAAACTGGCTTTTAGAGTGAAGTTAGGTAACAACAATGGCAACAGCCGGTAATGGAGTCACAACCACTGCAGCAACAACACCGAGGTGAAAATCAGTTTCCCATATATTATCTAACTTTTGCTGCTAACAACTGAATAAGGAGGCTATTATTATTATTCTCTTCCAAATAGGAGAAAACTAAGTCATCCACAGTCTGATCTTGGAGTTATGCAGTTAATAAGTGGCAGAGTTTTTATTTAAACCTAGGTCTAATATTAGAAATCAGAGTTTTAATCATTACTTGGAAAATACACTCACACGCAACTGTGCATGTGTGTGCGCACGCACACACACACACACACACACACACACACGCAAAACATGTACACCATGACAGAGGTATGACCTTAAGCGTGTAGATGTATACAGCTTCTTAAAGTAAAACTAGATGGGATGAGGTAAGGAAGGTGTTGTAGTAGATATTGATACTAATAAGTTATAGTAGGGCCAGATATTCAACTTTTTAAAGGCCCTTATTTATTCTGTTTTATACATTGAGTCTCAATACTGTTCTGTTTCCCTTCTAGCATTTCCTCTGTTTTTGTAAACATTATAAAACTGGGCTTTTTCAGCCGTTCAAAAATTATCAGAAAGATGAAAGCTGGCACAATTACTGTACCGTGGAGAAAGATGTAGCTAAGTGTGGATTATTGTTTATTTGAAATATTCATATCAATACCTTGTTGGGAGACGGACAGCAATTTTTTTTTTTTTTTGAGATGGAGTCTTGCTCTGCTGCCCAGGCTGGAGTACCCTCGGCTCACTGCAACCTCCGCCTCCCAGGTTCAAGCAATTGCCCCGCCTCAGCCTCCTGCCTAGCTGGGACTACGGGTGCACACCACCACGCCCAGCTAATTGTTGTGTTTTAGTAGAGATGGGGTTTCACCATGGCGGCCAGGATGGTCTCAATCCTCTGTCCTTGTGATCCGCCCACCTCGGCCTCCCAAAGTGCTGGGATTACAGGCATGAGCCACCCTACCTGGCCACCAGCAAACTTCATTTACCAAAAAGTGAATTTTGAAACAGACTATATTATCTAGTACACACAGTAGGCAGTTGATAAATGTTGGAAAATTTGTGAAAAATAAAAAAATAGTGTTTTATTTAATGACTATGCCTTTTAAAAAATCATGAGTACATAATGGTTGTATATATTTATGGGACACGTGGTGTTTTGAAACAGGCATGCAATGTGTAACAGCTGAATTGGAGCTATTGGGTATCCATCACCTCAAGTATTTATCATTTCTTTTTGTTAAAAACATTTCAACACTACTCTTATTTATTTTTAAATATATAATAAATTATTGTAAACCGTAGTCAACTCATTGTACTACCAAATTCTAGATCTTATTTATTATATTGATAAAAATCGAATGTTTTCGTCCCTTTAACCATCTCTACTCCCTCCTCCCACTTGCCTTCCTGGCCTCTGATAGAGTATTTCCATATCTTGGCCATAGTGAATAGTGCTGCAATAAAGATGGCAGTATAAATATCTTTTTAATATATTGATCTTTTCTCCTGTGGCTATATACCCAGCATGTACCTTGTGGGGACACGGCCAGCAAATGGTTTCTTCTGAGACAGAGTCTTGCTGTCGGTCTCCCACAAGGCACCGATATGAATATTTCAAATAAACAATAATCCCACTTAGCTACATCTTTCTCAGCAGTACAGTAATTGTGCCAGCTTTCATATCTTTCTGATAATTTTTTTTTTTAGTTTTTGGCAGAACCTCTACACTATTCCCCATAGTGGTTGCACTAATTAACATTCTTACCAACAGAATACAAGCATTTCCCTTTCTCTGCATCTTCACCAGCATTTGTTATTACCTGCCTTTTGAATAAAAGCCATTTTAACTGGGGTGAGATCATATCTCGTTATAGTTTGATTTGCATTTCTGTGGTGATTAGCGATGTTGAGAATTTTTACATATACCTGTTGACCATTTGTCTGTCTTCTTTGGAGAAATGTTTATTCAGATTTTTTGCCCATTTTTAATCAGGTTTTTTTTTCTTTTGAGACAGAGGTGCCAGGCTGGAGTGCAGTGGCGCAATCTCGGCTCACTGCAACCTCCGCCTCCTGGTTCAAGCAATTCTCCTGCCTCAGCCTCCTGAGTAGCTGGGATTACAGGTGCACGCCACCACGCCCAACTAATTTTCAAATTTTAGTATAGACAGGGTTTCACCATGTCGGCCAGGATGGTCTTGATCTCTTGACCTCATGATCTGCCTGCCTCAGCCTCCCGAAGTGCTGGGATTACAAGCGTGAGCCACTGCGCTCGGCTGTTTTTTTCTTATTGAGTTTCTTTTATATTCTGCTTAGTAATCCCTTGTCAGATGGGCAAGTAGTTTCTCTCATTCTGTGGGTTGTCCCTTCAATTTGTTGATTGTTTCCTCTTCTGTGCAAAAGCTTTTTAAGTGGATGTGACCCCGTTTGGACATCTTCGTGTTGGTTGCCTGTGCTTCTGAAGTCTCACTCAAGAAATTTTTGCCCAGACCAATGTCCTGGAATATTAAAGACTGTGTCTTAGTAAAATTGCTGATCTCCATAGAATAAGCAAACTGGCTTGAGAAGCAAACAGCACTTTGCGTAAGGGCTAATGCTCGTTTATGCAAATTAAACGATTAATCAAATGCATTCTCAGTAGTAACTTTTATAAAAATCACTACTCCTATTTTCTCTTCTATTCTTTTTGTGACAAAAGTACAAATTCAGCTTTCCACATTCTTTCCACCTGATTTAATGTATCAAAGCTGATCTAAGCGCTTTCCCCTGTTATGTGTATGTTATATATTTTATTTATAATACATCTCTTTTTGCATGCAAAGATATACAAAATAGAGGAACTGGCAATTTTGGACTCGGGTCCAGTCGGTTTGGAAAGTTTTTGTGCCTTCATGCTTATTCTTTACACATCACGGAGCATTTAAAAAATTTTTCTCTGGATGTGTTCTAAGATAACAGTATCAACTGTGTTTCTCTAATAGTCTATTTATCTAGTGACTTGATGTGCAGATAGTCTCTGACTTACAATGATTTCACTTAGAATTTTTGACTTTACAAGGGTGAGAAAGCATGTGTATTCAGTAGAAACCATACTTTAAATCTTGACTTTTGATCTTTTCCTGGGCTAGCAATATGCAGTACAAGACTCTCAAGATTCTGGGCAGTGGCAGGGAGCCGCAGCTTCCCGTCTGCCACATGAGTACAACGGTAAGCATCCAGTATTTTCCCATGTCCTGTGTTGCCAGATGGTTTTGCCCAGCTGTAGGCTGATGGAAAGGTTCTGAGCACTCATAAGACAGTGGGCTAGGCTAAGCCATAGTGTCCAGTACATCAGGTATTAAATGCATTTTTGACTTATGGTTCTGTCTCTCTCTCTCTCTCTCTCTCTCTCTCTCTCTCTCTCTTTCTGTCTTCTCTTTTTGACAGTCTCACTCTGTTGCCCCAGCTGGAGTGCAGTGGTGTGATATGGGCTCCCTGCAACTTCCATCTCCTGGGTTCAAGCATTTCTCCTGCCTTGGCCTCCTGAGTAGCTGGGATTACAGGTGCCCACCACCACTCCTGGCTAATTTTTGTGTTTTTAGTAGAGACAGGGTTTCACCATGTTGGCCAGGGTGGTCTCAAACTCCTGATCTCAGGTCATCTGCCCGCCTCGACCTCCCAAAATGCTGGGATTGCAGGCATGAGCCACCGCACCTAGTCCAACTTATGATGTTTTCAGTTTGGAGTGGGTTTATCAGGGTGTAACCCCATGATGAGTCAAGAAACATCCGTACTTCTTTCCACTGTTATAGTCATCTCTATCAGGTATGATACAGTAAACGACCGTGATCAATGATATAAGTTGATTTTCACGATCAGATATATAGTTTGAGATCCTTAAAACATCTCTAGCCAACGCTGAGTTCTTCAGAACACTGTGAAAACCATAGCTGAAGGACATGGAAAAGTGAGAGACATAAACAGATCTGCATTTCAGAAAGAAAGAAAACACCGTAAGTCAAAAATGCATTTAACACCTGATCTATTGAACATTATGGCTTAGCCTAGCCTACTGTCTTACAAGTGTTCAGAACATTTACATTAACCTACAGTTGGGCTCATAAAATGGAGGATGAGTTAGTTAAAGAGGGGAAATATTAGAACCAAAGAGATTTACAAGAAGGTTATTATGAAAGAGGATGGAACATTAAACTTGGATGTCTGTCTTGCACATACCCCTGAAGTTAAAAAAAAAAAAAAAAAAAAGTTGAAAAACAAGCTTAGATATATGTCTCAGGGAAAAAAATGCAACATTTGAGAAATAAAATTGATTTTAAAAATTAGACAATTGTTAGCAGGATTGATGGATAAGTAGAGATCACTGATGGCTTTTTGCTTTGGAAACCCAAGCAAGTCGTGGTGACACTGTTAAAACAGACAAACATGCTGCAGTCAGAGGAGCGGGTCTGAGTTGGTTTACAGCAAAGTGGATGAGGAGTTTGATTTTACGCACAGTGAAACCGAGATACTAAAATCAGCTAAGTTCAGACCTAGAATTCAAAAGAAGGACTGAGGCTGTGTGTGAATTTGATAACCAGATGGATAAAGCTACAGAAGTGGGACCAGGAAAGACGTGGGCACTGAGAAGAGAAGAGGCCAATGGCAAACAAAGCCTGGGGATCATGGACTGCCACGGAGTGCGGAGAAAAAGGGCCACCAGGCCCGGCACGGTGGCTCACCCCTGTAATCCCAGCACTTTGGGAGGCTGAGGCGGGCAGATTATGAGGTTAGGAGTTCGAGACCAGCCTGACCAATATGGTGAAACCCCGTCTCTACTAAAAATACAAAAATTAGCCAAATGTGGTGGCACATGCCTGTAATCCCAACTACTCAGGAAGAATCACTTGAACCCAGGAGGCAGAAATTGCAGTGAGCCAAGATTGCACCACTGCACTCCAGCCTGGGCAACAGAGTAAGACTGCCTCAAAAATAAAATAAAATAAAATAAAATAAAATAAAATAAAATAAATAAAATAAAATAAAATAAAATAAAATAAATAATAAAATAAAATAAAAAAAAATACAAAACAGCCACCAAAAGAGTCAGGAAAGCTAATTTAAGCAGGAGACAGTTAACTGTATAGAACTATGCAAAAGAGAAACTTGTAACTAGAAGGAGTTAGCCAGTGCCAGGCCATAGAGAAATGCAATTTTATCTTCCAGTTTTTCACCTCCTGTTAATCCTGTGCTGCACCTCCACCTTCTGCCATCCTTTATGCAATAATAAAAACAATAGTGCCTCAGTAAATGACCTGACTCCTACTTCACAAATAGGTTTGATGCCATCAGGCATAACCTAGTTCATAGTCATCTTCTTTACCTTCACAAACCTTCTCCTGCACGAACCCTTCCCTTTCCTTTCTTTTTCTGTTCCTAAGGCACCTCTGAGTCCTTTAACTTCTTACCTGCTCCTGACTGTTCTCATGATCGCTCCTCTGCCACATTCTTTAATAAATATAATCTCCTGAAGGCTTCTTGCTTTTCTTCTTAAAATACATATGCTTCTCCCAGCTGACACTGGCTGCCTGGAGCCTGCTGCTCCCAACAACTGCCCTCCTTTCTTCTTTCTGAGAAAACTCCTTAAAAGACATTGTTTATACCCACAAAGTCTCATCTGTCTCTTCCCGTTCTCTTCTGAATCTGGCTTTACCTCTATCGCAGTATTAAATTCCTCAAAAGCCGTCAATGACTACCTTCTAGCCCAGTGGTTCGCCAACCTTTGTGGCACCAGGGACCAGTATTGTGGAAGACAATTTTCCCACAGACCAGGGGCGGAGGGGATGGTTTTGGTATGATTCAGGAGCATCACATCTAGTGTGCGCTGTATTTCTATTATTATTGCATTGTAATATATGAAACAACTGCACGTCGTGCCATGATGTAGAGTCAGTGGGAGCCCTAAGCTTGTTTTCCTGTGACTAGATGGTTCCGTCTGGGGGGTGATGGGAGACAGTGACCCATCATCAGGCGTTAGATTCTCCTAAGGAGCGTGCAGCCTAGATCCCTCACATGTGCAGCTCACAATAGGGTTGGTGCTCCTGTGACAATCTAATGCCGCCGTTGATCTAACGGGAGGCGGAGCTCAGGCGGTGGTGCGAGCAGTGGGAGCAGCTGTAAACACAGACGAAGCTTCGCTCACCCTCCACTCACCTCCTGCTGTGTGGCCGACTGGTACTGGGCTGGGAAACCCTGTTCTAGCCAAATCTCTTCTCAATTTCTTTTTTCTTTTTTTCTTTTCTGTTTTCTTTCTGTCCTTCTTTCTTTCTTTTTTTCTTTTTTTGAGACAGAGTCTCACTCTGTCACCCAGACTGGAGTGCAATGGCATGATCTCAGCTCACTGCAACCTCCACCTCGTGGGTTCAAGTGATTCTCCTGCCTCAGCCTCCCCAGTAGTTGGAGGCAAGACAGGGTTTCAGCAAGTTGGTCAGGCTGGTCTTGAAAGCCTGACCTTGTGATCTGCCCACCTTGGGCCCCCAAAGTGCTGGGATTACAGGCATGAGCCACCACGCCTGGCTCCTTTTTCAATTTCTAAGATCAAGTGAATCAATTTCAGGCCCATTTTAAGTTGCAGATTGACCAGCCTGTCTTTGGGTTTCTACGTCACTGCTTCATTCAGGTCCTTCTCCTGTCTCTCTGCCAGTGTTCTCTCTCCTTCCTGCTGGTGTTTCTTCCCCATCTTGTCTCCAACTGTAAGTATTCCCTGTGTTGTTTCCCTTGGTGTATTTTCTCACCGTACATGCTACATACTTCCAGACAATTCATCCACTCTGCCAGCTTAAATTGCGCCTTCTATGACAATGTGTCTCATGTTTAGATCTGCTGTTGACAGAATGACCTCTGTGCTGCCACCCTCTTATGCCATCCGTACACTGAAACAACCATGCATTCACAAAGTGACCACAGCCCTGAGAACCAGTCAAGTAGGAGGCCACTGCCACTGACCTGTTACTCAAAGTTCTGAAGGTCTCCAACAGCTTAGAACAGCGGTTTTCAAACTCAAGATTTCATCAGAATTTGCCTGGAAGGGTTGTTAAAAGATGATTTGCTTGACTCTATCCCCAGAGTTTCCTGATTTGGTAAGTCTGTGGTGGGTCCAAGAATTTGTATTTCTAACATTTCCAGGTGATGCTGATGCTGCTACTTCAGGGACAATGCTTTGAGCATCACTGGCTTAGAAAATGGTTTTTAGGAGAACCACTCAGCAGCCGGACCACAGCTCGTCTTCCCTGGACTCCATGAACCACACTGTCCGAACCTTCTTCACTCCCACCAACACCGACCATCCTCCCAACTATGAGATGCTGAAGGAGGAGCATGAGGTGGCTGCACTGGGGGCACCCCACAACCCTGCACCCCCGACATCCACCGTGATCCACATCCGCAACAGGACCTCCATGCCCATGTCACATGGTCCCTGTTCAACACCCTCCTCATGAACTCTGCTGCCTGGGCTTCATAGCGGTCGCCTACTCCGTCAAGTCCAGGGACGGGAAGATGGTTGGCGACCTGACCAGGGCCCAGGCCTACACCTCCACCGCCAAGTGCCTGAATGCCTGGGCCCTGAATTTGGGTATCATCATGACCATTCTGCTTATCATCATCCCAATACTGATTCTGCAAGCATATCAATAGATCAAGAGGAATCATCCAGGCCAGGGGCTCTGCCCATGACCTGTTGCCCACATACTCCCTCCCCGTTCCATTCCTTGCCCTGCCCCCCAAGCTGAGCCCTGTATCACCACTTTATCCTCACGTGCTTTTCTACAATGGCATTCAATAAAGTGCACGTGTTCCTGGAAAAGAAAAATAATAAAGAAAGAGAAAAAGAAAGAAGAAAGAAAGAAAGAAAGGAAAGAAAGGAAAGAAAGAAAGAAAGAAAAGAAAGAAAGAAAGAAAGAAAGAAAGAAAGAAAGAAAGAAAGAAAGAAAGAAAGAAAGAAAGAAAGAAAGAAAGAAAGAAAAGATGGTTTTAAACATAGCTGCACATCAGAATCACTAGAATAGCCTTGAAAATTACTGCTCCTCAGGACACACTACTGCCCTATTAAATCAAAATATCTGGTCATGGACTCCCCAGTTAATTCTAACATGCAATCATAGTTAAGATACAGATGTTTAGAAGTAGAGGAAAGGAAATCCCACTCAGAAAAGCAATAGCTTTGGGTAGGGGTTTACCCCATGGTTTCCTCAGAGGTCTGTTAATTCCATAAAATAATAAGCAAAAAGGCTGTGTGTAACCAGGGAGGGAGTGCATAGCCTTCAACATATTCTCCAAAGGATCTGTGACTGTATCACCCAAAGTAAAAATCGCTGAGGAAGCTGATTCTCAGGGGGCCTGGCCTGCTTACACAATATCTTACATCGCATACACATCACCATCACCTACGTTTCAAACTCCATTCTGTTCATACATTAAGGCTTCTGTGAGAAATATCGGCTTTACTTTGCATAGCTTCAAGGCTTGAAACGTTTATCTCTGCAGATTCACTCAGGTTAATAAGCATTTGTTTCAAACTGCTTACTAAGAAGAAGAATCCAACATCTATCCACCATTGACATATTGGCAAGAATCACTTCATCTAGATTGGTTTTATGTTACCATATGTCCGAAAGTAATAGGTATTTTGAATGAGCAGAGAAGGGGAGTATGAAGAACATTGACAGTCTAAGTAGAGCCCCACGGAGAGGTTTTCAAAAAACAAAAAACAAAAAACAAAAAACAGGACAGAGGGAGCCTGAAAGACTGAGAAGGGCATCTGACTCAGTAAGATGTGTGTCAAGCAAAATCAGAGTACACAGAGTAATTTTTAATGATGGTACCTGAGACTCATTGTACATTGAAGAAACAAATAGAAAATCGTCTTCCTTCCTCTTTTCTTCCCCCATATTCCTCATATACAGATTCCTCAGAATCATTAAGGACTAACATGATCTCTTCTAGTGGGGTCAGTTTTGAGTAATGTAAAGCATGGGAGCCTTAGAACACGGACAATTGCAGTTGATAATGTAGTATCATAGAGCTCCATTCCCAACCCTGCCATTCAGTGTCTAGGTGGCCCGGAGCAACTGTTCACCTCTCTTAAGTCCAAGTGTTATCTAAAATGGCAATGATAATACCCACCTCATCAGGTTATCATGAAAAAGGAAATGAAATAATTTTAGTACTTATTACAGTGCTTCAGACTACCAAGTGTTCAATAAATGGCTGTGTTACCACTACTCAGCTAAGTTATGATCAAATTAGGCATTTTTTGGACTGGCCTAAAAATGTAACTGTGTATCAGTTGCAAGTGTCTGTGTTCCAAGTGATTGGCTTTGAGATAGATAATCTTCACTATGAAAACACTTAAGTACTCACTTTGCATTTTCAATTTACTTTTTAAAGGAATTTCTTGTTCCAACTGCCAATTCTTTTTCTTTAGCTACTCATCTACCATCTTAATCTCACAGCTGACAGAAACTCCTCCCTGAAATGAGAGTTTCTTAGGAACAGGAGAATTGCTTGAACCCGGGAGGTGGATGTTGCAGTGAGCCGAGATTGCACCACTGCACTCCAGCCTGGTGCCTCTGTCTCAAAAAAAAAAAAAAAAAAAAAAAAAAAAATCTGATTAAAAATGGGCAAAAAATCTGAATAAACATTTCTCAAAAGAAGACAGACAAATGGTCAGCAGGTATATGTCTTTATCAAATAACCATTAATTAAGCATCTATATGTCAATAATTGGACATAAAAAAAGATATATGTAATTAGTTCCTTTCCTCGTGGGGCTTAACTTAACTTCTACCTGGGAAAAATAATATGCAAATGCAGTTCAAGATTATGACTTATAATAAAGATATGTGCCAAGAACTCTTGAGTATAGTGGAAGAACAGATTTATTTTATCTCATGTGATAAGGAAATCTTCGTAAGAGAGGTGGCATTAGAACTGAGCCCAATGTGTATCAAAGTCAATAATGATTCCATCACCTTAGAAGACAGAGATGGAAGGATCACTTGAAGCCAGGAGTTTGAGACCAGCCTGGGAAACACAGCAAGACCCCTGTCTCTACCAAAATAAATAAATAAAAATAAAATTAGCCAGGCATGGTGGTACATCTTTGTAGTCCTTGCTATTCAGGAGGCTGAGGCAGGGTGATCACTTGACACAGGAGTCTGAGATTACAGTGAGTTTTGAGCATACCACGGCACTCCAGCCTGGGTGACAGAGCAAAAGCTTGTGTCAAATACTACTAATAATAATGTGTAAAAAATACGTAGGAACAGAGAGATCTGCATGGGTGCCACTGCAGGACAAGATCCCTAAGTGTAGTATGGGACAGTTGGACCTTGAATACCTAGGATAAAGACAGAAGATGAAATGTCATGGCGTGCATCTAGGCATGTATATAATAGCAAGAAATATTATTAATAAATAGTAAGCTGGCTGGCGGGAAATAACGTTAGACAGGTGCTGCCATGGGACTCTATGTTGCCCAGCCCTGGGAACTGAGCAGGGAAGTTTAGACTTCATGCAATAAGAAAAAAAAAAAAAAAAAAAAAAAAAATTGAAGAAGAATAAGAAAAAGGATAGGATTTCAACATGAATTTGGAAAGAAATTATTTTCTGAAAAAATTAAAAAAAGAAAAAGATGGAGGCTAAAGATCGAGGCTAAAAGATCTGAAGCATCTTGAATCAGTGTTACTATTGCAGCTATGACCTGTGGTAGGTCCAGATGAGTATGTGTTTAGAGATTAACTATAGATATAAATGTGATCGTTTATAAATGTCACCTGGGAGGTCTGAAGAATAATATCACTGACAAATATAGCAAAGATAATGTGAAAGATTATGAATCATTTTTATGTGAACAAAATTTAGTGTCATCTTGATGCCAAGTATTTGAAAATACATAATGTTTCACATGTATGTATCGACATAATATGTACACCTTCATTCAGTATCTATTTCCCACATTTATATCTTGTTTCCAAATATAAACTACCTACTTCTGCTGGGCAGAATCTCATCTCATATTTCTCATGCATTCTATAGAGTCTACCATGTAAAAAACCATAAAGTTGGTACTTAATAAAAAAAATTATTACTTGGTTAAATAACTGAGGCCAGATATAAGGGAAAACTAGCCCATCTTAGACGGAATCGATAGTGAATAAAAATTATTTATTCCTAATAATATTGATGGAGTGGGAAAAGTTTTACTGTGTGAAATAATTCTACACAATAAAACCATAGTTCATTTTTTTAATTTTTAGAAAATGGTTTTTAGGAGAACCATTAAAAAATATGCAGTAGAACAAATTTGATGAACCTGAAACATCCAGGGAAATAGTGAAAAATCATGCTTCTCATCTACTCTGGTGTGTGTAGTTTTTTTTCACTTTAAAAATGTGATCTTAAAGTGGGGGTGGGGGAATAAGACAGTAAATCAGCCCCATCTTTTATAGCAGTATCTTTACTTCCCATAGAAAAAATGACTTTAATTGCACAGGGATAGAAAAAGGATATTTGAATCCCTCTCCCTGACAAGATTCAAGGCTTTCATTTACAGTAAATTTACATTTACAGTAAATTTAGATTTGGGGGTAGAATTTAAAGCTCTTGTCCATCAACATGTAATGAATGAATATGGCACTTGAATAATGGCATTTTTTTGAGCACTGTTAGAGCAAGAGAGTCTTTCCAGTGCTAAAGAAAAAAGGAAGTTAAAAAATGTAAGGATGTTTCACTTTCAATTAAAAAAAAAAAAAAAACCTAATCGAAATAAGTTGGCAACTCCGTATTTAGAATCTATGTTGTTTCTCTAATGTTCAGGAATGGTTAAGGCAGGAAGGAGAATCTGAAGGTCACCAGGAATAGTCCTCAGAGTATTCTTATAGGGCTTATCTGTGCTCACATGCCTAATTTTTTCCAAGTGCAAAGAATGGCCACTTGCTTGAGACAGGCCCAGTGCCATCCTTTATTCAAGTTCCTTTATACTCCTCTTTTTAAAGAAGCTGTCAAGTTCTTTTTTTGCAGCTGACAGGAAAGGCCAAATCTCTGGTACAGGAAAGGAGGCGCAAAAAAGAAACTTTTTTGTGTTGATGTTTTACTAAGTGAGCTAAGGAGAATTTTAGAATCATGCAATTTACTCTGGAGGCATTTACTGTACATAGCTATAGTGATGGTAATTTCTTTCATTGTTGAAGTGAAAAGATAACCATCAATCAGTTGTCAATTGGTCAATTGCAGAAGTGATGAAAAGAAACTGGTAGGAACAATCACTTCTGTGGCTACCTAGACCATTTGGAAGCATAAGAAAAGTATGGGAACTGGATTACATTTTAAAAAGGGATTGGACCAGATTTTCAAGAAGGTTAACAGGCGTAACTTCCTTGTAAAGAATGGCTTTGCAGTTATGCGTAATCAGGAAATGCATTTTTAAAATGAAAAATTTAAAAGACAATGAAAAGTTTAAAAGTAAAAATTAATTATTTAACTAGAGCAGGTAAATAAGCCCAGAAAATCTTGAATTTCAGTGTGATCTTAATGAAGGAATAAATATAGTTTACTAATAACCCAACATGTATTTAAAACAAATTAATGAAAATTACTTTGTACTTATGCCTTAGGTTCTAATCTTGGGCACTTTGAATTAAGTAACTTTCCAAGTATTTATTATGAGAAATAGAACACCCAAGTTAATTGTGAACATTGTCTTTAAGCAAATATTTACAGATAATTTAATTTTTTCAAACCTATGGAAGTTCATATAAAGGTTAAGATAAGAACAATTTTAAAAATCATTAACTTGCATAAAAGGCAAATAGCACTTAGGGACTTAGTGATGTAAGCAAGATTTCCTTTTAACTTATCCTGTTTTCCTAAGAATGGCAATGTTATTGATTTATTCTGAGAGAGTTCCCCACACACAGTGATTTTTTTTTTTTTTTTTTTTTTTTTTTTTACTGTGGTAGGTAATAAAAAGGATTACAGGCCCCCAGAAGGATGAGATATCATCAGTTTGTAATCCAGCCCGTGGTTTCCTAGATACCGTATTGTCTATTCTGTTCCGCTATGTGAAAAATGTTGAATATCAACAATGGGTTTCAGTGCTGTATTGTTGAGTTTTGTATGAACTAATCTAGCTTCCCTAAAAAAAAAAGAAAGAAAGAAAGAAAGAAAAGAAAAGAAAGAAAGAAGAAAAAAAAAGAAAAGGAAAAAAAAAAGAACCACAGCTTTGGACAAAAGTCTGTAGCCAGTGCATTTGAAACTCCCCTTGCACCAGGGCTGACTGTAGCTGGGGGAAGACATTTTACTCATTTGCTCTTTCCTTTAACACGGTCAGCTGGTCCCTCTTCTCAGGTGTAGATCACCTCTTACAATTTTACCTAATTCTGATAAAGAAAGGCCCAGGACTTACCAGCTGGGATAGGCCTCACAAGACAGCTCTGTTCAGTATTTGGAAGGTAAGCTATCTGCACAACTTCTCTGCTGTAGTGTACTGGCCTAGCTTTAAAACTTTGCAGTCCATCACTTATTTTTAACTTTCCCTTTTTTTCTCTTTTCTTCTTTTGGAGAAAGAAAGCCTGGCAGGTTTCTTCGGAAAAGTGGCCATCCATGGAATGAATGAAATGTTCTCTTTCTATTCCAGTAAGTAATTGACTTGTAACTAAAAATTGAACTGGCTGCTATGTCAACTGCAATGTGAGCTGCTGCTGGCACAGGTGTGCTTACTCTTTAGCCTGGAAAGAAAAGGGGCTTAAATTGTGATTAAATTTCAAGTCAATTGACCTCAACATGATAGTACATAATTCTCACTTGCCTACCAAATGGCCTGAGTTCTCATTTTGACCCTGATTCTCACATCTGCGTTTTTAATGTTCGGTGTAGCTAAAGCTATGGTTGCTCTTTTGGTTAGAAATAAAGTGAGTAAAGAACGGTTCTAAGTAAATAACAAATGGTCGTCAGCCGAATGAGTCCTTAACACAGTGCTCAATGTGTTCTATTTTTTTAATGCGTTGACTCTAAGTTCATGTAAACTATTATTTGATCTTTTATTTTAAAAAGTATGGATTCATGGGTAACAATTTTACTAACCACGGATAAACAGTAAATCCAAATCAGTGAATTACAAACAAGTGAAGGATGTGAGAATTTTGATGTTAAGTGCTTTCAAATGCTTAACTTTGATTATGTAACATATTATAGGCTAAATATGCCTTGCACTTTAATTATTTTGAGCCCTAGGAATGAAATAGCAGCATTGTTTTTCTTCCTTACTGTAAGTAGAACAAAAGCCTACTTAATTTAAGAAAGACAACCATATTGGAGTTTGGGAGACAAACCTTTATCTACTTCCCAATAGCAAAATGGAAATCATCTGAAATTTTGTGGTACCTAAAATTACAATTTACGCTTAGGGCTATTCCCCACTGATTTTATGTACGGTGGTTGCGTGCTAAGGATTGATCTGTAAGAGGAGAGCGGCCACGGGTTGTTGTTTTTTCCTCCTAACTTCCTTTCTAACCTGGGAATTACAAGAACTTGCTGATGATGCTTGCTTAACCCTGCTTCCAGTGCCAGGCTGTGACTAGCTCTCTGTGAAACCATTTCTGACCCTCTGCTTGCAGTGGTGAGCCTGAATTTTTCCCCCTCCTTGCCCATCACTGTCAGTCAATTATAAGATTGAACTGAACCAGAAAATCTGGTACAGTCTGGTAATTAGTACAAAGGGTTTCCAGTCTAGTGTAAAGACAGAGATGCAAGAACCCCAGCAGTCAGAGAAACTGTTTTGATTGGCCATGGACATTGCCTTTTAGTGCTGCTTGATGACTTCCTAAAGATATTGCCTCCTACCCTACAGGTCTTCTCCTTAAAGTACATTATGGGCCTTTTTTAAAAGTCGTGTGTGTGTGTGTGTGTGTGTGTGTGTGTGTGTTTCTTTTTTTAGATTCAACTTCTCCCATTTTTAGTCTGTCATTTTTGCCTATCAAACAGACACATTTTGACTTGCCCAACAAAGAACCAAGTTATCAACACTCACAGAAACTGACATTTTTAATTCAGGCTTCATTATGTCTTTGAATTATGACAGTGACGTACAAAGACATTTTAAGGGTTTTTCATTATTTTTTTAAAATCCAGCATTGGGATGTTTATCTTTCTTTAGTATTCATATTTCCCTTTCTACCTTTATTCTCAGTAATATATAATTAGCATTATCAAAACCATCAGCTATTATCCTTTCTGACTTTTGACCTTTATTTTTTAAGGAAGCCTCAAGCTAACATTCTCTAGAATAAGAAAAACTCCCTAAGAGATTTTATTGAAATATTTTAGGGTTATTTTAAAACATGAATTCCTTTTAAACATCAACACTACAAGACTAGGCAAGTAATGGGTCTTACAATAAAACAATAGCAACAAAATTAATTTGTTGAAAAATTATTTTGTAAATCTAACTTGCATTTGATGGTAATTGCAATTTTATAGTGTGTATTTCATCATACATTTTAAACCACTACTTTGAGTCCTTTGCTTATTATAAAAGCTAGTTTGGGGTAAATTATTATTTTTTGCAGAAGCAAACATTCTTTTTGATTATAGATTACAATGACTCATTAGTCTTATCAGATATAGTGAAAGTGTTTGGTAAATTGTCAATATAACAAATGCCTACCCCAAAAGATAGACATGTCTATCTTTTTTTTTTTAATTTGCTTTAAGGACAAGTTTAATGTTTGATAGCCTGCACAAAATTGCAAAAGCAGCAGTGCCAAAAGAAAAAAATAAATAAAAAGAAAGCACAAGGTTTTCATCTCTAAGAATACTGTCTTTAGGACGATCTGTATCACGATTTTAGTTGTGATGCATGTGTGTTGTAAATCTTCTAAAGGATTCTTTATTTATCCATACCTTAATGTAGCTTTAAATATCTGCTTTATTCTATATATAATCTTAACAATGTAGTTATATTACCGTGTCTGGTACTGATTTTTACATCTGACTTTGGTATTACATTTCAAGAAGGTTAATATTGCTTTGGTAACCCTGTCATGAGTAGTAGATTTTCCCAGTAAACATGTCCTAATGTTAAAGGCTGTTCAAGAAGCAGTATTTCTGTTGAAGCAGTTTTCTATTTATTTCTATTGTGTATTATCCATAATATAGTGTAAGGCTTTAAAAAGAACACGCATATTTATGTAATTAACACTTTTTGTTATTAGCAAAACCTTCCCATTATAAACTAAGAGAGCCTAAGAAAACTATATAAATGGACAACTTTTCAGGAATAATATTTGCATTCAATTTTAACTTGCCATCAAGCTTTTATGTTAAAATGTATACATAAAGTGACTGGGGGAAGGGTACATTCTGGTAATATTTTTCTGATTTTTAAATCTAAAATATATGTTGAAATTCAAAAGGTGCTCAGCACATGTAGCGCAGCAGTGTTCTATATTCTTTAACATCTGAATACTGTGTGGGTCACAAGCTTTATAATGAACACAAACATTCTTCTCTATTTCAGTCTTAACTCCTAGAAGCAGGTGTAAGACTTGGAAAGAGCCAAGCGGCCGCCTGCCCCCTGGAGACCAGAGTACCTCCGCTATTATCTGCTGTGTATATTAGAGTTCCATTAGGATTTACTCATGAAAATCCCATGCTGGAGGGAAGAGGTGAAAAATTACTGACTGAGGCTCTTCTAGAAAAGGAAAACAGGGTTTGCCCAGGGTTGTACACTGAGAGAGTGATGATGTCAATTTTGTCACCCAGTTTCTTGTCTCCTGGTTCCAGGCTTACCCTCCTAACCAAACGCAGTCATAGGTCTATATGTGCAGGCATCCTAAGCTATGTTACTAAAAGCTCACACCAAGAGAGTCACAGCCATGTGTTCAAAATCAGGATGCTTCCTGAAGAGATAGTATCTAGGTGGTAAATGGAATTTTTTAACATTATAGACCAAATGCAAACCCTTTATTAGGCAATATCATTAATTCTGGCTGGATTGTTATAGTCGTTAGGGAAAAGATTGATTCCTGTTACTTTTCAGTAAAGTAATATTTTGGAGGTTTTAAAATAGCATTTCTAATTGTGGTAAAATAAAAATAAAGTGACATTTACCACTTTCACCATTTTTAACTGAACAGTTCAGTAGTGTTAACTTGGTGGTAATTTTTGCAGTAGAAAAAATAATTAGCCCTTAAATCCAAAAGAAAGAAAAATTTTTTGAAAAACTAAATTAAGATGCTAGTTATTCAAAACATGTTTTATGGAATACCATCCCTGTAAGCTATGCCAGGTAAAAAAATAACACGGACAAATAATTTATGTCTGTTTCTAAGAACTTCACAATGAAAATCTGTACTTGAAAAACTCTGGGAAATAGTAAAGATCTCTTTGAACCCTGTATAATGTAGAGTACCCCAAACTATTTTCCATAAGTTCCTCCAACCAACCTATTTTGTCAAAAAGTATTTTTATTCTTCAGAGCTAATATTTTTAACACATTTTAGGAAATTCTCCTCTAATCAAAACTTTGCAGATAAAAAGGATCTATAAAGTAATGTTTGTACTATTTATGTTAACTGGTTCTGTGTTTACAAATCTTTTATCTTTATCTCACGGGTAGTAAATCCCATTAATTCAATCACTCGACAAATATTTAGGCATAGGACTAGGTGCTGGGAATACAGTAATGAGTGAATCAGCCAGAACCCCTGACCTTACAGAGCTTACAGCCTGGGAAAGAAGTCATTACAAGTTCTCTAATGTGAAAGTCAGAGGAAGGGAAGAAAGAAAAGGAAGCAACGGAGGGAGGAAAGAACAAATGAGAGAAGGAAGGAGGGAGGGAGGGAGGGAGGGAGAGAGGAAGGACTCAATGAAGACAGGGAGCACAAGCAGTGTTAGCGACTTCTGACGCTCGTAGCTTATCTGGCTGTTTTATGTCATCGTTGTTTTTCCTCATTCTGAAATGAGACAAGAGGGAAAGGGGGGGGAAAGCCCACCAGTTCGGTGGTCTGGTCTTTGAATAGAGATAGAAATATTTTCTTGAAAGCTATGTATGTATCAGCAATTGAGTCTATGATAGTTCTCTAGCAATTCAAAGATGGGCTTCTGTTGCTTAGAAGAGAAGGAGATAGGAAGAGAAGGAGAGGAAGGGAGGAAAGGAGGAGGGAAAGAGAAGAGAAAACATATTTTCTGGTCTTCCCTCCTATCGCGGCGTCTTAGCTGTTGTTGTTACCTTCCATTTAAGAAGATTCCGGCCGGGGCGTGGTGGCTCACGCCTGTAATCCCAGCACTTTGGGAGGCCGAGGCGGGTGGGTCACGAGGTCAAGAGAACGAGACCATCCTGGTCAACACTGTGAAACCCCGTCTCTACTAAAAATACAAAAAATTAGCTGGGCATGGTGGCGCGTGCCTGTAATCCCAGCTACTCAGGAGGCTGAGGCAGGAGGCGGAGGTTGCGGTGAGCCGAGATCGCGCCATTGCACTCCAGCCTGGGTAACAAGAGCGAAAGCCCGTCTCAAAAAAAAAAAAAAAAAAAAAAAAAAGAAGATTCCTTTCAAGTGTCAGCAGGAGACCCTGTTTGATCAAGAGTGTGCATGTGATCATTGTCTTTCTCATAATTGAAAGAGTATCTGCCAGTCAGATTCAACTCTTGGTCGTAACCATGAGTCCTACCTCTGTCAGAACGTATTTCCTCTGACTATCCAACCTGCTGTCTCTAAGGCTCTGACCTTCATGCTGGGTAACCTGTCTGCATGGGAGTGGAATGTGTCTCCTAAGCAAAGGAAAGACAGGCCCATGGGCATATCATGGTTCTGCAGCATCCTTCTCATCCTTAGAGCTCCTACACAAAAAAATGAATCACGATCCTGCCAAGAGCAGCACTTGAAAGGCTGAAGAAGGGCCTCACCTTCTCGTTGAACTGTTGTCTAATGTCTCACTTTCCGGTATGAAGTGAATGCCTTGCACGCTACCTCCTGTGTATACCACTAGAAAGTAAACATTGTAGGTGACGGGCCTTTGAGCACAGAGAGTAGGGAAGCAGGAAGGATTGCAAAATTTAAAAGAAAAAAAAGGCGTATAACTAAGAGAAAAAGAAAGAGGACCTTATGCCAACTGTAGTTTCTTAGCTGCATTTTCCGTCACGGATGTGTTACAGGTGAGTTCTGTGGATCAGTGCTGAGCTGGATTGTCTGGGATGTTGCAACTTTGTTTTGCTTTTTTTTTTCTTTCTCCTCCCAGCATTTCCTTCAATGGGAACAATGTGACATAAAATTGATATCGGAATACTGTGAGGAAAAGGACTTAGAACAGGGTTTGAGATTTTCAAGTTCAGATGAAGAGCCGTGTTCGTCTGCCTCCTGCTTCTGGTTAGCTGGGAATTGAGTTTCTAATTCGGTCTCTCTTCTCTGCCATTTGCCTATTGATACATGCTAGGCCATGCAGCACTCATGTCTTTTTATTCCTTTTAATTAACTTTTAAAAATCAGTTCTGATTATTTCTATGGATTCCTATTCTCTCTTCTCATCAGATTTGTTTGGCTTATTTTTTATTTACATGCCACTACCCACTGCTGTGAATTAACAATAACAAAAAATCTGCACTCTTCCCTTCCACCTCTTGAACCGGAGAAACAGTTAGCTAATAAGAGGCTAAATGAGCCTTAGAGTATAGAGAAGCTGGAATCCTTAAATTATTTAAATTGAAAAATGGCTGGTTTTACAATCAGAAAAACTCAAGTGGACCGTAAGCCCCTACTTGATTGTTCCTCCTTATCTGGATGATCTTGTGATGACAGCTGGAGTTATCTGCCATCAGCATCACTGTCCACAAAAGCTTCCACTCTCTCTGCTCAACTCCTCAGCAGCCCTGGGGAGCTGGGGCTGTTTCAGGGGAGAGGGCCCTAGAGGATTGGAAACTTTATTAAAATGCAAAGCTGCCTCTAGTGACATAAAAGCTCGGTAAAGGGTAATGGATCTAAAATCACAGAGCCAGAAATTATCTGCAGGATGAGAAAACTGAGATTCCCTATACTGTAGGCTAGGGTCAGTGTAAAATAAATGGCAATATAGAATAAATAGCAGTTTAGAATAAGGAGCAAGAGATAGAAGGAAAAGCAAACGTAGTGTCTCAACATCAATAGTGCAGCAAATGCTGCCTGTGTCAGACTGGCCCTTGTAGAATTGTGTCTCAGGGAGTGACCCAGTGAAATGGATTATGGGAAGTCAGGAGAGTTGTCTGCTTTGAAAGTTTAGGGAAGTACCCCCAAACCTTCCTGGTGTTCTCTTGACAAGCAGTTCATTCCTGAGCTATCACCCATTAATTTTCTGCAACTTACTGTTACTAAGAGAACTGGCAGTAACAGAGAGGACTAGGAATCCATCACACTTTGCTCGATGTCTGACTGTGGCCTTTCCCTCCACTGGCCATATGAAAATGAGGACTCTAAATCACAAACTGTATATTTTAAATGTGTTTGCTCATTTTGATCCATTTTACTTTAAAAATTAAAAAGTAAGATCTTAACTGAGTTAACTCAAAGGACTCCACATAAGATGACTCACTAATAAGTTGAAATGTTGAAATGAAAATTGAGGCACTAAAGGATAGAACAGTTATGCAATTTGTCTTAAACCATGGAGATTAGTAGCAGAGTGAAAAACAGCATCCAGGTGATTTCAATTTGCATATACTAAATTCCTCAAAAATCCTTTATTTTATATTCTAAATTTCTTACCAGGAAAAAATGACTGCCAGCACCAAAAGTTGTAAGTAATATTCAAAATAGCTCATTGCTCTAAAAAGGCAACGTGGGATACTCCCTTCTGCACATCGCTACTTGGAAAACAGTTGTCAGGGAAATTCGTTACCATCTTCACCACCCTGACAACTACCTCCCGACCATCATTTATTGAGTGTTTACCGTATTTCCCCTTCCTTTCTTCTCCCTTCTCCAGGCCTCATCTTCAAGCCTCATTTTCCCTTCTGCTCAGAACTTTAAAAAAACTCAGTGTTGGGTTAAATTACTTAACTGATAATTTCTCTTTTCATGCAGCTAGCAAGTTTAGTTAGCAAATGAAAAAGCTGAATGAAGTATTCCTTCATCTTCAGCAGAAAACATTAAAATTACCAGTGAGATCACAAGCACTTCATATATCAGGAGAATCCCCACCCCACACATATATATAATGACTTGGCCTTATTTTTTCCTACAAAGTTTGCATTTGCACTTAACATGTTTATAAGCTGATTTTTGGTGATGAGAAGAGATTGATAGAATTACTTAAGACTTTTTTTTTTTTTCATTTTCAGTGCAGAGATAGCTTCATAAACAAGCTTCCTTCACCAATGTAAAAGAATAAGGTTCTTTCTGTCCCCAAAAAAGAGACTGGGTCCTGGGTTCTGGACCACGGAGACGCCCCTTTGCCCAGGCCTCTCCTTCACCCTCCATCAGTATGCGCTGCTGCAAACTTGAGGCCAGTGAAGAACTTCTTTAACTTGGGAGGTTGGTTTTTGTAAAACCCCAAGCTTTGTTCCACAGGGACACTCATGTCAAATAGCAGTCCCCTGTGGTAATTGTAACTTCATCATATTCTCCCATTCAGAGCAGTGTGTTGAGGTAGGGTGAAAGCAATACTATTGCAAGGGTAATCTTGAATGTGCTGTAATTAATTCTTAAATATATTGTCTGCAAACACCAGAACTTTATTATTATTTCATATTTCTTACCACATAATCACAACTGATCATGGCACATTAATTTCATGAAATTGGAGTTAAAACATACCCTCTTAGTGAAATTGGCAACTAAATTGGCAGAGCTACTAAGAAATGAGAGATTCTTAGGTTCCTGGAGCTGAGACATGAGAGGGTCCTCTGACCAACCGTTGGCTCTCAGGGGCATTTCAGCAAATGATGGAGCATGTCTTACTGCTCGTTTCCTTCCAGCCTGGTGTCTCTTCACACCAGCTTTCACTCAACAGCCTTGTTTATGGAACAAGAGTGGACAGAGTTATCGTTCACCTTAAAGCAGGATCTAAATAATCACAAAATACCGAAATATTATCAATAGCATAATATTAATCTTTTGTGTCGTGACTAAATTTCTGTCTTTTTACTAATTGCATTATTGGCATGTGTTAGCTTAGGCTTTACATTGGAAACTAAATTATTTTTAAAGTTTTTAGTATTCAAAGTGTGATGATTTTCTAGGGAATTTTTTTAAAGCCCGGTGCTGAGACTAGGCTCCAGGTAAGTTAAATTAGAGCTTCTGAGGATGGGACCCAGACATCAGTATTTTTTAAAGCTCCTCAGATGATTCCGAAGGGCAGCCAAGGTTGAGAGCCACTGGTCTGAGGAAGGGGAAGAGGTCGGGGAGAGGGAATCGGCACAGAGAGATGTTGGGAAACTTTAGTCATGCAGCTGTAATTGGTGCTATTTTGATGTGTCAACCTGATGCTCTGAGAGCTTCCGGTGACCACTAGATGAGCCTAAGGCATTCCACCCCCTGCTTCTGTGCACCCTGTGGAGACTTAAATCCCGAGAACCAAGGGCAAAAAGGAAACTGTGACCTCTTAAATAAAGTCAAGGTAAACTTAATCCCACATAGTTCACAGGGAGGCTCAAAATGGATGTGGGAAAACCTCTCTCTATCCCTCTCTTTAAAGGCAGGCACAAGTAAAGAGTCCTAGGATTACTGCAAATTTCCTAAGAATAAAAAAAAATTCAGACAAGAGTTTAAAAATATTACAGTGGCCGGGCACAGTGGCCCACGCCTGTAATCCCAACACTTTGGGAAGCCAAGGAAGGTGGATCATGAGTTCAGGAGTTCAAGACCAGCCTGGCCAACATGGTGAAACCCCCTCTCTACTAAAAATACAAAAATTAGCTGGACATGGTGGCCTGGGCCTGTAGTCTCAGCTACTCAGGAGGCTGAGGCAGAAGAACCGCTTCAACCCAGGAGGCAGAGGTTGCAATGAGCTGAGATTGAGCAAATGTATTCCAGCCTGGGAGACAGAGCAAGACTCCATCTCAAAAAAAAAAAAAAAAAAAAAAAAATTACAGGGTCTATTGTGAACAAAGTGCTAACTGAATCCTTACTACAACGCTGTGGAGCAAGTATTAGATGTGCTCCCATTTTACAGAGGATGACACTGAGAAACAGTAGCAAGAAAGCTGCCCAAGGTCATACAGCTAATGTGTGCCTAAGTCTGGACTTTTTACTCTAAGACAGATGGAAAACTGACCAGAGGTCACCCTTGCTATTCATGGACAGCTGTCTGTGTCAAAAGAATCTTCCATTCTTTAGATAAAGAATCAAATTAGTATGCTAATTGTGTTCTTTGCTAGTATGTGTAAGCAAGCATTCTACTCACAGACATGGAAAAGAACCTCAGTATTCAGACATCAGTATGGCATTTGTCCTCTTTTGAAACATCACCACTAGTTCTCATGACCAATTTAAGTCTATTGGAGTTTCTTCCATTAAAAAAAACAAGGTTGGAATAGCTAAGAGAACCCAGCACATGCATCTAAGCTGAAGCTTCCATCAAACCTCTGAAAACAGGGTACAACTCCTTCTTATAATATTTCTGAAAATGGAAATCCTCTTGATTTAGTGGTGATAAAAAAAGAAAAAAAAAACGTTTTGTATGTTCTCCCTGTAAAGTCTTAGAATGTGATAGTGTAATTGGGATTTGGCATCAACTCCAAACAGCTGCAGCCATCTGTTTCATATTTTGTAAACTTTTTCTCAACCAGAAACTGCCAGTTACCTAAGGAAGCAGCCTAAGGTAGGGCCAACGTTCAACCGATGTGAAGAAAGTAGTTTATCTTTTATTTACTCAACCAAGCACTGCGTTGTGTCTGTTATGGGCCAGTCACCATTCTTCCAGATCATTCCCGACTTAACTGGCACTTCTTGTCCCTCTCCCTCTCATGCTCCCAACATCCGTATTCCCTGTCCTTGTTCCTATGGGTCAGAACCCCCTCTCAAGTCAGGCGTGGTGGCTCACACCTATAATCCCAGCACTATGGGAGGCTGAGGCGGGCGATTCACCAGGTCAAGAGATCAAGACCATCCTGACCAACACAGTGAAACCCCGTCTCCACTAAAAACAAAAAAAATATTAGCTGGGTGAGGTGACACACACCTGTAGTCCCAGCTACTCAGGAGGCTGAGGCAGGGGAATCACTTGAAACTGGGAGTCAAAGGTTGCAGTGAGCTGAGATCATGCCACTGCACTCCAGCCTGGCGACAGAGCAAGACTCTGTCTTAAAAAAGAAAAAACAACAGCAGCAGCAACAACAAAACACACTCTCAGATACTTCATTACCATGAAGGTAAATGTGGTTAACCGTAGCTTTAAAGAAGTTATGATTTTCAGAATGATATGTATTATAACAGGGACCAGATCATTTAATCTGAAAGAGTGATGTTCTTGTGGCATAATTACAGGCAGGGTTTTCTTGAAGACAGTCTTGCCACTCAGGTGGCAGCCGGCCACTCTCCTGAGGTCAGGGCCATGCCTTTACATGGTTTTTGGTTTTGTTGTTGTTGTTTTGAGACAGAGTCTCGCTCTGTCGCCCAGGCTGGAGTGCAGTGGTGCCATCTCGGCTCACTGCAGCCTCTGCCTCCTGGGGTCAAGGAGTTCTTGCCTCAGCCTCCCGAGTAGCTGGCATTACAGGTACATGCCAGCATGCCCAGCTAATTTTTTTTTTTTTTGTATTTTTAGTAGAGATGGGGTTTTATCATCTCGGCCAGGATGGTCTTGAACTCCTGACCTCGTGATCCACCCACCTTGGCCTCCCAAAGTGCTGGAATTACAGGTGTGATTCATGTTTTTATCCCAAATGCTTGGCACAGTGATTTGTCCAGTCGGAACTCAAAAATGAAGGAAGCTCTGGCCTGAGAAAAACGAGTTACAGTAATCTAGATATCATTACACAGATGAATGGGAAGATGTTGAATTTATTTTGAGCCAAACTGGTATGAGGAGTCAGCTAAAAGCATTAACAGGGCATAACCTGTCCCCATAATTTGAATTCTCCTAGGAGCTGGGGTCAGATTTGAGAGACTTCTGAAGGATCCAGTTAGCTTTAGAAGCTATAGATCTGGTTTTACTTAGCAGTTCTGGTCCATTTTAATTTGTTGCATTTGAGTTTCATTGAATTGATATAAAAGTAAATAAAACATTCAAAAATATATATATTGAGCACCTACTATATACCAGAAATGTGGCTAGGCATTGTGGACATTGCTGTATAAACCACCATTCCTGCCCTCTTGAAGCTAACATCCTACTTAAAGAAACTGATGTGAGACCGTTAATTATATAATTCAGTATTTAATTGGAGTCATATTAAATGCTACAAAGGAAAAGTGCAAAGTACTGAAAAAACACACAACAGAAGAATGTGATCTAATATAGAATATGAGGCAAACCTTTTCAGAAATGAAAACTATACACACACGCACACATAGGAAGACAGAAAGAAAGAGAGGGGAATATAAAGATAAATGAGACATATCTTTAGAGAGAGAGCACAAGAGAATTGATACCTCGCCCTCTCTCTCAAGTAAGTTGGATTTAGCTCAGCAGAGAATTTATAAATGGAGTGGACATTTCTTTTTTTTTTTGAGACAGAGTTTCGCTCTTGTTACCCAGGCTGGAGTGCAATGGCGCGATCTCGGCTCACCGCAACCTCCACCTCCTGGGTTCAGGCAATTCTCCTGCCTCAGCCTCCTAAGTAGCTGGGATTACAGGCACGCGCCACCACGCCCAGCTAATTTTTTTTTTTGTATTTTTAGTAGAGACGGGGTTTCACCATGTTGACCAGGATGGTCTCGATCTCTTGACCTCGTGATCCACCTGCCTCAGCCTCCCAAAGTGCTGGGATTACAGGCGTGAGCCACCGCGCCCGGCGGAGTGGACATTTCTAATACACACCTTTAACATTCAATACTGTGGAGCTAATTCTTAGATCAATATTCTTGCTAACAATTATCTTGGGTCCTTTTCTTGATGTTGTTCAGGTAAGAAACATTTTGAGGTCTTTGGACAAGCTGCTTATTCAAGGCTCTACATTCAAATAAAAGAAAACATTGGTCTAGAGAAAGCACGCCTTTCCGTAGATGTCAGCATCTTTGTGAGACACACACAGGTGTATCGTGATCTCACCTGTTACTGTTTCACCTGGGTCGCCAGCCTGAATGCCCGTTTGACAAACCCCATCACTGCACTCTAGGCCAGAAGCTTTCAAATTCTGAAATGTCCACGGACGAGACTTTCCATTTCACTCGGTCCAGAAACCTTGAGTAAAAGAAAAGGAGTTGGGACAAGGAAATGAGTCAGGAAACTGAAAACGCTGGAGAGCCTGGTCCGCATAAGGGCGACTTTAACCATCCCCACCCTGTCAGGTCCGTGCTTTGTACGTTCACAGACAGACCTTCCCAAGTTCATCGTGCTGTTTTATGCAGTACCTTCTTCAGCTAATTAAATTCTCGTTCCCAAAAACTCAGTTTCGGCATGTTATCCTCTTACCCCACTGTCCTGGTCTAATTTAGATACACCTCCTTCGTGCTCTCATGGCCTGCTACACTTTTATGTCTTATCATGGCTGTATGATGATAATTGATTTGCTTATCCAGCTTACCTTCTTGAGAGAAATAGTTCCTTGAGGGCAAGGCTCATGTTTTAATCATTTTTGTATCCCTCGTTTCTAGCAGAGTACTTAAAAAGAATCCTTTAAATGACTTAATATTCATGCATGATAGTCACTTTTCCTTTCTTAGCCTCTAGAGAGACATGGAAACAAATTTTGTTCATCCAGTTAACAAGGCTGGTTTTGTAGGTAGGAAACTTTTGACCCGTCCCAGTCTGAAATTCACCATTTATAGATAAGCCTATTCTAGTTACCTTAACCAGTGTACTGTTCTAGAGTCTTCCTTTGAAAACCTCTCAACAGAAAAACAGACCAGTCTACGTGATCCCACTGGCCTATACATTTGTCAGGAACAAAATTGGGCTGGGCGTGGTGATGCGTACCTGTAGTTCCAGCTGCTCAGGAGACTGAGGCAGGAGGATTCCTTGAGCCCACCCCCCCAAAAAAAAATAAAATTTAAATTAAAACAAAAAACAATATTGGTTTTGATGTTCAATTCTGTATAGGACACAATCATATATGCTTAAGTCTGATCTTTTAGTCCTTGTATTTAGAATAATTTCCGTGTTTCATGTTAGAAATGGCATAATTTCAGACTAGAAAAAGGAATAAACTATGTTAGCAGAAAGAATACTTGTCTATTGGTAAGATGAGAAAAGGAAAGAATGCATTAATAAAGCAATAATCGAGTGCATGTATAAACGCAGTAAAACCCAAGAGAATCGTCAAGCCATAAGCTAGAATAAGGACTTATCACTGACGAAAATGACAAAGCCATCAAACATAAAAAATAGAAGCTATTGGAAGATCACATTTTCCAGTTAAACAGGACCCAGATATTATTCAAATAGCTAAAAAAAAAAATAATAATGTGATTTAAAACAAAAAATATACTAACATATAGAGACAAAAGTTTGAGACATGAGGAGGAAGTATTATAAATTCCAGAAAAATCCCCTTCCCACCCGCCTTTTGTCTCACACCCACCCCTACACACACACACCATTGTTGTATATATACACAAGTCATAGTTGTGTGCTTGCCTTTCCTGAAATAACCGTGATTTGAAAAAGAGGAAGTTAGAGATGAAAGCAGGGTAAGAGAAGTTTCCTTCCAACTGAAATTTCCTCTTTCCATTTCTGCCTCTCGTTCTTCAAGACAAGGCGTAAGCGCTGCCTCCTCTGAAAACCTGTTTTTGATTTGCTGCAGCCCCAGCTAATGGCTCCTTTCCTCTGCCCGACCTCTGTAGCTCACCTCACCCCTCTTTTGCACTTAGGTCACTGTCTTGTGTCGGAGTGAGCTCTGTCCGTCTTTCCTTCCTGTATCGTAGGAGCTTTGGACCAGGGGCTATGTCCCATTGATCTTTACATCCCACGCTCCTGCTCTTCCTTCTCCATTCCTGTCTCAGCGCCTAGCAGAAGTAAGAACTCAGAAAATGTTTGTTGGATGGAAGGAAGGGAGGAAGAAAAAAAAAAGGAACGACGTTTATTTCCGAAGAAAACACTGTTTCTCTCCTTTTTCCCAAATATTTTCTTTTTCTAAAATGAGGGAGCAGCCTTTGCTTTTCCCCTAGGTATTAGGGTATGTGCCCCTGAATACCTTACTTTGGCAAAAAGCCCACATTCCATCTCCAGCCAGCTGAGTCATTTTCAGATTTATTGTGGTTCATTCATGCTTTTCTCCTGTATTGACACATTAACATTTCATGGTGAGTGGGCCCTGTTCAGCTGGCAGCCCTTCTCAGCCCCACACCTCTAAGCTGTCCTCACTTCGCTAGCTCCTTGGGGAGCCCTGCATCGTCGTCATCAGGTGGCAGCAGAGGAGCCGCTTGCTTGCTGTTGCCATACCTGTGTTCTGATAATCAACATGAAACAAACTTGGGGAACCAGAGACTCGTGTTAGCAGCTCTCTTTTCTTAGGTGTTCTTTTCAAAAGCTCCCAGTTTGTTTTTAAGAAAAAGAGAAAAATATGGATAATAAAAACACTAGACGGATCTAAAATCTGCTTAATTTGGTATCCTGTCAAAATCCTTCATTTAAAATTTTTCTCCAGTACCCATATATCTGCCTTCCACGCCTTCTGCAATGGTGACTCACCGTGAGTGTCTGGTTTGCTCTGTTTTGGAGGTCGTCAGTTTGCACCTTAACGTCAAAAACAGCTTTAATCCTAGGCTGGGTGTGGTGGCTAGGTGTGGTCCACACTCTGGGAGGCCAAGGTGAGAGGATCACTTGAAGCCAGGAGCTTGAGACCAGCCTGTGCAACATAGGACGATCCCATCCCAGCCAAAAAAAGTTTTTACATTTAAAAGAGCATGAATCTATGAGCAGATTTAGTAATTAAAAATCTAGCCTCTCTAAAGCATGGCATGCAAGGGTTATTGTTTATTGGTTTCTGAAAGGAAATTACACAGAAAGATTTCTGTTACCAGGTTAGTATTTCAGAACTTACCTTTGCACCTTGCCCTTAGTAGGTGCTCAATTACTTCCTCCTGACAGACTGATTAGTTTTAGTAGCTCCCTGGTATTTCCAAAAAGACAGCATTTTTCAGACGTTTCTGATCCACAATGAAACATACGTTTTCTTAAGGCTGTGGAAATAGAATAATTCATATTGTGAGGTTATTTATTACCAGCCAGACCCTCATCTTGCTCTACGGGGCTCTGATAATCACCTATTTCAGAAGCCATTAGCCTTCTGTGTGTTGTAGAGCACTCTTCACTATAACATGTCTGTGCCTTTGTATTCTAAGGGGAGGAATGGTGTGTACTGAAGTAACAGACCTCTGTTGACCAAGTAAGACAGTCTTTGATGCACAAATAGTACATTAAATTGCTTTTATTTGATAGTGTTGAAATTAAACAGTGTGTGGAATCCATGCCCAGGTATGAGAATATGTACATTCATTCAAATGTTCAATATTACTAAAACAGATGTATAAGAAAAATACGCATTAAGAAAATGTAATACTCAAGGTATAGGTACTTACAGGAGGACAGCAGGAGCTGGATTTAACTTATTGATTTTAGAACCGCTGTTTCTTTTTAAAAAGAGGTGAAATATTGCTTTTACTGTTTTCAGATAATGGTGACTGTTGTTCAAATTATAAAATTTAATTAGCTATATAAATGCCAGAGGAACAAATAGTGTGCTATTGTCTTGATATCTTTCCAGAAATTAGTCTTTTAAAATAAATTTGCCATATTAATCATCTAAAAATATTTTTGATCACTGAATTAATAGTTTGCAGCCTGTTTTCAGGTACTCACTGCCATAGGTGATTGCTTCTTAATTACTACATGGGCTTTTTCTATTCACTCATATTAATTCATGTTTTCTGGCACAGTCCCAAAAGGCAGCTTGCCCTATATCTTCTAATTACTTCTATAATTGAATTTGCCCACTTTTTCTAACCTATTTTTTAAACTGACTGTGTTTGTTCATGGTTTATTGTGTCTTTTTTGTGTCAGTTCTCTGCAAGCAGAATGTACATTGATTCTTTCCTCGTTTCTCATTAATTTTCAAGAGCTTTGCTGCATGTCTGTCAGACCTATTGCTAGACTCCCCCCCCCCCACAAAAAAGACTCTTATTATTAAAGGTTAGGTAAAATAGACTGAAGTTAATTAATTCATTAGTAACTCTGAGCCAATTACTGAAGCCTTCTCGTATTTATATACTTGTTAACAAGACAGAAATGAGAAAGGCCAATTACAGGCTCCTGTCCTTCAGAAGTTTAGCAAACCCAGAGCTTATGCACCCCTTCAAAAAATTCACTTTATATATCACATGCATGACATTTCTTTTTTAAAAAATTGTTGGTTAACACTCTATTCTATTTCTTCCATTAACAAATTTTAGGGTTTTTTTTCTGCCATCTAGATATCTCTAGTATGTCTAATGTTACTGCATCCTCCTAAAATCTTCCTAGGGAGTACTGCTTAGCCTTAGAGCAATTACAGAAGTAAAAAAATTTGACATATTTTCTGATTTTCATTATTCTCCTCTTAACCAAACTATGAAGATTTTAGTTCTTGAAGTGGGACAATTGATTAGCACATCTCACAACTGTAATCACTTGACATATGTTTTACTTGATTTTTATTGAATATACCAAAGATTTACCACGTGTGAAAAGGAAGCTTTTTTTTAATTTTTCCTGGTGACCAATATAAAAAATTTTAACTGTCTTATGCACACAAACTACCCGCACAATACATGCTACAACCATTACTCCCCCTTCCCTGCCTCACAGATATTTTGCTAATCTCACAGGGGTTGGGGGAAGGGGAGGGATGGCGAACCAGCTTTCTGGACACCCTTGGACTTCAGCGTCCACCCTCCCTCGGTGCTCTGGCTAAAGAAAGAATCTCTTGCTTGAAATCAGTCAATGTATCTCAATTTTCTGTGGTAACTGCAATACATTGGTAACAGATGTTTCATTATTCATTCATTATGTAGGTGTCTTTGCTCCAAGATTTAAAATCTGTACTAATTTTTCCTCATATGAGCTGTTTTTCATTCCTTTAATTACCATGTAACTATATTTTTAATTTTTTATGGCTTTACCGACCTCAGGTCTGTGACTTTGGGCCAAGACCACACAGGCCCTTGTTACTCTTCCCACGTGCATGTGTGGTACCGTCTCTGTATTTTCAGAAACACCTGTGAGAATCAGAAATTAGCTTTCCTGGACTCCTTTATTCCTTAGGGCTTTTACGCATTAGCTCTTCATGTTCCTGCTTCAGTGAGTCTAGTTTTCCTTCAGCTTACTTTGGCCTATTATCCCTGCCTTTCTTTCTTTTCGCTTTCTTTTTCTTTCTTTCTTCGTTCTGTCTTTTTTCTTTCTTCCTATTTGTTTTATGAAATAACATATTTTATAGCCATGTCTCCTTATAGCAGTGCTTTCCATGTCTATAATGAGTTCCCTGTGTAGAAGCTTTTTTCACAGATAGCATCTCACTTGATTCTTACAGGCCAAGTACTATGCAGATGAGGAAACTAAAATTCAGAGAGGTTAAGTGACTTGCCCAAGGTCACACAGCTAGGTTGCAATTTCAGTTTTTAAATTTTTAACTTGTTTGCCTCCTTATGAGAATGAAATACAGAAGAGTTCCTTTTCTTAGTTAAGTCTCATCTTTTGTGTGAGGAAACTACCCAATGTACCCCCCAAAAGCTAGGTTTGTAGACAGGTGAATATTTTTCCAGTAATTCTATAGATCATTATAAAAAGAAAGTATAGCCTGGTCTAATGCTTCTCAAACTTTAATGTGCATGTAGGATCCTGTGAAAATGCAGATTTTGATTCAGGAGGTCTATATTCCTGGTAAGCTCCCAGGGGATCCAAAGCTGCCAGTCCATAGACGTTACTTAGAGCAGTTAGGTCGAATGCACAGAGATGCTTGATTCACATCCTACCTCTTCTGTTTACTAACCATGACCTTGGGCAGCTTCTTCACCCCTCTGAGCCTGGTTCTTGATCCTTAAAATAAGAATGATAATACATATCTTGCTCATTGAAAGCCAAACTGCTTGCAGGGAATTGACTTTTAGTGACTTGGCCTGTTTCCACAACACACTAACCAGATTAATCTTTCTAAAGCTGCTTTCACCCAGAATTTTCCAGTGAGCCCCATGGCCTGGTGAGTGACATCCACACACCTCCCCTTGAGCCTCAAATATCTGATGTAATACAAGTCGTATTTCTAGCTTGATCTCTTCCTACTTCCTACTGATACTCATGTGTTACTAACACACAGATTTCCTATTTCGTCTTTTCTCATTCACCTTTGTCTTACCCAACCTTTCATCATATCCATAAAAATCCCACCCTTCCGTGAAGTCCCTTCTTTCATCCAGGCTCTGGCTGGAAGCATTCTCCTGCTCTCCACCCTCCATTGTGCCCCAAAACTCCCACACGTATCTAGTTAGGTCTCTCAGTTATTTGAAATTTTTTTTTTTTTTTTTTTTTTGAGACAGAGTCTCACTCTGTCACCCAGGCTGAAGTGCAGTGGTGCAATCTTGGCTCACTGCAACCTCCACCCACTGGGTGGACAATCCACCCACGCGATTCTTCTGCCTCAGCCTCCCAAGTAGTTGGGATTATAGGTGCCGGCCACTGCACCCACCTAATTTTTGTATTTTAGCAGAGATGGGGTTTCACCATGTTGGCCACACTGGTCTTGAACTCCTAACCTCATGATCCAACCACCTCGGCCTCCCAAGGTGCTGGGATTACAGGCGCGAGCCACTGCATCCCACCTGTTGTTTGAATTTTTGTAACAGTGTGTTTATACCTCTGGATAGTTTCTTTACATTTTTTCTTATAATCTAGTATTTCTGTAATGGTGTCTAAGTTCCAGGAGGATGTGGATCCAGATACTGTTCAGATAGCACAGTGTTAAGAACTCAGCCCTGAGCGCCACAGGCCTGAGCATGGACCTCAGCTCGGCTCCACCATTGGCCAGGTTGGTTGCCTAAGGCAGGTCTCCTACCCCATCTGTGCAAAAAGTAGGTGCAATAATACCTAACTGGCAGTTGCTAGGAAGAAATTTTCTATTAAAAATACCTGACACGGTATCCAGCTCACAGAAAGGGCTCATGTCAGTGGAACTGAATGAATCAGAACTGACTGTTTAATCCCAACACAACTCAAACATTCATTCTAGCTGTGTGAACACTGGATCCAAGCCCAGACTTCCAATTTGTGTACTTTAACATTTTCTTTTCTGGTTATGTTTATGTCAGTATTAAGTCTTATCAGAATATCCCATATTCTGTCTCTTGAAATCAAAGCACATTTGTTGATCTAGCTCCAACAGGTATAACTTAAATTCGATCATGAAAAAGTAGTGTGCTTTTTTTTAAAGCACGTGGTTTGCAGTTAAACCTGGGTCAATCTAAACTGCCACTATCTAGTGGTTTTCTTGACCCCTCCAAACTATGGTAATATCTAAGTTGAATTTGGGGGAGGGGGGTTGTTACTTTATTTGCTTTTAAAAATAATTAGAGGAAAAATATATGAAATAGAAAAATACTTATATAAATAAGTAGCATATTAGTTCTATAGCCCAGAAATACTAATAATATTATAATATTACAGATGAGGGGGATAACTCTAAATGCCCCAAATAGCCCCACTTTTGTAAGTTGAATTTATATATATTTATCCTAGATAATTTAAATATTCTGTTTATTTTAGTAATTGGTAAGAAGCAGTACATTTTGTTTCTTTGTTTGTTTGAGACGTAATCTCGCACTGTGACCCAGGCTGGAGTGCAATGGCCCAATCTCAGCTCACTGCAACCTCCGCCTCCCATGTTCAAACAATTCTCCTGCCTCAGCCTCCAGAGTAGCTGGGATTATAGGCACCCACCACCACCCCCAGCTAATTTTTGTATTTTTAGTAGAGATGGGGTTTCACCATGTTGACCAGGCTGGTCTTGAACTCCTTACCTCATGATCCACCCACCTCTGCCTCCCAAAGTACTGGGATTAGAGATGTGAGCCACCACTCCTGGCAGGAGCAGTATTTTTTTTTTTTGAAACTTCTCAACTAATCTCAAAAAGAATTATATTTAATAAACTATATCATACCATCATTTAGTTTAACTTTTTGGAGAACAAAACTAAACAGTTTTAAAACTAGAACTTAAATGATGCCAGTGTCATCGAAGTTGACCCAGTGCTTGGCCACAGTGTAAGAGAAGAATCCATGCTGCATCTGAAGCTAGGGCAACAGAGCCAGAGTCACAACTATAGTCAGTATGCTGTTTTGTTGATGTGGGTAAAGAGAGGGTTTTCAAAAGAAAAGTAGAAAATGGGGCAAAGCTTGTTTTAATCAGGGAGTATATGGAAAGAAAATTAAATGCCTATATTAAAACCTATTCTTTCAGACTACCAATAACATTTTTCCTCAGCCTCAAGAGACCCTCAAAAAACAATAGCTCATAATGCTTTTAGAACAGAAACTGAAGTTGGGCACTGTACATGTGTAATTCTACACAAGAGGAAGGCAATGTTTAAAGCTGCTGTTGCCTCTTAGGAAAAAAACTGGAATTCTGAGTCAAGTATGTATGCATTTTCTGTTTTCCTGTCTTGTGGGTCTTTATGGCGAAAAGCGTTTTATGAAATTGCTGTCTGCTTCTTTAAGCTTCCTGTGGTCTTGTTTGCCTGTTCTCAAATCTCAAAACCTGCCATAGTTAGGAAACATCTTGAGTTGTTAAAAGAAAAAGACATTGTATTTTGTTTGTGAGCTGAAGAGCAGGCCAAGCAATGTCTTCAGAAACAAAGGTCTTATTTTATATAAAAAGTTTCTTTTTATTTTAAGGTAGAGTGAGGAATGATTTCAGGACATGAGACACAAACTATTGCTTGAAAGCTGTAGTGTTGAAGCTACCTACATAGCTGAAATGGAGCAGGCTGGTTTCCTTTTCTAGGCCTGTTTGGTCAGTTTAAACTATCTTAATGGGTAATCAAACCCTGAAGAGTCATCTCAGGATTTCAGTTGCCAGCCTGCAATGTACTGTTGATCCATTGAACAGCAACAAAGCAATATTTGATGTCACTTTATGCACCACAAACACAGACTGAGACGCTCTATCAAGTGGTTAAGAGCATGGGCTTCCAGTCAGAGCCACCTGGATGTGAGCTCTGGATGTGCCACTTGCTAACTGTGTGATCTTGGGCAGTTTAACTTCATGAAGTCTATTTCTTCATCTATGTGATAGGAATGAGGCCATATTTCATCAGAGTAAGATACATTTTTTTTTCACATTTTAACATCTCTGACATTAGAATGCATGTTAGAACCAATGGATGGTGTGTCTTCATTCAATTGCCAACACTTTTTGTTTTCTTACTAGTACATAATTGTGTAATTACAACCTATGACATTTGAGATTCAATTAAATAATTAACATATACCTTATCGAGTTGTTTTGAGATATAAATAAAATAATGATGTAGAACCTTACGGCCTATAACACCTGCCCCACAGAAGACTTTAAGTAAAGAATACCAATTAATGTTATACACTGTGATGTTTGTAAACTCTGGCATTTTCCTGTCTTGTTAGTCATAATTGATGTTTGCCAACACTAAAAGTTAATTTATTTGCAAAATCTTCTTGCTCGAACAGTCTGCCTATGGAGTAGCTCATCAAATTGCCTCTAATTGTTCTGGCAGCATGACATTGACCCTACGGGTTTAAGTGTGAAGTATGCTCAAAATGAAGGTTTTGTGAAAGCCCGTATTGACTTGTCAGATGAGCTGTTTGCAGACAAAAAGCAGAGTATGTAGTGAGCATGCTCCAACAGTTCCTGGCCCATAGGAAGCGCTATGGATAGGGGGTCAAGAGGCAGCAGCCTGCATGGTGGTGAAAGGGGTGGGCTCTCCAGCCAAATTGGCTGCGTTCACATCCTGGCTTTTCCCCTTACAAGCTGTGTAACTTTGGACAGATCACCACTCTGTGGCCTCCCTGTTCTCACACAGTTGTGAGAATTGAATAAGCTAATATACTGAAAGCAATTATACATAAAAGATGCTATGTAAGTTTTCTGCTATTGGAGAAAATATACCTTTCTTGTATTTAAGTTCCTTTAAAAGGTCTGAGTTTTTTAATACTGAAAGAGAATATTCCAATAAATTTTATTTTCTTTTTGAGACAGTCTGTGTCACCCAGGCTGGAGTACAGTGGCACAATCTCCACTCACTGCAACCCCCACCTCCTGGGTTCAAGCGATTCTCCTGCCTCAGCCTTCTGAGTAGCTGGGATTACAGGCATGAGTCACTATGCCTGGCTAATTATTGTATTTTTAGCAGAAACGAGATTTCACCATCTTCACCAGGCTGGTCTCGAACACCTGACCTCAAATGATCTGCACGCCTCAGCCTCTCAAAGTGCTAGAATTACAGGCATGAGTCACTGTGCCCAGCCAATCAATGTACTTTTCAAGCAGGTGATTATTATAATTCTGACTGGGAGAGGCTTGTACTGTATAAAACACATAACCTATAAACATGCCTTCAAGATACTTGTGATAATGCAGCACAGCTGTTGAAAATGATCTATCTAGCAGGAAACATATGACTGAAAACACAGTATCAGGTAAGTCTGAGATTCCTTCTAACAACCTCTGCAGTGTTTGTATAATATTATCTTGTATGGCTTAAAATCCAGTTAGTATAGGTCAGCCTATACTCCCAGAATCCTATGCCTAGGATTTTCAGAAGGAAAATTCTAGCATTTATTCACTGGTAACCCAAATTGTTCTAATCTTTTAAGGTTGTAAACACGATTACTGTGCTGGAATAACTATGGCCATCAAGCATGGATCTCTAAGCATCGAAGTTGGTGCTTAGTTGCCTTTTAACTTACAAGTTTTTTTTTCATTTTAACAGAGAATTCCAAAATGAAACAAAACTTATCTACAGTTATTTGTTATTTTCTGAGTTGTAATTATGTGTTAATTCACCTGAACAATTGCAATTAGTATTATTTCTTTGTAACCGAGACACATTTTTTAACTTTTCTTTTATCTCTTTCTTTGTATTTTATTTACTCTCTAATGTCAATCATCAATGTCAATATCAAGAAACTGTAGGCTGAGCATGATGGCTCATGCCTGTAATTTGGGGAGGCCAAGGCAGGAGGATTACTTGAGCCCAGGAGTTTAAAACTAGCCTTGACCACATAGCAGATCTCATCTCTACAAAAAAGTAAACAGTTAGCTGGGGGAGGGAGGGTGGCATGAGTCTGTAGTCCTAGCTAGTCAGGAGGCTGAGGCAGGAGGATCACTTGAGCCAAGGAGTTCAAGATTGCAGTGAGCTATGTGCACACCCCTGCATGACAGCCTGGGTGGCAGAGTAAAGCCTCAACTCAAAAAGAAAAAAAAGAAAGAAAAATCCATGTGCCCCAGTGTGTTGACACGTTGATGTCCAGACAACTTGACTCTAAAGTCCAGTTCTGTCACTCAGTTCGCCCCCAAATATCCAATGTGTCATGATTGCTTGTCATAAGGGCTGGGTGGCCCTCTTTATCCCATGGCTCCACCATGGACTTCATGTTTTCCAAGACCACCTTCACAGGAAAAGCAAGACCTGAAGGGACCATTTTGGGGACCACTCCCAGAAATGGCTTACAAGACATCTGTGCCCTGATTCCTTTGGCTAACATCCAGTCACAAGGCCCAACCAAATTACAAGAGGCTAGGAAATATTTTCCCTTGTGTCAAGGAAGAGAAAATTATGTGGTGAATAGCATTCTCTCCACCACAGCCACACAGCTGTGTAACTTGGGTTACTTAACCTCCCTGAGCCTCAGCTTTCTTACTTGCAGAGAAGAGATAAAAATACCTACCTTGCAGAGCTGCTGTGTGGATTAAATGGGGAAATACTTTATTAAATTGTTATATATTATTACTAATAATTACAGTTTCTCCCTAAACACATACGCATACATAGGACCCACATCATTAGCACCTGAACCTCTGGTCCTCTCTAGTCTGACCCTCTGCTGATCCTTTCATTGCTATCCAGGCTGTCTGGGGTGCAGAACGTAGGGCAGGCAAGACTCTTGCCCATGAGATGTGACTGTCACTAGCATCATACTCCAGGAGCTAGGAAGTGAGAAACCAAAGCCAAGATAGGGTGCTGAAAATGAACGCTAGGTCCTTCACGAGTCTTAGGCAAAGGGCTGTAAATGCATTAAAGTGTAGAAGACACACAGGAGAATCATCAGTTGTGTAAAATTACGATTAAAAGAGACCAAGTCTTATGATAGCAGCTGAGCCAGGCATGGTGGCTTGCACCTGTAATCACAGCAATTTGGGAGGCTGAAGCAGGTGGATCACTTGAGGTGAGGAGTTCGAGACCAGCCTGGCCAACATGGTGAAACCCCATCTCTATTAAAAATACAGAAAGGAGCCGAGCGTGCAATCCCAGCTACTCAGGAGGCTGAGGCAGGAGAATCACTTGAACCCGGAAGGTGGAGGTTGCAGTGAGCGGAGATTGCACCACTGTACTCCAGCCTGGGCAATAGAGTGAGAATCCATCTCAAAAAAACAAAACAAAACAAAAAAAGCAGCTGGAAGGGAAAAAATGAACACATATTGATATTTCAAAATTGGCAGGCATCATCGTGCCAAGGCTTTCACACAAGTGACCTTCTTTAATTATCACAAAGATCCTTAGGTAAGAATCATGAACCCTAGTTTCCAGTAGTGTTAAAGTAACACACTCAGGCTCACATAGCTAAAAAGTGACATAGTTAAGATTGAGTCTTCAGAGTCCTGGTGTTCTTTGTTCCGTGACAGTACTTCAGACCTCTTAGTCATGCTGAATTGTGCTAAGGACCAGTAGATCTCAGGGAGTACACTGGAGCTGTGTCTTGTTCAGGAGAAAGAGAAGTAGACCCATTATCTTCAAGCAATTCCCCTTCCCCTGCTTCCCACATGACCAAAAGCGAAGCTCAGAATCAGCCTAGGGTACAATATATTTTAGTTAACCTCTCCCAAACACAAACAAATATACTCTTACCTGTTTGCTAATGTTTGAAATTCATTTCGCTGAGAGAGGCTATGAGTGTGTGGATGGAGTTCCATCCACATATATGTAAGACCATCCATCTCATTTGGGGCGTGTAGAGGATGGAATGATTTCACTGAGTAAAGCAAGAATTTGGATGAAGAACTTTTTTTTTTTTTTTTTTTTTTGAGATGGAGTTTCGCTTTTGTTACCCAGGCTGGAGTGCAATGGCGCGATCTCGGCTCACCGCAACCTCCACCTCCTAGGTTCAGGCAATTCTCCTGCCTCAGCCTCCTGAGTAGCTGGGATTATAGGCACGCCCCACCATGCCCAGCTAATTTTTTTTGTATTTTTAGTAGAGACGGAGTTTCACCATGTTGACCAGGTTGGTCTCGATCTCTCGACCTTGTGATCCACCCACCTCGGCCTCCCAAAGTGCTGGGATTACAGGCTTGAGCCACCGCGCCCAGCGGATGAAGAACTTTCAAGCCAGGGCCACAGCTTCCTGACTTCAGTCTGACAGCTGCCTTCCCCTGTGCAACCAAAAAAACCAAGATGTAGCCTTGAGTCCTCTGTAGCCATGCAGGCTTGGAATATGGTGAGAACTGGTCCCACGGAACAGTCCCATGAGATGAACTCTGAGTACCATGCCATAAAGTGCCCTCAGGGCATCCAAGTATATCCAAACAAACCAAGGGATTTGGAACTAGCATGTTACAGGAACAGTATTAAAACAAAACTACGTCTGCAGCAGCAGGACTGACATGAATATAAGATCAGGTTTTTCCAATCTGTCAAAATAAATTTGTTTGGAATTGTGAGCAATATAAACTCTGTAAGTTCCAGGCTCTGACTCTATTTCTTAGACATGTTAGGATTCTACCCAGTGATTTGAGCAGGTATAAGAAGTAGTTTACAACCATACCTCGCTTACTTTCAGTGTATTTGGGACTCCTTTGTCCATTCTATAAAGTGGTGTCTTCTCTACATTAATTTTCATGAAGAATACTTAGAACAGTGTTTTCACAATGTGAAAGGCAATACGGTGGAGTGGTTGATGGTTGAGAGTGTGGGCTCTGCAGCCCGAGCAACTTTGTTTGAACCCAGGCTTTACAATGTCCAAGCTATCTAACTTTGGGCAAGTTACTTCTGTGTGCCTCAGTTTCCTTGTCTGTCAAACAAGGAGGTTAATAGTGCTGCCTCGTAAGCTTGTTTCAAAGATTAAATAATCAAATATACATATGTCACTTAGAAAAGTGACTGACATGGTAAGGGCTTCATTCTTTAGCAAGGACCTCAGGAAGAAGAGAAAGGTGCAAGAGGGAGACAGGAGCCCAGAAGCCACAGCCACTGATCCCAAACAGTTTGACAGAGGAGAACTAGCTCATATGTGTCTCACTAGCTCATGTTCCAAGAGTTAAGGAACAGATATCAGTGCTTTGCAAACTTTAATGTGCTTATGTCACCTCGAGAGCTTGTTCAAACGTGAGTTTTCATCCATTAGGTCCAAGTGAAGCTGGAGGTTCTGCAGTTCTAATAGGGTCCCAGGTGATGCTGATGCCGCTGGTCTGAAGATCACCCTTTGAGGAGCAAGAGTTTAGAGAACACCTATTCCTAAGTGCCACATGGTCTCTTTCTTTTCTTCTTCTTCTTCTCCTTCTTCTTCTCCTCCTCCTCCTCCTTCTCCTCTTGCTTCTCCTCCGCCGCCGCCTTCTTTCTTCTTTTCTTCTTCTCCTCCTTCTTTCTTCCTCTTCTTCCTCTTCTTCCTCTTCTTCTTCTTCTCCTCCTCCTCCTTCCTTTTTCTTCTTCTTCTTCTTCTTCCTCTTCTTCTTCTTCTTCTTCTTCTTCTTCTTCTTCTTCTTCTTCTTCTTCTTCTTCTTCTTCTTCTTCTTCTTCTTCTTCTTCTTCTTCTTCTTCTTCTTCTTCTTCTTCTTCTTCTTCTTCTTCTTCTTCTTCTTCTTCTTCTTCTTCTTCTTCTTCTTCTTCTTCTTCTTCTTCTTCTTCTTCTTCTTCTTCTTCCTCTTCCTCTTCTTCTTCTTCTTCTTTCTTCTTTCTTCCTCCTCCTCCTCCTCCTTCTTCTTCTTCCTTTTTTTGAGACAGAGGTTCACTCTTGTTGCCCAGGCTGGAGCGCAATGGCACAATCTCAGCTCACTGCAATCTCCACCTCCCAGGTTCAAGTGATTTTCCTGCTGCAGCCTCCTGAGTGGCTGGGATTATGGGCATGTGTCACCATGCCCAGTTAATTTTTTTATTTTTAGTAGACATGGGGTTTCACCACGTTGGCCAGGCTGGTCTCAAACTTCTGACCTCAGGTGATCCACCCGTCTCAGCTTCCCAAAGTGCTGGAATTACAGGTGTGAGCCACTGTGCCCAGCCTACATGGTCTCTTTCTTAAGGTTGAGCTCTCTAGAGATCTGTTTACAAAGCCCTTTTGTCAATTTTGGTCATGGGTCAGGGTCAAGAAAACATTTGAAAATAGATACTGCTTCAAGGAAAATGGCATAGGTATTCAATATTGGATTACATGAAATATTTTGAATTCTTAAGCATTTGGTCATTTTCTCCAAAATGTGATTTTTCCAAAAGTGATTTTTCCTTTCTGATCATTCATTACAAGGCAAAAGATTGAGGTTTTTTTTTTTTTTTTTTTTTTTTTTTTGAGGTAGGCAAAATGTCTCCATATGCTTTCCAAATAGGGATGGGATCAGCAAAAGCAAACATCTTGTCACATGATGACCGTCCCTTCCCAAGCAACCAGGGCTTTAATTCTAACCTCATGCGCATTTCAAGAGAAATGTAAAGCAGATGGTTGTGTTCCGCTGATACATAAATCACAGAAATTTCTCATAAATTTTGTTTTTATTGTTAAAAAGCTTCAAACTTCCAGGCAGTGTTTTGCTTAAACCAAAGATGGGCCTAAGCAAACAGCTAATGGAATGGCATTCAGGTTTGAAAAGCTTAAATTTAGTCAAATGACCATTTTTGACCTTATGATGACTCAAATTCAGACTACGTTAATTTTTAATCCTTTAGTCAACTTCCTCACTATCTGCTATAGATACTACTTCATAGAAATTCAAGCTATCCAAAGACTTGAACACTGTGTTGTGTGTTTTAAAATGTCTACAGGCAAAATCAACAAGCATCATTCCTACTCTGGAACAGCAAAGAGACCTCCATATCCTACCAAGTTGCTTATGACTAATTCTTACTAATTCCACCAAGATCATAAAGCAGTGCCTTACAGTAAGAGTTGGCAAACTTTTTCTGTAAATAGCCAGATAGTAAGCATTATGGATTTTGTGACTCATGCAGTATACTAGTTTGCTAAGGCAGCTGTAGCAAAGTACCACAAACTGGGTGGTTTAAACAGTAAAAATGGGTCATCTTACAGTTCTGGAGACCAGACATCTGAGCACAAGGTATTGACAGGGTTGATTCTTTCTGAGGGCTGCAAGAATCTGTTGCATGCCTCTCTCGTAACTTATGGTGGTTTGCTGGCAACCCTTGTCATTCCTCTGCTGTGCCACTCCAATCTCTGTCTTCCTCTTCACGTGACTTATCCCCGGGTGGATATCTGTGTCCTAGTTCACTGTTTTTAGAAGGATACCAGTCATGTTGAATTAGGGGCCCACCCTACTCCATATGACCTCATTCTAACTTAACTAATTACATCTGCAAAGACCATGTTTCCAAATAAAGTCACATTCAAAGGTGCTGGGGGCAAGGACTTCAACATATGAATTAGGGTGGGGTTTGGGAAGGACACAATCCAACCCATAACAGTATCTGTCAATAGCATATGGTATTTGTCTCAGCTAATCAACTCCGCCCTTGAAGTTCAAAAGCATCCATGGAAAAATACTTACACAAATGGCATGGCTGTGCCACAGTAAAGCTATACTTATGTGTTTTTGAATAGATGGCAAGCCTGTAGGCAGTAGTTTGTGAACACTTGCCTCAGAGTAGCTCTGAGTCTTTCTGAATATGAAAAAGAAAACACACATCCATGAGGAGATTGGGCACTTGGCATAGAAGAGGAGAAAAAACTTTGCAAGTTTTCAAAATGCCTATTTTACATTTGGAATTTCAGTCGTCATGTTTTATGTTTAGCTTTAATGTCTTATCTCTACATTCAGATACACTCTGGATTTTTTACACGGTTTCAATTAAGCCAAATGATATAAATTTTATAATGGTGACCCTAGTAAACATGATACACTTTGTCTTCGGACCATTAGCTCTACAATGACAGCAGAGTCTTTTCCATTTGACATTATACCTGTACGCTTTGATTTTTTTGTATTAATATGTCTGAAACATGAACAGCTGCTCATGATTTGTAGTTTATTTAGAAATGTATCTATATTTAACCTCTGTGAATACATGGGTATATTCTTTTCCCTTTAATATTTAATGTTTCCAGAGTACCTGCAGGTAATATGTTAGGCTATATACAATGAATCCTGCACAAGACATATTTTTCCAAAGACACATAACCCTCCTGGAAGATATATACACAAAGAAAATAGATAACATACAACATCTATTAAAGCATTTTCCAAAGATTTGCATACACAACTGACATACAGAGGACAATTGCTTTGTTCTGCTTGAGTCCAAATAAGTGCGTATATGAAAATCTCACATCTTCATTTATACTGCATAGTCACTTGGGATCTTCATGGGACCAAGTTAGAGAATTCTGTGCAGGGTCATAGATGTAAGAGCATTTTAAAAGGCTGTCACAGAAAACTTGAAGGTTGACTATGCAGTAAGGAAAAGATTTAATCAGGCACATACTATATGTTTTGCAGTAGTAACGAAGGTCATGCTACCATTTATATTAAAACTTAGATCTAGCTTATTTTATATTAAAATACTAGGCCTGGCAGGGCATGGTGGCTCACACCTGTAATCGCAGCACTTTGGAAAGCCAACATGGGCAGATCACCTGAGGTCGGGAGTTCGAGACCAGCTTGACCAACATGCAGAAACCCCATCTCTACTAAAAACACAAAATTAGCCAGGTGTGGTGGCACATTCCTGTAATCCCAGCTACTTGGGAGGCTGAGGCATAAGAATCGCTTGAACCCGGGAAGCGGAGGTTGTGGTGAACTGAGATTGCACCATTGCACTTCAGCCTGGGCAACAAGAGTGACACTCTGGAACTCTTCCTCCACATGGTTATAAAGGCAGCTAGAGTCAGAGGTCAGCATCTGCTTGAACTTTTAAGGTAATATATGTGCCGGTAGTGACAGGTCTTAACTGAAAATGAAACTCACAGGCATCAGTATTGGATACTGGGGGCTCATTCAGCTTCAGCAAAGATGCTCCCTCAAAATCACTTACCTGGAGTGCGCCAAGATTGGTCTTGTATTTAGAAGGTGAAAGAAAATGCCTGCTAGATTATACAAATTACAAAATAGGTCAAATTGGGAAATTAAATGAGTAGCTCCTTTCAATCTGATTTTTACCTTAAAGGCTTTCAGTTCAGAGATTTTTAGAGCAAATAGCAACTACGCTAACATATATGAAATGCTATACAACTGAAAATGTCAAATGTGTATGGCTTTAATAATCTTAACCATTTTAGGTCCAAAGAAGACTTCTAAAATCGTAACTAATAGAGTATTCTCTTTGGAAGTATAGAAACACTATCACATTTCCTGACTAAAGACCCATGACTTTCAGTAACACAAGCCAACATCTGCCTTTACATTTACAGTTGATTCCATAACCACATGTGGGCTGACTTCATATTGCCCAAAATGAGATTTCTTTAAATTGCATTTTAGGTTTTGGGGTACATGTGAAAAACATGCAAGATTATTGCCTAGGTACACACATGGCAGTGTGATGTGCTGCCTTCCTCCCCATCACCTATATCTGGCATTTCTCCCCATCAAAATGAGATTTGAACATTGATGATGAAACTAGAATTTTTCTTACAAATAAAACAATAAAGCATCCCTACATTATTTTTAACCTAGAAACTCTGTGAATCTCTCAGATTCTCTGGTCTGTAGTTTAGAAGCCATTGTCTTATCCTAAGAATCTCCTACACATTTGTTTGGAGATGGGGCAATCTCTCTCATCTCTTTGTACATTTACTTAAATAAAGGGAAGGGGCTTCCATCCTCCCACAGAACTAAAAAAGAAAATGAAACTTAATGGCTTTTTTTCTTCTCAACACTTTGCAAACTTTGACTAGGAAATGAAGCACTACAGTGTGTCAATGAAAAAGAATGATAATATTAATAATGATGGTGATGATGATGATAATGATGAATTAGACAGTATAATTCTCTTCTTATTCTAAGTCTGAAAACTGAAGCAAAATGATGAAGTGCCTTTCCCAAGATCAGCGGCTCCACAATGAGAACTTGGGTTTGTCCTCCCTCACTCATCTTCTTCAGGGAGAACAAATATCACTAATGTTCATCCGCACCAGGAGAAAACCATACTGGCCCATTCAATGGCCAATTAGAATAAATTGTATATTAAGAAAAATATGATAGGTGATACAAAAATCAAAAGCGCTCTAAAGAAAAGGAACAAAAAACCTGAATAAATAAGCTTAACGGTCCATTGTTTGTGGGGAAAATGATGAAATTATCATCAAAATATCCTATGAATTGAGAATGAAGATACATTTTTTTATGTAGAAAGATTTTTACAAAAAAAAATTCTACCCAGAAAAGTAAGACTCTTCTAGGACCAGTATTAGTTTTTGTTAAAGGGGTATCAGTCTCTTTCTGTTAATAGAAAAAAATATACTGTATACAAATCTTAGTTAACTAGTCCATTATGATTCTTCATTCTAAATCAGATTTAAGAGAATGTTTGCGACTGTGCTAAGGATTTGTACATTAAAACTGTCTATACAGGAGAGTGTTCTAATTATCACAGAATTGCCCCACAGAATCAGAATCATTCAGGTGAAAACATTCTTTTTGTTCAAGAGCAATTTAGAGACACAGGTTAACAATAAATACTATAACACATCTTTTTGCCTTCAAAAAACAAACAAACTCATCTAAATATCAATCTGTAGATGCTAACCCTGTGTTTAAACAACGTGTCAATCTACTTCCCCTGACAAAACTCTGGGTGAGGTATTGTTTCCACATTCAGGGACATTAGCCCAGTAACGCAGAAAAAGAAAAAAACAATCTTCATTTGGACGTTGCATCTTTGAGACATTCCCTTCTTTTATTGATTTGTCTTCTCCTGTCCCTTTGCTCCTTCTTTTGTTTCCTTATCATAGCTCCAGGTTATTACGTGCAAAGTATTGATGGGAATGGATGGTTTTGGTCGATGGAGAGCTAATGCATCCCTAATCCCACTATTGTTGTAGAGTTATGCTTTCCTCTGGTCTCTGATGGGGGAAAAGGTGCAAAGCTGTTGATCCTAGTTTTATTTGTCACAAACCCATCCATCAATCAAGCGCAAGCATGTCTGAATGCTGAATGGCATGGGGGTCTCAGCTGAAAAAATTCGATAACTGTATTGTCGGGTGTCTCACTCTTTTTTTGATAAGAAATACATTTGACTGAAATAGATAAGCATGCAACTACTAAAGACTTGAAGAGAGAGAATGACATATTGGCACCAAAGGTTATAGATCTTTGGTATTAATGATACTTATGAGTAAATAAAACAGGAGGGGCAGCTACAGCTGGAGACATACAACATCCCTAAGGCTTGGTGATGTTTAAGTATCATTGCTCTACTGTTATTTGTATTTTTGAATATTTATCTGACCATATTTCACAGTCATCATTTCTCATTAAAATGCAAGTCAGTCTGCAGTTGGTGAAGGTGGTGTGTGGTTCAGGGAATCAAATATCACTTGTTTATGCCAATCTGGACATTGCAGACAGATCCTTTGTTGTTATGTACAGTGGGTAATCCCATGGCTCATTTTTTGTGTATGTATGAACTCATACATTCACAACTGTCTCATCTTGCCAGTGAAAGCATTTGGGGGAGCTTAATTATTCTAAACTGGAAATATGGATGCATGTAATTTCAATAGTGAATTAACTTATAATTACAGTATCCAAAATGGTTCCTGGTGTCCCTTTTATTCTAGTTACTAAGTTAGGTACTTTAACACATTATGAAAGCTTGTCTTTTCAGTTATCTACATTTTTCTGTTCATAGTTATTTCAAAATAATTGCATTTGGAAGTATTAAAAACATTAAAAACAACACTAGTATAATATAATTTTAGGGGCAAAATTAATCACCAATTAGAACATTTTTTAAAACTTTTATTCTCTTGTCATAACATGTTAGAGAGGTCAAGTGTTTTTTAAATGACCTAAAAAAAAAAAAACAACCCATCAAGAAAAGCAAGAGAAAGACAGTTCTGAATTAGAGAGCATGAAGATGAATGTTTTGTAGCCTTAAGTATCCCATGTTATGAAAGTAAGCCATTTTTTCTCTGTTCAGTGACTGGGGGCTAGAAAACTGAAAAAAAAAAAAAATCAATGTGGGAATGCTTTAGATTTGTTGGGTAAATTACACGTGCTTGGCTGCTCCATTGTATCTGCCCTATATTCTATACAAGATAACTTTAGATGGACCTGTCACATAATGCATATACTTCACATTGATTCTTATACATTTAACAGAATTTCAACTGAACTTCATAACAAAGCAAAAAGAGAAATGATATCTCCCTCACATTCCTAACACCTGAATTATTTTTGAAATTAAGTAGTAGTTCTCAGCTTTGAAATCATGGTGGGAGGCAAAAAAAAAAAAAAAAATCAAGTTTAGTTTCTAATTATCCTCACCTTCTGTTTTTCTGTTTTTGTTTCATTTATTTACATTTCATCTTAACTTCCCCACCTCTTTAAAAACATATTAATTCTTAAAAACTTTCCAGGAGGGCCCATGAACCAGCAAATGAGAGACAGCTGAGCCTTGAGGGAGTTCCAAACACTGATCTTTCTGTTGACTACTATTTTTTTTTTTTTTTTTTTTTTTTTGAGACGGAGTTTCGCTCTTGTTACCCAGGCTGGAGTGCAATGGCACGATCTCAGCTCACCGCAACCTCCGCCTCCTGGGTTCAGGCAATTCTCCTGCCTCAGCCTCCTGAGTAGCTGGGACTACAGGAACGCACCACCATGCCCAGCTAATTTTTTGTATTTTTAGTAGACACGGGGTTTCACCTGTTGACCAGGATGGTCTCGATCTCTTGACCTCATGATCCACCCGTCTCGGCCTCCCAAAGTGCTGAGATTACAGGCTTGAGCCACTGTGCCCGGCCTGACTACTTTTTTTTTTTTTGAGATGGAGTCTCACTCTGTCACCCAGGCTGGAGTTCACTGGCGCAATCTAGGCTCACTGTAACCTGTGCCTCCCGGGTTCAAGTGATTCTTCTACCTCAGCCTCCCAAGTAGCTGTGATTACAAGCGTGCACCACTACGTCTGGCTAATTTTTGGATTTTTAGTAGAGACAGGGTTTCACCATATTGGTCAGGCTGATCTTGAACTCCAGACCTCAAGTGGTCCGCTCGCCTTGGCCTCCCAAAGTGCTGGGATTACAGGCGTGAGCTACCGTGCCTGGCCTCAGTTGACTATTCTGTCCGGTTTCTAGCTTGCTGTGGTTTTTACCATTACTGCAAAGTCTGATTCTGTTTAAATAAAGTCTCTGATGCCACATTTGTTTCTGTTCTACAATATATAATATGTGACAGTGTAATATTGAGAGACAGATTCATATTTCATGGGAATATTTTAATGATGGCCAATCCACAGTAATAACTCTATTCTAAACCTTCTCTAATTAAAGAAAAATCATTTGATAAGACTCATTATGATAAACAGATTAACTTTTCCAAGTAAATGTATAGATGTGACACAAACAAAAACTCTAATCCCATATTCAAACTTTGTACGCTAATTGTAATGTTTATTTGGAAGAATAAATGTGTGATCAAAGCCCAAAAAGTGTTTATAAGGAAGAAAAATGAGAAAGGACTTGTACCAGTTGGCAAAGCATATTGTAAAACTTCAGTCACTAAACAATTTCTGTTCTAGGAATTTGTGTCCCCAGTTCTGATAATGTTCACTCGCAAAGCACATGTTCTATACCCTAAAGCACGCTCCAAACCTCAAGGAGAAGAAAACAGGCAAAGCAGTAACAGCGATGACAAGAGACCTTTCTTCCCTACCGCTGTACCTTGGATTTCCCCCTGGACAGAGAACCAAGGGGAAATGACAGCCACCATGCAATCACATAAAGAACTGAGAAATTGTTTTTCTTTCTTTTCTTTCCTTCTCTCTCTTTCTTTCCTTTTCTTCTTTATTTGTCTCCTTTCTCTTTCTCTTTCCTTTTCTTCTTTCTTTCTTTCTTTCTTTCTTTCTTTCTTTTTCTTTCTATTTTGACAGTGTCTCACTCTGTCACTCAGGCTAAAGTATGGTGGTGCAATCACTGTAGCCCCAACCTCCTGGGTTCAAGCAATCCTCCCACCTCGGCCTCCCAAGTAGCTGGGACTACAGGCATGTGCTACTATGCCCAACTAAATTTTTATTTTTTTGTAGAGACAGATTCTTACTATGTTGCCCAGATAGGTCTCGAATTCTTGGGCTCAAAAACCCTCCTGCTTCAACCTCCCAAAGAGTTGTGATCACAGGCATGAACCACCATGTGTGGCTGAGAAACCCTGATGCCCATCTATTGTCCCATCTCACAGAACCAATAGAATTCATTTCAGAAGGGCATATAGAGAACTTTTAAAAATATTCTCTCCAATTTTTGTCTCTATTGCATTAGTCATAGTTCTGGTAGCTGTGCCTTAAAATAGTTAACAGTGTTTCCCCAAAGCGTTAAAATTCTAACACCTTAGTAATTCTTTTAAAACTCAGACACCTTTGCAGAAAAGAGAGGAAGACAACTCTACACAAAAAGCTCACTCAAGCATTTTTGGAACTGATTATAGAAAAAGAGTTGGCTTACATGTTTATGTATAAAGTAGTGGGAATCATTATGTGGCTTTTAGGCCTGACCCTGGTTCATAAATTTTCCAAATTCTCCCAAAACAGTGAAACAGACAAATCAGTACAATAGAGTAGAGTCTGGAAAAGGACTCTGGAATTTGGTATTGATAAAAGTGAGATCTTAAATAAGCAAGGTTGCTTTTATATACTACTGGTATGAATGTAAAATCGGTAAGCCAAGTTAGAAGCCAATTTTGCAGTGCCTATTGAAATAAAAGACATACATTGACCCAATAATGTCACTTCTCTATATCTCCCTAAGAAACATTGGAACATGTTCGTAATAAGACAGTACAACAAGGGAATAGTCTGGAATAGTAAAAAATAGGAAACTCCAAATGACTGCCAACAGGGACTGGCTAAATAAACTATACCAGGACCAGACTATGAATATGACGCACAAGTAGAAAAAGATAAGATAGAGGTGCCAGGCACCGTGGCTCACGCCTATAATCCAAGCACTTTGGGAGGCTGAAATGGGCGGATCACCTGAGGTCAGGAGTTTGAGACCAGCCTAGCCAATATGATGAAACCTCATCTCTACTAAATCTATAAAAAGTCGCCGGTTATGATGGCATGTGCCTGTAATCCCTGCTACTCAGAGGCTGAGGCAGGAGAATTGCTTGAACCTGGGAGGTGGAGGTTGCAGTGAGCAGAGATCGCATCACTGCACTCCAGCCTGGGTGACAGAGCGAGACTCTGTCTCAAAAAAAGAAAAAAAGAGAGAGAGATAGTGCTCTCTGCCCTGGCACAAAAATATTTTCAAACCATATTACTGAGTAGGAAAAAAAAGAAAGCAAACTTCAGAATATTATTACACAAAGTATCATATACTGAGGTAAATATACCTCATTTATACATGTATAACAACTGTCAACACCATTTAAAAAAAAAAACTCTCATTAATCTTTGTCTACCTCAAACCATACATAAAAATACATTTTTATGAATTAAGAACTTAATGACATTTTGAAAACTATAAAATTACTAAAAAGAAATATATAAAAATATATATTTAATCTTAGCATGACACCAAGACCAGAAAAAAATAAAGAAAATTTCTGGCAGTGTTAATTTAATAATGACAAACTTCTGTCTATCCAATAATGCCACAATGAAAGTTAAAAGAAAAATGGTTGGAGGGAGTTTAAGTGGCTACAGTATCTCTTTAAAAAAATCTATCACTATGTGGATTTAAAATGCACCTATCTTGTACCCTAGCAATTTCACTTACAGGAGTTTATGTAAAAAAAAATTGTACATGTTGCCAGTCCTGTGTAAAAGGATGCTTAGCACAGTATATTGTGTTTATAGTTGCACATGAAAGGGGAATGATTAAATGTCCACCAAGAAGAAAATGACTAAATAGATTATGGTACTTCCATATGCTAGAACACTGTACAGCCATTAAGATGGTAATAGTACAGTCAACCCTTTGCATCCAGTTCCGTATCTGTGAGTTCATCTAACTGCAAATAGAAAATATTAAGGAAATACAACTAAAAATGACAATGCTCCCATTAAAAATATAAATCTTGGCCGGACGTGGTGGCTCATGCCTATAATCCCAGCATTTTGGGAGGGCAAGGCGGGTGGATCACTTGAGGTCAGTAGTTTGAGACCAGCCTAGCCAACATGGTGAAACCTGTCTCTGCTAAAAACATAAAAACTAGCCAGGCATGGTGGCAGGCGTCTGGAATCCCAGCAACTCGGGAGACTGAGGCAGGAGAATCACTTGAACCTGGGAAGCAGAGGCTTCAGTGAGCTGAGATTGGGCCACTGCACTCCAGCCTGGGCAACAGAGCAAGTCTCTGTCTATATATAGATAGATTTAAGATTGTGTGTGTGTGTGTGTGTGTGTGTGTGTGTACATACATATATATGTATATATATAATTTATATATATATATAAATCTTAAAATATAGTATAACAATGATTTTACATAGCACTTATATTAAGTAGTATAAGTAATCTAAAGATGATTCCATGTGTATGAGAGGGTGTGCATAGGTTATATGCAAACACTTCCCCATTTAATGGAACTGCTTAACATCTGGAGAATGGGGGCTTTCCTGGAACCGATCTCCAGCAGATTCCAAGGGACAAGTGCGTTGACTTTTAAGTTCCATTAGCAAAGGTCCATTTCTGAGCTAAATACGTTACCTCATTCAGTCCTTTCAACAATGCTTTGAGGTCAGAATTCTCATTTTAAAGATGATAGGACTGAGACTCAGAGAGGTTAAGTGACCCCAAAACATACAACCGTCTCAATCCAAAACTGAAATTCTTGGAAGACTTGTATGTACTTACATAGAAAGATGTTAGTGAAACACAGATATGAAGAAAAAGAAGTTAAAGAATAGTCTGTATACTGTAATGACATTTATGTAAAACAATGTAAAAGTGCAATGGGAAGAAGTAAACAGGTCAGTGTGGTTGTTTGTGTGTGGATGAGGGAGTTATGGGGATTTCCTGCCTTCTTTTTACTTAACAATATTTTCTAAATTTTTTTTTCAGAAAGGTACACATGTTGCATTTTTAAAAATAATTAAAGTAGATAATTCTAGGATAAAACCAGTAATGTTGAAATGTAGAGCAATGAATATTATTATTGTTGCAGCGAAGGTAGGTATTTAAAATTCAGTGTTTTGAGACTTCTGATGATTTTGCGTATTTCTCTCTGTAGACGTTAGAATATGAAAAAGCAGCTGGCCTTTTTTTTTTTTTTTTTTTTTTTTTTTTTGAGAAGGAGTATCGCCCTGTCGCCCAGGCTGGAGTGCAGTGGCGCCATGTGGGCTCACTATGCAACCTCTTCCTCCCCGGTTGAAGTGATTCTTCTGCTTCAGCCTCCCGAGTAGCTGGGATTACAGGCATGCAGCATCACACCTGGCTAATTTGTTCTATCTTTAGTAGGGATGGGGTTTCACCATGTTGCCCAGGCTGATCTCCAACTCCTGGACTCCAGTGATCTGCTCACCTTGGCCTCCCAAAGTGCTGGGATTACAGGCATGAGCCACCGCGCCCGGCCTCAGCTGGCCTTTTTTAACGATAAAAAATTAGTATCTCAATTAAGATATAAAAATTATTTCTTCCTATGTTCTAATGATCTAGAAGTTCAGGTACTATTTTTAAGTACTTTGGTGTGTTTGTTTCTTTGTTTGGAGATAGAGTCTCACTGTCACCCAGGCTGGATTGCAGTGGCACTAACGTAGCAGCCTCCGCCTCCCTGGCTCAGGTGATCCTCCTACCTCCACCGCCCGAGCAGCTGGGACTACAAGCGTACACAGCCATGGCCAACTACTTTTTATAGAGATGGGGTTTCACCATGTTGCCCAGGCTGATCTCCAACTCCCGGACTCCAGTGATCTGCCCAACTTGGGCCAACAAAGTGCTGGGATTACAGGTGTGAGCCACCACACTCAGCCTGTTTTTAAGTACTTTGAAATAACAATTTATGAGCAAGCTACCGTGAATTGTGGGTTTCTTAACAAAAAGGATGAACAAAGCGAGTTACCCTAAACCTACTGTCTCTACTTTTCAAAAACCATCCTTTGAGATCAGAGGCACTTTTCTTCCAGGCAATGTGCTGAGTGGGGGGAATGCCCAGTCCAGTGGGCTGAGCCTGTCAGATCAATACAATGGAATCTGCATTTGTCACTTGCAAGGGTGTGGTTTCTGAGGAAAAATAACTGTCTAGCACCAACCTCTAACTAAACTATAATCCTATCAAACACTCTTGCCTTTTCTTTTCTCTTATTCTCTCCCTCCCTCCTTTCTTTCTTTTGTTCTTTATTTCTTTCATTTTTTCTTTTTATCTGAGTGAAATCAGGTTAAAACGGGTATCGGGAAAACTTGAAGGCACTGTAGCAAGAAAATGTAGTCCTGGCCAGGTACAGTGGCTCACGCCTGTAATCTCAGCACTTTGGGAGGCCAGGACAGGCGGATCACGAGGTCAGGAGTCCGAGACCAGCCTGGCCAGTATGGTGAAACTCCGTCTCTACTAAAAATACAAAAATTAGCTGGGTATGGGGGCACGTGCCTGTAGTCCCAGCTACTCAGGAGGCTGAGGCAGTAGAATCGCTTGAACCCAGGAGGCAGAAGTTACAGCGAGCCAAGATCGCACCATTGCAGTCCAGCCTGGGCGACAGAGTGAGACTCCATCTCAGAAAAAAAAAAAGAAAGAAAGAAAGAAAGAAAGAAAGAAAAGAAAATGTAGTCCCATTCTTTCTATGGCAGAAAGATTTAATGAGACCCAAAGTATTGAATACCTTCTTAATCCTATAGTTAGAATCAAAGCCAGCACGGCAACCCAGGCTGCCTGATTCCCGCTGGCAGAGTTCTTTGACAGGACAACACTTAGTGACATTCCATCTGAGGGGCTCGTGTCCACAACAATACGGATGCTTTCCTTTACGGATAACGGCAGTGGAGGTGAAGGCGGGGTGAGGAGACAGGGATGCGGACTGACTGTGGACATGTGAGCTTTCACACCTGCAGTCAGAGTCACTTCCCTCAACCACATTTTCCTGAGAACAAGCCAGTGGCTCCGGTGTTACAGACTCTGAAATCCCATGTTCTTTTTTTTTTTTTTTTTTTTTTTTTGAGACGGAGTTTCGCTCTTGTTACCCAGGCTGGAGTGCAATGGCGCGATCTCGGCTCACCGCAACCTCCGCCTCCTGGGTTCAGGCAATTCTCTTGTCTCAGTCTCCTGAGTAGCTGGGATTACAGGCATGTGCCACCATGCCCAGCTAATTTTTTTTTTTTTTTGTATTTTTAATAGAGACGGGGTTTCACCATGTTGACCGGGATGGTCTCAATCTCTTGACCTCGTGATCCACCCGCCTCGGCCTCCCAAAGTGCTGGGATTACAGGCTTGAGCCACTGCACCCGGCCTGAAATCCTATGTTCTAAGGAAAGTTTCCATTCATGGAAAACCAAGGACTGGGAAAGAAAGAGTGCTCAACTTTTTTTTAAATTTTCATTTGCACTTTGACTTAAAAGATATCTAAGAGGGAATTGAGGATAAACAGGCACCTACACATATGATTTGAGAAAAACAGTCCTCTTACCTCAGAAATGTGTCCTCTAGTGACTTGCTGACATACTTGATATGCCCACAGTGAGGACTCATTTGTTGGAGATGAAGAATTATCTACATACTCAACATTGAAAAAATATCAAGGATTTAGTTGCCAAACCTGTTCTTCACACTTCCCTTCAAAAAAAGTGATGGCTGAATAATAAAGAGTCTCTATCCCAGAGAAACTTAAAATCTAGATAGAAGTCAGACAAGAAATAAGACAATTTAAATGAAGAGTGATGTGGGCCAGATGCAGTGGCTCATATCTGTAATCCCAGCACTTTAAGAGGCCGAGGCAGGAGGATTGCTTGAGCTCAGGAGTTTGAGACCAGCCTGGGAAACATAGTGAGACCCCCCCGCAACTCTATGAAAATTTTTTTTAAATGAGCTAGGCATAGTGGCACACCCCTAGAGTCCCAGATGCTCATAGGAGGCTGAGGCAGGAAGATTGCTCGATCCCAGGAGGTCGAGGCTGCAGTGAGCTGTGGTCACATCACTCCAACCTGGGTAACAGAGTGAGACCCCATCTCAAAAATAAAAGAAAGAAAGGAAAAGACAAGGGGGAGGGAAAGAAAGGGAGAAAGAAAGAAGAAAGAAAGAGGGAAGGAGGGAGGGAGGAAGGAAGGAAGAAAGAAAGGGAAGGAGGGAGGGGAGGAGGAAGGGAGGGGAGAACGGAGGGTGGGAGGGAGAGAGGACAGTGTTAGCACAAGGTCAGGATATTCATCACTCAGGAGAAAAGGAAGATGAGACACACCAATCAATGAGCATGGATATGGTGGAACCCAGAGCTGGAGGAAGTGGCAGGAGCTGGAGAGTAAATAGCAGAGAGTAAGGGCTAACACCGAGGGCCCGTTGTATCCTGAGGAGGAGGAGGAGAGGCCTTGAAGCGTTCAAGCTGGTGGGGAAGGGTGGGATGAGCAGCGATGAGCAGAAAGGTGATATATGAATGTATTCTATTTATGTTGGTATCATCATGGAGAGGAAGATGCGTCACGCCGTTGCCACTCGTTAACATTTGTTCTAGAAAAACAGTTGTCAGACGGAAGCACTCAGAAATTCACTTCAAAATAACATGCTTGTTCTGAAACTGTGGAAAACCCAGAGCTACAAAATCCTGTCAGACTGTGTGTCTGTGTGAGACGTCAGAACCCTTGTACCCACACAAAAAATAAAGGGCACATGGTAACCCATGGGGTGGGATTTCTACGCAGCGGTGGCTTAGGAAACGGTATGTTCCAGAAGAAAAGAAAGCAGCCTCCAAAGCCCTCCTGGAGGAGAGGAAAGACTTTCTGAGGAGAGACAGTGAGGACAGGAGTGTGCTTGGGAGGGTGAGGGTGGGGTAGATGGAATCTGTGTTCGGAATCAAAGGCTAGTGACCTTTGTCATTTGTTTTCATTTGGCTGAGACAAGGTGTCCCTTGTTGCCCAGGCTGGAGGACAGTGGTGCAGTCACAGTTCACTGCAGCCTTAACCTCCCAGGCTCAAATCATCCTCCCACCTCAGCCTCCGAAGTAGCTGAGACTATAGACACACACGGCACTGCACCTGTCTACTTTTTTTTTTTTTTTTTTTGTACAGACAGGGTCTCACTATGTTGCCCAGGCTGGTCTCAAACTCCTGTGCTCAAGCAATCTTCCTGTCTCAGCCTCCCAAAGTGCTGGAATTTCAGGCATGAGCCACCATGCCCAGGCTTGACATTCATTCTCGAAACCTTAGCTAAGCCCTGGACCAGATGCTTTTGATGTGTGCAGTAAAAACAAGTAGAAATGACTTGTCTCCAAAGACCTTCATTTTTGTTCTCTGGTAGGAAAAGATAAGATACTGGTTTGAGTGGAAGAGACCTTTGCCGAAGAGCAGTTCGGAGCAAGGGAACCCTCAGGGTAGGGCTGGGGGCTGGGACTGGGAGGAAGGAGACCTGGGTGTCCGGGGTGCAGCTTGAGGGCTCTGAGAGGGAAGAGACCAGTGAGCGCTCCGAATCAAACTGATCACTTCGCAGCATTTGTCCTACTGATCTGGACAAAGATACACACATACACACACATACACACATGTACACACACACACACACATACATTTAATGCCTACTGACTGCAGCGTACTTTAGAAGTATACATAGATTATCCTTAGATTGAAAGACAGCCTACAGAATGCTTCGTTACAAGGTGTTTGTATTTTAGCTAGAGTTGCCTTCCAAAGACCTTATTACTAAGAAACAATCAAAGTGAGATCCCATCTTTGCTAGGAACAAAGAAGTTTGAAAAAAGATTCCTTTGGTTCATGTGTCATTTAGTTGAAGGATGTTTGTCACAGAAAATGTGGTTGTGAAAGTCATAACCGGCATCCTGAACCTTGACTTAAAGGGTTTGGTTTCTACATAAGAAATCGTTATGTTGTATTAAATTTATTTAAAATGTATTTAAGGGCCAGGAGCGGTGGCTCATGCCTGTAATCCCAGCACTTTGGGAGGCCGAGGTGGACAGATCACAAGGTCAGGAGTTCAAGACCAGCCTGACCAACATGGTGAAACCCCATCTCTACTGAAAATACAAAAATTAGCTGGGCATGGTGATGCACGCCTGTAGTCCCAGCCACTGGGGAGGCTGAGGCAGGAGAATTGCTTGAACCCAGGAGGCAGAGGTTGCAGTGGGCCAAGATCATGTCACATCACTCTAGCCTGGCAATAGAGCAAGACACCTCACCTCTACTAAAAATACAAAAAATTAACTGGGTGAACTGGTTGTAGTGCCACACGCCTGTAATCCCAGCTACTCGGGAGGCTGAGGCAGGAGAATCACTTCAACCCAGGAGGCGGAGGTTGCAGTGAGCTGAGATTGTGCCACTGCACTCCAGCCTGGGCAAGAAGAGCAGAAAAAAAGTGTTTAAATCATTATCTATTTATTATATTGAATTTGTAATGTATGGAAAAATATGATGGAAAAATTAGTCATAGTTGACCACAGCTAACGTTTAAATGGAATTCCTTTCAATTCTACGTATTTTAGCCAGTTATCTCATTGAGGCTGAGCTTGTTATTTATTAATAGATACTTTCAGGCTTTTTCTCTGATCACAAAGGCCAGAGGACTCTGTTGACTGACCCAGGTTTCTGGCCTGCTAACCTGACGTCCTCTGTTCACGTTCTGGGTAACACAGATTTTAGGTTTTCAGCTGAAAGGAACTAAGGGTTTAAGGTAATTGCTCTAGAAACATGGCTCTGGAATTGTGGCCCCCAGACCTGCAACTGTGACTTCACCTGGGAGGTGGCTGGAAATGCAAGATCAAGGGTCCCTCCCAACTCGATGCATATGAAGCTCTGGGGATGGTGCCTAGAAAAGAGTGAGGTTTGCTTTTTTTTTTTTTTTTTTTTTTTGGAGAGAGTTTTGCTCTTGCCATCCAGGCTGGAGTGCAGTGGTGTGATTTTGGCTTACTGTAACCTCTACCTCCCAAATTCAAGTGATTCTCATGCCTCAGCCTCCTGACTTGCTGAGATTACCGGTGCCTGCCACCACACTCGGCTAATTTTTGTAACATTAGTAGAGACAGTGTTTCACCATGTAGACCAGGCTGGTCTCGAACTCCTGACCTCAGGTGATCCACCCAGCTCGGCCTCCCAAAGTGCTGTGATTACAGGCATGAGCCACCACACCCGACCAGAAAAGAGTGTTTGAACAAGCTCTCCAGGTAATTCTTGTGCATGTTCAAGTTTGAGGACAAATCCCAGAAAACACATAGCAAGCTGGTAATCATCACAACTCCACAGCAAGACCTAGGAATAACATGTTGATGGTGCCTCCTCTCACTCACACAGGGACTTGCACAGAGTAGGTATGTAAAAGCTTGTTGGCCGGGTGCAGTGGCTCACACCTATAATCACAGCATGTTGGGAAGCTCTCTCTACAAAAATACAAAAAATTAGCCAGTCATGGTGGCCCACGCCTGTAGTTCCAGCTCCTCCGGAGAATGAGTTGGAGGATTGCTTGAACTCTGGAGATAGAGGCTGCAGTGAGCCATGATCGTGCCACTGAACACCAGCATAGGCGACAGAGACTCTGTCTCAAAAAAATACAGAAAATAAAATAAAATAAGCATGTTGACTAAAAGAACACTCTCCTAAATTCCCGCAAATCTGTAAACCTTTTCCCATGCCCTTCTGAACAAATGCCACCTAAATTTGCCCTTGAAGCAAACTTTCATTTTTCCCAGACTTTCCTTTGATTCCTTCTTTAAAAAAAAAAAAAAAACAAAACAAAACTAAGTACCGCAGAATTGTCTTCTTATCTTTCCTGGTTCTAGGCCTTTGCCACTCAAAGTGTAGGCAGCAGACCAGCAACAGGGCCTCACCTGGCAGCTTGTTAGAAATGTGAAATCTCAGACTTACTGAATCAGAGCCTGAATTTTAGCAAGACCCCAAGTGATGCATTCACACAGCAACATTTGAGAAGCGAAGTTCTAGAAAGTCAGTTGCTGCTCACGTTTCTGCTCAAGTGAGTTTCATAATAAGTAAATTTCTTTATTTTATTTTTTTTGGTTTTTTGAGACAGAATTTTATTCTTGTTGCCCAGGCTGGAGTGCAATGGTGCGATCTTGACTCTCCACAACCTCCGCCTCCCAGGTTCAAGCGATTCACCTGTCTCAGCCGTTTGAGTAGCTGGGACTACAGGCATGTGCCATCATGCCTGGCTAATTTTTGCATTTTCAGTAGAGACAGGGTTTCTGCCCTCTCCCATTCTCCCTCCTTCAGCTTCTTCGTTTCCTTCTCCTTTTTTCTTTCCCTCTGTCTCAAGGCTATTACATTTTTCATTTGCTTCTCTTGGGAACTGAGCCTTGATACAGCTCTGTACTGCCAAGTAAATGACTAGATCAGCTTGAAATCTTATGTAAATGATAAGACATCAAAATAGGAGTCCAAAATAGCAGTTGTCTAATGCCTATCTCATAGTCTTTAAGAGGTCATTATAATCTGTAAGAGAAACCTGAAAATATTTTTTCAATGCTAACCACTCAGAAAACAGTAGATATTGTACCCTCCTATTTCTCTAAAGAAGAAAAAAGTGTCCCATAGACCAATAGGTTCTATAAAACAGGAGGCAAGAAAAAAATCTTAGCAAATACTCTTGAATACCAAGGACTTAAAGCTCAAAGGGCCTGATTATCCAATGGACAGACCCATGCGAGATGAAGCCCCATGAAATTGTATTGCCATAAACCTAGAGTGATGGTATACTTTATCACTTTTAACTCATTTACCAATTAAAGGGTGCTGTTAATAAGGATTAATTATAATCATATATGCTTATAATAATTATTAAAGTAGAGTAGTCCTAGGAAACAGGGATGTATAGCTATCCTCCCTCAAGGCATGCAAAAATAGGAATATGATTCTGAGCAGAGGGAATGGTAAAGAGATAAGAAAAAATATAATTTTTCTACATTTAACAAACCATGTTCGATGTGATAAGTGTGTTTGTAAAGTCTGTCCACTAGGCTATATAGCTTGATAGCTATAAATGCTTAGAAACATACCTCACCTGATTTATTCAGCAAGCTCAGCTCTATGCAATGTAACCTAGAATTGAGTCTCCGACCGGCAGAGCCCACCCATTAACATGTACGTGCCTCAAAGGCCAGAAAAAGAAGCTCCTCAACCCTTCCCTCAAAGCTTACTGAATCCTCCTTGAGACACAGCTTGTTAACACATTCAGTTAACGAATTCCAACCCACAGTCCTAGAAATAAGAAGTTGCATATCAGAAAATATAATGAGCCTGACACAGTCAAAAGCAGCAGAGGGACATTCGATAGCCTCATTACGAGAAGCCAGACAGAAGAACTCCAAAGCACACGCGCTGTGGCCTAGAAACCTATAGCCTCTGAAGATCCCACTGTTCCACAACACAGCACACGAACTGATTTTCATCATTACGATCTTGAGTCATCAATAAGAAGGTGACTTAAATGGAGAAGCTGTGGAGTCAGAAAGGCCTAAATCGTAGTCCGAACACTCTGCCACTCACTAGCCTTGACCTTGAGTAAATTATTTAACCCCTTGGGATTTAACCCTGATTAGCATTGGCATAATCTGCAAAATGGGAAGAATACTTACCTAAGCATGACAGTCACGATGAAATGTGATCGTGCTTTTAGAGGCCCAGGACTGTGTTTGGGAAGTGTCTGGGAGCGGCTCAGTCAAGGGAAGTTGTCATTCACCACGATGGGGAGTCCTGTGTGTTCTGTGTAACAAGAATATTACCCTGAATGGCTAGAAACTTTACAAGATTATCACTATTAGGTGTTTTGTTGTTGTTGCTTGTTTGTTTGTTTGTTTCCTGAGACAGAGTCTCGCCCTGTCACCCAGGCTGGAGTGCAATGGTGTGATCTTGGCTCACTGCAACCTCCACCTCCCGGGTTCAAGCGATTCTCCTGCCTCAGCCTCCCAAGTAGCTGGGATTACAGGCGTACGCCACCACACCTGGCTAATTTTTTATATCTTTAGTAGAAATGGGGTTTTACCATGCTGGCCAGGCTGGTCTCAAACTCCTGACCTCAGATGATCTGCCCACCTCGGCCTCCCAAAGTGCTGGGATTATAGGCATGAGCCACTGCACCCGGCCCACTAGTAGGGTTTTTACCTAAGAAGTGCTAACTGGGTCAGTTTATGACAGCAGGTGTTATGGCTTATTTGGAATGGTAGGCATAAAAATCAAACAGCCATGCGTGATTACATAAGCAAGAAGAAGAATTTGAGTAGTTGATTCTCACAGACTAGCAGAAACAGAAAGAGTCCTGCTCTGTTGGGGTCAGGATACAGAGCGGGATCTCAGGGGCTGAATTCAGGCAGGAATAGAGTACTCCCAGGTACCCAGGCCCTCTTCCAAAGTTGGGGCCTAGGAGCCTGTGGCAGAGCATTTGACCAACATGAATAAAATTTAGAAAAAGAAAGAAAAGGGTTTTTTCCCCGCAAAAGATTAGCCTTCAGAAGCTCCCAAAGCAAAAATTGTTTGTAAGTGGATTGCATTGCCTTGAGAAATTAGTGAGTTTTTCATCAACAGAAAGGTGTGTTCAGACATGACTTCAAACTCTCTTGAAATGACTGCTATTAAATGGATTTAAGCATTGACTGGAAAGCTAAATTAAATTACTTTATCATGGTCCTTTCCAAAACCAAACAATGTTTCACTTACGTGGAATAATTTATAGATGCATAAAAATGCTAACCAAATGAGGTGCTATTGTAAGTTATTTATTGTTCTGAATAGAAATGAATATAAGTTAACTGAAGAAATTCATAAGGTAAGGCCAGGCGCAGTGGCTCAAGCCTGTAATCCCAGCACTTTGGGAGGCCGAGGCGGGTGGATCACGAGGTCAAGAGATCGAGACCATCCTGGTCAACATGGTGAAACCCCGTCTCTACTAAAAATACAAAAAATTAGCTGGGCATGGTGGCGTGTGCCTGTAATCCCAGCTACTCAGGAGGCTGAGGCAGGAGAATTGCCTGAACCCAGGAGGCGGAGGTTGCGGTGAGCCGAGATCGTGCCATTGCACTCCAGCCTGGGTAACAAGAGTGAAACTCCGTCTCAAAAAAAAAAAAAAAAAAAAGAAATTCATAAGGTATCAAATACATACACAAGAGAAAATAAGCAATCATGACTCTGCTCTTCCAGAGACTTCCATCGTAAAGATTTTCCATCATTATTCCACAAGTTTTTCCAAAGTTGAGACTGTATTATACATGTAATTTTTATCTTACAGTTTTTTGCCTTGTCATAATCATTTTTGTGTCATCAAACAATGTTTTGGGAGGCCAGACACAGTGGCTCACACCTATATGCCCAGCGCGCTGGGAGGCCAAGGTGGGAGGACTGTCTGAGCCCAGGAGTTCAAGACGAGCCTGGGCAACATGGGGAGACCTGGTCTCTACAAAATGTTTTCAATTATCCAGGTCTCCGTGATGTGACTATTAAGCATTGCATGACTGTATCAGAACGTCTCATCTACCCCATAAATATAGCCACCTACTATATACCCACAAAAATTAAATAAACATTTTTTAAAAGGAAGAAAATTAGCCAGGCATGGTGACATGTGCCTCTAGCCTCAGCTGCCTGGGAGGCTGAGGTAGGAAGATTGCTTAAACCCAGGAGGTCAGCGTTGCAGTGAGCTGTCTTCCAGCCACTGTTCTCTAGCATGGGTGACAAAACAAGACCCTGTCTCCAAAAAAAAGAGAATGTTTTAGGCATGATTTTAAGGGTTACAAATATTACGCTGTCTCAACACATCAAATTTGGGCTCCAAATCTCCATGCCTCATTGGAAATCCTGCTCTGCACTTACCACCCATGTGATTTGTGCAATTTACTAACACTCTGTGCCTATTTCATCATCTATAAAATGTGAATAATAGTACTACCTACCTCATCACTTTATTATGGAGATTTAATGAGTCATACATGTAAAATACTTAAAAGAGTGTCTGATACATAGTAAATATTCAATAAATCTTAATAATTATTGTGCTATTCATTTCCCTAACATGACCCACTTAGATTACTTTCCATTTTAACCATTACAAATAATTCTGATCATCATCTTTGTAGTAAATGGGTTTTGAAAGATATTCTTCACCATCCAAACTCTTCAGCCATTTTTTTGTTGTTGCTTCAGCTGTTCGTTTTTAGGTATTAAACAGTGGATGAACACATACTATTTATCTGAAACCAGTAGATTTGTCAATATGTTTTTTAAGAAAGAATAATAATCTATTTTTATTGTTTTGTCTTCCTTTTTAAAAAAAATAGTATGGCATAATACACATACATTTTACCGTAAGTGACATTTAGTATGTTCCCAATGTACGATTTGTCAACATGTTTTCGGGTCACTGATCTCAAAGATGGTCAAATGCATAGGATGGAAGAAAGAAGAAGCAAACCTTATTAGCTTTAAAATGTCTCTTATGAGAAAGGAAAACTATTTCCTTGTTTTCAGACTTTATTAAGAAACCGTTGGCTCCAATCATCAAGTTATAGCCACTTTAAATAATTTCTAGAAGACTCATGCATCCTTAAAAGTTTACTTGTATAATCTGTTCGGTCAGGAAGACAACAGAAGAAAAAGGATGAACATTTAAGGAGTCTTTAAGAGAGTTCAGATATTGTGGGAGGTGGTTAACATAAATTACTCTATTTAGTCCTTATAAATGTGATGAGTTATAAGATTACAGATGAGGAAACTGAAGTTTGGAGAATGTGACATAATTGCTCTAAATGCACACAGCCAAGAAGTAACAGAGACAGGATTCAACTCAGACCTTCCTGATTTCTCAGGTCCATCTTCTTTCCATATAGCACTGCCTTGTTGAAATAAGCACATAGAGCCCAGGATGGTGGCTCACACTTTTAATTCCAGCACTTTGGGAGGCTGAGGCAGGAGGATCACTTGAGCCCAGGAGTTTGAGACCAACCTAGGCAACAAAGTGAGACCCTGTCTCCACAAAAAATAAAAAAATTAGTCAGGTGTGGTGGTATGTGCATGGCTACTTGGAAAACTGAGGTGGGAGGATCACCTGAGCCTGGGAGATCGAGTCTGCAGTGAGCTGTAATCATGCCAGTGCACTCCAGCCTAGGTGACAGAGCTAGACCCTGTCTCAAAAAAAGAAAAGAAAGGAAGGAAGGAAGGGAGGAAGGGAGGGAGGGAGGGAGGAAGGAAGAGAGGAAGGGGGGAGGGAGGGGGGAGGGAGGGGGGAGGGAACAGAGGAAAGGAAGGAGATGATCTAATGATGTAATATTATCCTAAAAGAAAGAGATCGTCTGAAAGTTACAACAGAAACTCCAATAACCATCTAGATAGAAAATCTCAAGTCTACTAACTAGGGAATCTAGTTTTTGCAGCTTTCCTTAGTAGTTGATAGAGTCCTAATACTGCATCCTCTATTTCTGTCTATTTATTGCCTGGATGTTTCAACCTCCCTGAAGGGGTTATCCCGATGCATTAGGCACTAGCATCAGTTCTGTACCAAAACACACTCAGGCTTGTTGACCCAACAAAAAATTGGTTGTAGAGCTGCTTTACATAAACCAAAATCACACTTCTCAAAAAGCTTTCACTCTTGTTCTATCAGTTATTTTTTTTTTTTTCGTATTTGACAACAAACAAACACAGATTATCAAGAAGAAAGGGAAAGATGTTTTTCACTGGAGGAATCACCGGAATTTAGTGATAGAAGTTAGCAGTGGGAAATGGAGTCTTGTGTTTATCATCTCATCTTGTCCAAAGCCTTGTTTTTTATTTGCTCGTGTCCTTGAGTTTTCTGTGAAGCTCCATTTTTCATTTGTAACCCAGGAATAATTAACACCTGTAGCTCTGGGACATATAAAATCATATTCATGGAACACTTTCATATAAAAAGCGTTTTTAAAAAGACACACACACATGTATGGTATGGAGCATCTGGTACTGCATGAAGCGTAATAAAAACAAAATGCTAATACCGAGTAGAAACCATTATGAACGTGACTCCCTCATCGAACCAGGCCTGAATGGATTAGTCTGTTGTGGTTGCTGAATTCAGCGTTTCTGACACTAATACAGCTGGACTGCAGGAATGTTCCATAACTCACTTGTATTAGAAGCCACTACAATTTTGATATGTTGCCTGTTAAGTAGGTTGCATATTCCAACCACTCTACTTCTCTTTTTTTTTTTTTTTTTTTTTTTTTGAGACGGAGTCTCGCTCGGTCTCACCCAGACTGGAGTGCAATGGTGTGATCTCGGCTCACTGCAAACTCCACCTCCCAGGTTCAAGTGATTCTCCTGCCTCGGCCTCTCGAGTCGCTAGGATTACAGTTGCCTACCACCACACCTGGCTAATTTTTGTATTTTTAGTGGAAACAAGGTTTCACCATGTTGGCCAGGCTGATCTCAAACTCCTGACCTCATGATCCGCCCGCCTCAGCCTCCCAAAGTGCTGGGATTACAGGCATGAGCCACCGCACTCAACCCTCCGTTACTTTTTTATAAAGAGGTCCGTTTCTGCTTCACTTGTTCTTTTTTACTTTCTTTGCACCCCTTCCTCTCATGTCACCCACACCACTAGCTTCTGAGGCACTGTATGATATTCCTGAGACATTACCGACCTTCTTCAAAGAAAAAGAAAAAGAGCTAGCAAATACTGTAAACCTCAGAGGGGGAAAAAATAACTTCCTTCCTAAATGACATAATTGACAACCCTGCCATTTAGTCTAAAGAGCAGTGGCCGATGTTAAGTCAATCTTCAAGTTTTAAGTGGGGCCAGGATTCCCCAGTCCTGCACCCAGGTCAGTGCTGTGGTGGGGTAAGAGCATCAGCCCGTAGAGCACATTACTCTTTTTTTCAGAGTGACATTCTTCTACTCAGACTAATTTAACTCCGTCAGCAGAAGCAAGTTCACAAAAGAGTGGCTGTGCAAATTCACAATGAAATCTTCATTAAAACTGAGAATCTTCCAGAACGTTTTACAGGGAAACTATAAAAAGTTAACTTGCTTTTTCCCTTTCTCTCTCTTTTCCCCAGCCTCCACAATGATATCAATATTCTATGTAACTTGAATGTTCCACAGCTTATAACAGTAAAAATATGTCAGTTTAGTCTTTAAACAGATAGGGAGTCTACATAAGAAAAAGCATGGGAGAGGCATTTTATAATAACTATTGTAACAAAAAATAATGCATTGGGTATGGTTGTCATATAAAAATCCTCTAAGGATTGCTTTTAAGGGCGTTATGACAAGCTGGTGACTTCCAGATATTTGGGCTAGTGGGACACTCAATGATCCTTAAATCATCCCACCAAGGTGGCTGCCTCCTATGGTCTATAAGATTCCATTTTCCGGCCGGGCGCGGTGGCTCAGGCCTGTAATGCCACCACTTTGGGAGGCCGAGGCGGGCGGATCACAAAGTTAAGAGATCAAGATCGCCGGGCGCGGTGGCTCAAGCCTGTAATCCCAGCACTTTGGGAGGCCGAGGCAGGTGGATCACGAGGTCGGGAGATCAAGACCATCCTGGTCAACATGGTGAAACCCCGTCTCTACTCAAAATACAAAAAATTAGCTGGACATGGTGGCACGTGCCTGTAATCCCAGCTACTCAGGAGGCTGAGGCAGGAGAATTGCCTGAACCCAGGAGGCGGAGGTTGCGGTGAGCCGAGATCACGCCATTGCACTCCAGCCTGGGTAACAAGGGCGAAACTCCGTCTCAAAAAAAAAAAAAAAAAAAAAAAGAGATCAAGATCATCCTGACCAACATGGTGAAACCCCGTCTCTACTAAAAACATTTTTTAAATTAGCTGGACGTGGTGGTGCACACCTGCAGTCCTAGCTAGTCGGGAGGCTGAGGCAGAAGAATCGCTTGAACTTGGGAGACGGAGGTTTCGGTGAGCTGAGATGGTGCCATTGTACTCCAGCTTGGGCAAAAAGAGCAAAACTCCTACTCAAAAAAAAAAAAAAAAAAAAAAAAAAAAAGATTTCATTTTCTAGGGTGTGACTACAGAATATTAAAAAAAATCAGCTTATAGAATACTTTGAGACAAACTGCTCAGAAAAAAAGTAATTAAATCTATCCTTTAGGTGATTTAGAATATATTTATCAAAATTATAAATGCATGTATCTTTAATACAGCAATTCTACATCTAGGAATTTGTTCTAACGAAGTGCACATGTACAGAATAATTTATACATAAAATTACTCATGACATTATTGCTTGTAACAGTAACCCTTGAAAATGATTTGAATTTCCATTATTAAGAAATTGTTTAAATACATTATGATAGAATGATGCAATAGAATCTGAAGCCATAAAAAAGAATGAAGATGTTCTATATATAATAATTCATGTAGAAAGCTGTACAAGACACAGTGTTAAATTTTAAAAGCATGTATTATCTCTGGAAAACTACGTAAGAAGCTATTCACATGGCCTGCGAATAGGGAAACTAAGTGTCTGGGGTGGAGTCAAAAATGAGAGAGAAAACTTTCTATATGTTTTGAATTTTGAGTGATAGAAAATAGTCTGGTCAGTTAGATCAAAACAAGTGATGTGGAAAATGCTTTAAGAAGTCAAACAGGGCCAGTGTGGTGGCTCAAGCCTGTAATCCCAGCACTTTGGGATATTCTGTATTCTCTTAAATATTTTTTGAGAACCTGTGAGATGCAAGAACCAGGTTGGATTCTGGAAATTCCTGTGTTGAATAAGACAGACATGGCCTCTGACCTCCTGGACAGTTCTGGTACTTCAGCTACTAATGACAGAAAATTTTCCTTTTTTAGAATAATACATGCAACACTCAATAGCTGCTTTCCCAGCTAAGTAAAATAGTAAACATTCAAATGTGAAATGAAAACAGCTGGAGCAGCTGGGTACAATTTAACTTTACATGAAAAAGTCCTCAGACATAGATTACTTATTTTCTCCCTATACTTGAGTAACTTCTGTTCTGGGTCAGGAAGCTCAGTGTGTAAGGACAGAGTCAGGAAAAGTTTTCCTCTTCCTCACAACTTCATCTGTATGAACACCTTCCTCAGGCCAGAAAGAAGGAAACGCAGGAGGAGTGCTTTTAACAAGATTCCATAATTTGCGGTTGATATCAGCTGTTTGCATGATGTGTGCTCTATTTTTAGGGAGTTTAGAAACATGTTGCTTAACACTTGTGAGAAAGTGATTGCACAGTCTCTATTAGAATCTCATTAGCATACTTGTTCCATTTATTTGAGTGTAGACTGACAGTTGCAAATCTCTCAAACTAGCAAAGCATACTTCGGTGAAAGGTGGATCAGGGAATGGTGTTTTTAAAAAGCAGGGCAAGTGAAGACAGAACAGGGAGAATGTAGTAACAGCAACTCCATCCTGGAGGGCCTCCTTCACACATGAGACATTATACTTCAGAAATAAGATGCTTTCCCGCATGAGACAACCAGAGTCAAAGGGAGAAAATAGTCTGCAAATGAGTGAATAAAGAGAAGAAATGAATTAACTGATGTGTATTCCACGCAAGTCTGGGTAAGTCGCAGGAAGGAAGCAGTGAGGCCGCGACCTGAGGAGTACCTGGACTGCAACAGCGGAAGAACAGCATACGCACAAATAGAATATCAGGAAGACTCTGAATAACGAGATTGTCTCATCGCTGACAGTCTGATAAAGTGATTTTAACAACTGTTGGACATACAGGTATGCACAAGTTTCAGAAAGCAATATGCCTTCAGAAGAACAAGACGGACTTTGCAAACCTGAGTTCATCACTGAATCAGAGAGATCGTTTTTATGTTTTTCAGGGAAACTTAATTATAAATAGAAAAGGAAACAGCCTCAATTTCTATTGTATCACTGCATTTCTTTCGGCTACCAGAGTGGTAGATACATTTTGAAGCACTGTATGTCACTAACGTTACATATGAAGAATTCCAATTTGCCTCATAGTTTGCAAGACCACACACTTTCAAATGTCTAGCATACACACTAGAAAAAAACTGGTGAGTTCTTTACCTCATACATTGAGACAAGGGTGGTGGGAGGAACTTAAATCTGTTAACATAAAATGAACTAGTGAGAGCAAATATACTGTTGACAATTGTAAAATCCTACAGAAATAGTCCTGTGTTGTCTGCTTATCACATAAATTGTACACCAAAAATTTTTATTTATTAGAAACATAAACTTTTGTACACTTAAGGATTAAATCACCAAGACGTCAATGTATTTATCTTATGGCAATTGCTCATGAAATGACATCTCTTTTAGTAGATGAGGTAGTTACGGTTTTTGAAGACAAATGAAACCTAGATCTTATATTTAGTCATACTTCAAAAGGCTAATCTTACAAAATGGCTAATCTTTACAAATCTCATTCACACTCATTCATTACCAAATTTTTACAGTCTGGCCAAAGAGCTGCTAAGAAACAATAGCAAGCAGTTTAGTTCTGATATGTACAAACAATCTAAAAATAGGCCAGATGCAATATAACCTAGTGTATCAATAAGATCTTTGAAATTTATTCTTTATAAATAGGAAAGAGGATATTAATTATCTTTGGAATCACTTTCCAACACTATTACTTGTTAATATTAAAGAGTTGACAGTTATTTTAGGCTCATAGGCTCATAAATATGTAACTAAAAGTGCAATTCTTTGCATGAAGAATTTACTAAAGTTTTAGAATTTCGAAAGGATTAAGAATTATCTGAAAGCACAATTTTCTTTTTTTGAAACGGAGTCTCGCTCTGTCGCCCAGGCTGGAGTGCAGTGGCACAATCTCTGCTCACCACAACATCTGCCTCCCAGGTTCAAACGATTCTCATGCCTCAACCTCCTGAGTAGCTGGGGTTCCAGGCGCTCGCCACCACACCCAGCTAATTTTTGTATTTTTAGTAGAGGTGGGGTTTCACCATGTTGGTCAGGCTGGTCTCAAACTCCTGACCTCATAATCCGCCCACCTCAGCCTCCCAAAGTGGCTTACAGGAGCAAGCCACCACTCCTGGCCTTAAACCATAAATCCTATAGTCTTCTGGTTACAATGAAAATTATAGTAGTGGCAGCTAATGGCCAATACAAAATATTTTCAAATGAGTAATTTTGAGTGTCATCATCTGTATTGTATTGGTAGAGCAAATGATAGCAAACAGATTATGTTGCCTGGATTTCAAGAGGCTTTCCAAAGACTTTGAATCTATTAGCTATTCCTAAAATTCTTTGTTTTCAGTTCACTGTACTTTCCATCCGCTACCTTCTCTTTTTTCTTTCATTTTCTTTATTCACCAAATACTTATGGAGCACCTGCTGTGCCCTAGGACTCAAATAGCAAACAACACCCAGCTTCTGTAGCCCAAGTATAATTACTTTTGGACCTTCATTAATCACTAGATGCCTAGATTAATATCATTACTAATTTGTCAAGGTTGCAGAAAGGATCATCTTTTAGTCCTAGATTTATTTGACTGAACTAAAATCCCACTTCTTAAAGCCAAGCCAAGAAAATAATTTCGGAGTCATGGTAAGTGTGACCTTTCAGTCTAGTAGGTTTGTCATTAGCTACCTTACACCAGTGCAGCGTCATTGTTCATTTATTTCATTTATTTTATCAATGTATGTGCCTAACATACAATTAGGGACATAATTTCAATTATTCAATTCAGATACAAAGATAATTTTTTTTTTTTTTTTGAGATGCAATATTGCTCTGTCGCCCACACTGGAGTGCAGTGGCACGATCTCAGCTCACTGCGACCTCTGTCTCCCAGGTTCAAGCAATTCTTCTGCCTCAGCTTCCTGAGTAGCTGGGATTATAGGCGCCTGTCACCATGCCCAGCTAATTTTTGTATTTTTAGTAGAGAAGGGGTTTCACCATGTTGATCAGGCTGGTCTTGAACTCCTGACCTTGTGATCTGCCTGCCTCAGCCTCCCAAAGTGCTGGGATTACAGGTGTGAGTCACTGAGCCCGGCCAAAAGAGGAAATTTAGTATTTGCCAGAGAGTCTAGAAAAGTTTTTTCGTTTTTTAAAAAAATTGATAATATATTCAAAATTTTCAGCCGGGCTTGGTGGCTCAAGCCTGTAATCCCAGCACTTTGGGAGGCCGAGGCGGGTGGATCACGAGGTCAAGAGATCGAGACCATCCTGGTCAACATGGTGAAACCCCGTCTCTACTAAAAATACAAAAAATTAGCTGGGCATGGTGGCGCGTGCCTGTAATCCCAGCTACTCAGGAGGCTGAGGCAGGAGAATTGCCTGAACCCAGGAGGCGGAGGTTGCGGTGAGCCGAGATCGCGCCATTGCACTCCAGCCTGGGTAACAAGAGCGAAACTCCGTCTCAAAAAAAAAAAAAAATTTTTCAATAAAATATATGTGTAAAAATTCTCCCTCCTATTCCTGCCCCCAGTATGCCCCAGTATCACTAATTCTTTCAACATGTAATCACTGTTATTAGTCCCTTACTGATGGACAGCTAATTGTTTCTTTACTTTTGCAAATACAACCAAAACACAAAGAAAATTTGTTTAAATGTCAGTTCACATATATGCACGTGCAGGTCCATCTATAGGAAAATTTTCTGTAAGAATTGCAGCACAGGCCGGGCGCGGTGGCTCATGCTTGTAATCCCAGCACTTTGGGAGGCCTAGGCGGGCAGATCACGAGGTCAGGAGTTCGAGATCAGCCTGGCCAAGATGGTGAAACCCTGTCTCTACTAAAAACACAAAAAAATTAGCTGGGCGTGGTGGCACGCACCTGTAGTTCCAGCTACTTGGAAAGTTGAGGCAGAAGAATCGCCTGAACCAAGGAGGCAGAGGTTGCAGTGAGCCAAGATCGCTCCACTGCACTCCAGCCTGGGCAACAGAGTGAGACTGTCTCAAAAAAAAAAAAAAAAAAAAAAAAAAAAGAATTGCAGGGCAAAGGGCAATTTGTAAATTCAATAGGTATTTCTAAATTCTAAAGAATACTTCTAATTTCTAAATCATATATCCCCTTTCACAGGGAATATACTGATTCATACTCCTACAAGCAGTGTACAACAACTGTTTTTCCTACAGTCTTGCCAATATATTGCCTAATTTAAATATTTTGTCAATTGACAAGTGGGAAATGGCATTTTATTGTCTGTAGTTTGCAATTATGAAGAGTGGTGTCAAGCATCTTTTCATATGTTAAGGAGCTATTCAAAGTTCCTTTTCTGTGAAATACCTGTTTATATGTTTTTCCATTATTCTCTTATAATCTAGGAATTCTTTATACATTAAGGAGGTTAGTATTTTGTTTGACACAAGTTACAAATATTTGTCTCTTTGTGTTAGAGAATATTGTCATGCGGAAGTGCTTTCATTAAAAAATTGCAATATATTTTTTCTTGTGTAATTTCTGAACTTAATAGAAATACCTTCCCCACTATACAGTCCAGCATCATTTATGTATGTATATATGTATGTATGTATGTATGTATGTGTTTAAATTTGGATATAGAGATTTCTAAAGCTGTGATACAATTAGACTAGACAATATAGTCCAGAACAAATCTCCCCTCCTTCTCTCTGTCTCTTCTTTCTTTCTTTCTTTTTCCTTTCTATCTTTCTTTCTTTCTTTCTTTTTTTTTTTTTTTTTTTTTGACTGAGTCTCACTCTGTCACCCAGGCTGGAGTGCAGTGGCGCAATGTCGGCTCACTGCAACCTCCGCCTCTCAGGTTCAAGCGATTCTCCTGCCTCAGTCTCCCAAGTAGCTGGTATTACTGGTGCCTGCCACCATGCCCGGCTAATTTTTGTATTTTTAGTAGAGACAGAGTTTTGCCTCGTTGGCCAGGCTGGTCTCAAACTCCTGACGTCAGGTGACCTGCCCGCCTGGGATTACACTGAGGCCCTGCCCCTCTTCAATATGTATTTCTTCCCCTCTTTCTCAGGTAATTTATTGGTCCTTTTCCTAGTATTGCTCTGAATTCCTGGGAGAAGTTGAGCTATCCTAATTCACAAATCCTGCTTCAAATATAGAAAATGGGAAGAGATGGAGGCCAAGGGTGTGTGGAATCAAGCAGCAGGTATCAAAACAGCTGGCACCTCAGCGTATATCAAGACCTCAGCACATATATTAAAACAGTGGCACAAACCCATGTCATTCACCACCATACAGGAGGGAAAGCCAGTTTCATTTAAGAATGTCCTCAATTAATTTGTAGAAATTATTACTGTTATTAAATCCCAACCCTAGAGAACAAGTCTTTGTAATATTCTGTTTTATAAAATAGGAAGTATACATAAAGCACTTCTGCATATTGAACAAAGAAGCCCAAGTAATCTCATCACAGTTTCAGTAGCAATTGAGTTGCATACCAAACCACTGGCACCTATTTCTCATGAAATACAATTTTATTTGAAAGAATAATTGGCAAACATACTATGGTTATTCAGACTTGGATGGTTTTTTTAAAATTTTATTAAAAAGAAACAAAATGAGTAGGTAATCTTAACAAGAAAAAAATGACAGCAGTATTGCCAGTAATAAATTTTAAGCTTTCAAATGGAAATTAGAATTATGGAAAACTTATATCCACCACTGTGAGCTTCACATCTTACCAATACTTAAGAACTTTTCTGATGAGATCATATTAACAACTATGATTTTTAAATATTATATGTGACACGCATTACTCAGTGAAGCAATATTTTCTAAATGACAAATGCATAAAATTATAAATGGGTAAAACATTCATCAACGTACAAGACATGCCAATTGACTTTAATATAATAAACTTCAAAAAGTTTACTGATAATCGTTTCAGATTCTATGTTGCAAGTAACCTTTAAGAAACTACCGCTGGTCAAGCTTTGGTGCAGTATCAAAGAAAAATATCCACAGGTATCTGAAAAGGCTGTTAAAATACTCCTCACTTTTCCAACTATATGTCTGTGTGAAGCTGAATTTTCTAGATATACTTCAATCAAAACAACATTTCACAGGAGATTGAATGCTGAAGCAAATATGAGAATCCAGCTGTCTTCTATTAAGTCAGACATTAAAGAGATTTGTACATGCGTAAAACGATGACACTCTTCCCACCAAATGTTTATGTTGTAAAAGCATTATTTTTCATTTAAAAATGTGAATATTTTATGATTGTATTTTTAATTATTAAACATTACTTTTCTGTTTTAATTTCTAATATGGTAAATAACAAAAGCTTTTGAGATCCTCAGTAATTTTTGTTTGTTTGTTTTGAGGCAGCTCTCACTCTGTTGCCCAGGCTGGAATGCAGTGGGGCAATCTCGGCTCACTGAAGCCTCAACCTCCTGTGCTCAAGTGATCCTCCCACCTCAGCCTCTCCAGGAGCCAGGACCACAGGCATGTGCCACCATGCCCAGCTAATTTTTGTTATTTTTTTTTTGTAGTGATGGGGTTTTGCCATGTGGCCCAGGCTGGTCTTAAACTCCTGGGCTCAAGTGATCCACCTGCCTCAGTCTCCTGGAGTGCTGGGATTACAGGCGTGAGCCACCTGGCCTGGCCCCAAGATCCTCAATAATTTTAACAGTATAAAAGGGTCCTGAAACAAAAATGTTTGAGAGTCACTGAAATAGAGTTTGTTCCTCAGATCACTGAAACTTCAGAACAATCATGGAGGCCAAGAAAACACCCTCTATATTTGCCAGGAATGTAACTATAATTTGATCTCTGGCTGAAATACCCTGATTATCTCTTAGGAAAAAAAAAGAGTAGAGGAGACACCCCAAAAATGCATAGTCCAAGAAAAATGTTTTATTTTTTTTAATTACAAAATGGGTCCAGGTATGGTGGCTCACTGCTGTAATCCCAGCACTTTGGGAGGCCAAGGCAGGCGGATGACTTGAGGTCAGGAGTTCAAGACCAGCCTGGCCAACACGGCAAAACTCCATTTCTACTAAAAATACAAAAATTAGTCAGGCATGGCGGCGGGCACCTGTAATCCCAGCTACTCAGGAGGCTGAGGCAAGAGAATCACTTGAACCTGGGAGGCAAAGGCTGCCATGAACCGAGATCAGGCCATTGCACTCCAGCCTGGGTGACAGAGTGAGACTCCATCTCAATCAATCAATCAATCAATCAATAAAAATAACATTACAAAATAGTACATGACAACCATTGTGGCATAATTTGAAATAGCGTAAGACTGAAATTGTAAAGCACCTAAATCCACTTTGGTTTGTCATTGTAGTTTTTTGTTTGTTTATTTTTGAGACAAGGTCTTGTTCTGTCACCCAGGCTGGAGTGCAGTGGTGCAATCACAGTTCACTGCAGCCACTACCTCCAGGGCTCAAGCAGTCCTCTCACGACAGCCTCCAGAGTAACTGGCACCACAGGTGCACAATACCATGCCTGGCTAATTTATTTTTTTTACTTTTTCTTGAGATGGAGTCTTGCTATTTTGCCCAGGCTGGTCTCAAACTCTTGGCCTCAAGTGATCCTCCTGCCTCAGTCCCCCAAAGCACTGGGATTACTACTGTGAGTCACCATGCCCAGCCTTGTTAGTTTTTGAACCTCAGATGCCCAGAGGCTGCAGGTTGATTTAACTGTGGCCTTAATTTCTTAGTGTATTGTCATGGGCCCATGCAAGATGCCTCTCCTTCACTTTATTTTGCCCTTTCTTCAATTCTCACTTTTATTTTTGTCCTTCAAAGACTTGCCCATTTTAAAGAAATTGATGTGTATCTTTTAATGTGTGAAGAATTAAAAAATACTTATGGTTGTTTTGTAAAGAATGATGTGTTTGCTATTTAAATTTAAATTTGCAGTCAGATGTGTTGGCTCAACCCTGTAAACCCCACATTTTGGGAGGCTCAGGTAGGGGGATCTCTTAAGGCCAGCAGTTCCAGACCAGACCAGCCAATATGGCAGAAACGTGTCACTATTAAAAATACAAAAATTAGCTGGGGGCGGTGGTACACACCTGTAATTCCTCTCCAGTACTTTGTATTATCAACCTTTCTAATTGCTGCCATTCAAATACATATAAAGTGATATCTCATTGTTGTTTTAATCTGCATTTTGCCTCTTTATAATAAACTTTAGCAACTCATAATCTGTATTTTTCTTCATGAGACATGTATCCTAACATCATCTATTATACTAAACGATTTGTCCATTTTTAATTGCTTTGTGATATGAATGTTTAGGTTTTTTTCTTTCTTTTGTAGACTATTTTGCTTAAGCTGGTCTCAAATTTCTGGCTTAAAGCAATCCTCCCACCTCAGCCTCTCAAAGTGCTGGAATTACAGGCACGAGCCATTATATGTTCATCATATAACAAGTCCTCACTCAAACTTGATCTACTCCTGAGCTCTCAATTCTGTTTTTGTTTGTTTGTTTGTTCATTTTTTGTTTTTGTTTTTTTTCAATTGTTTTATTGGTCTATTTGTATGTTGCTGGGTTAATAACATTTATCATCATTTATAGGATGTCTTAATATCTGATGAGTGAGAGTGATACCATCTATTTGGCCCATGATTTTTATGCTGTTCTTTAAACATTTTGGGCATTTAGCCATCCATAGAAATTTCAGAATTTGTCATGTTCTTTAAAAATTTAATTAAAATTTGCATTGGAATTTTATGTACTTTGTATGTATACTTACACAGAATTGATAACTCTACGAGGTTATGACATACCAACTGTAAATATAGTATATTTCTTCACTTATTCAAATCTTACTTATGTCCTTTACTGCCTTTCTACTAAAGGAAATAATAGAATGAGGATTTATATAGTTTTTATTTTAACAAACATTTTTATTTAAAAGAGGTTTAGTAGATAGCAAATCTGGTGACATTGATTTCACCCTCAGCAGTGGTTTTTCACCCGAAAATGTATAGCATAATGCCTAATAGGAATTATGTGAATAAGGAAGATGCTTAGTGAGACACTTAAGAAAGAAATGGAAAAATATAGCTGTGATTATTAAATCACCCAGAAGGAGCTAATGCAAAGGAGAAGGAGTTCTGGCATTGCAATTTACTTTCATTTTTGCCTTCTAAACACCTTTGTATATATGCTTTGCATAAGAAAAAAGATGTCTCTTAGTAGAAGTCACAGAAAGAATGCAATGTCAGCTTGGGCAGCCTTCTGATAGTAAGCCTGTGAGAGGCACTTAGTGTTTGTTGAATGGATGAAGAAAGAAATATAAAGGAACAAGAAATAATCCTTCTTGATTTGTCCTGAAATGGCTGAAAATGATGCCCATTGTTAGTAACTCCAGTTTACCCCTCCTCTAGCCCTTGACAACTACCATTCCACTTTTGATGTATGAATTTAAATATTTTAGATTCCTCTTACAAATGGAATAATATATGGTATTTGCCTTTCTGTGATTGGTTTATTTCACTTAGAATAATGTCCTCTATGTAGTTACATCTTGTAGAGGTTTTTTTTTTTTTTTTTTTTTTTAAGGCTGAATAGTATTCCATTTAGGTATATACCACATTTTCTTTTTTTTTTTTTTTTTTTTTTTTTGAGACGGAGTTTCACTCTTGTTACCCAGGCTGGAGTGCAATGGCATGATCTCGGCTCACCGCAACCTCCACCTCCTAGGTTCAGGCAATTCTCCTGCCTCAGCCTCCTGAGTAGCTGGGATTACAGGAACGCACCACCATGCCCAGCTAATTTTTTGTATTTTTAGTAGAGACGGGGTTTCACCTTGTTGACCAAGATGGTCTCGATCTCTTGACCTTGTGATCCACCCGCCTCAGCCTCCCAAAGTGCTGGGATTACAGGCTTGAGCCACCGCGCCTGGCTCGACATTTTCTTTATTCATTCATCTGGTGATGGACATTTCAGCTGTTTTCACATTCTGGTTCTTATGTATAGTGCATCAATAAACATAGAAATGCTAATATCTCTTTGAGATCCTGTCTTTAATTTTTTTGGATTAATTCCTAGACTGAGATTGCTAGATTATATGGTAGTTCTGTATTTTGAGGAACCTCCATGGTGTCTTCTACAGCAGCTGCACCATTTTGCATTCCCACCAACAGTGTGTAAGAGTTTTAATTTCTCCACATCCTTGGCAATACTTGTTTTCTTGATAATAGCCATCTTGACAGGTGTGAAGTAATATCTAATTGTGGTTTTGATTTACATTTCCCTGATGATTAGTGCTATTAACCATTTCTTTTTCTATGCCCATTGGCCATTTGTATGTCCTTGGAGAAATGTCCATTCAAGTCTTTTGCCCATTTTCTAATGGGGTTATTAGGGTTTTTTCTAGCATTGAGCTGCATAAGTTCCCTCATATTTTGGAGGTTATAACCCCTTATCAGGTACATGGTTTGCAAATATTCTCCCATTCTGAAGGTTGCCTTTAAACTATTGTTTGCTTTACTGTGCAGAAACTTTTTTAGTTTGATGCAGTCCCATTTGTTTGGTTGGTTTTTGTTTTAGGTTTTTGTTATGGTGGTGGTTGCCTATGCATTTGGTGTCATATCCATAAAATCATCGCCAAGACCAAAGTTATGAAGCTTTTCACCTACAATTTCTTGTAGGAGTTTTATAGTTTGGGAACTTAGATTTGTCCTTAATCTGGAGTTGACTTTTGTGTGTGAAGTAAGATAAAGGTCCAGTTTCACTCTTTTGCATGTGGATATTCAGTTCTCCAAGCATCATTTGTTGAAGAGACTATCCTTTTCCTCATTATGTATTCTTGGCACCCTCATCAAAGATCAGTTGACTGTATGTGCATGAATTCATTTCTAGGCTCTTTATTATATTCCATTTGTCTATTTGCCTGTCTTTATGCCAGTACCATACTGTTCTGTTTACTGTAGCCTTGCAATATATTTTAAAATCAGGATGTGTGATGCCTTCAGTTCTGTTCTTTCTCAAAATTGATTTGGCTATTCTTTGTCTTTGTGTTTCCATATGAATTTTGGATTTTTTTTTCTGTTTTGGTAAAAATTGCCACTTGGAATTTGATAGAGATGCCATTGAATCTGTAGATTGTTTTGAGTATGGATTTCTTTTTCTTTTTCTTTCTAGACAAAGTCTTGCTCTGTTGCCCAGGCTGGAGTGCAGTGGCATGATCTCAGCTCACCGCAACCTCTTCCTCCAGGGTTCAAGTGATTGTCATGCCTCAGCCTCCCGAGCAGCGGGCATTACAGGTGCCTGCCACCATGCTTGGCTAATTTTTGTATTTTTAGTAGAGACAGGGTTTCATCTTATTGGCCAGGCTGGTCTCAAATGCCTGACCTCAAGCGATCCACCTGCCTCAGCCTCCCAAAGTGTTGGGATTACAGGTGTGAGCTGCTGCTCCTGGCCAGATTTATATTTCTTAAAATAATATTGTATCTTAAGCCGGGCACGGTGGCTCAAGCCTGTAATCCGAGCACTTTGGGAGGCCGAGGTGGGTGGATCATGAGGTCAAGAGATCGAGACCATCCTGGTCAACATTGTGAAACCCCGTCTCTACTAAAAATACAAAAATTAGCTGGGCATGGTGGCGTGTGCCTGTAATCCCAGCTACTCAGGAGGCTGAGGCAGGAGAATAGCCTGAACTCAGGAGGCGGAGGTTGCGGTGAGCCGAGATCACGCCATTGCACTCCAGCCTGGGTAACAAGAGCGAAACTCCGTCTCAAAAAAACAAAAACAAAAAAACAACAAAAAAAATATTGTACCTTATTTTTATTTTATGACTAAATTGGCTATCCCTTTTTAAAGTGCTTTGTATATTTCTATCAATCTTGCTGAACTTTTGTTAGTACTCATAGAATATTTGATTCAATATAATTTTCTATATAGGTAAACATGTCATCTACCAGTAATGATTTTTTATCTCTTCTTATCCAGTCCTAACATGCCTTATGCCTTTATTCTGTCTTTAAAAATAGACAGGACCTCTAATGCTATGTTACGATGATAAACATGTAAATGGAACATAATTAGAAATTGTAAACATCCTTTTCTTCTTTGTTTTAAAGGAAATGCTTCTAAACGTATTCTGTCAATTTTTCTCATAACTTTTTTTTTTTTGTAAATAGTCCAGGAAGTTCCTTGATAGTCTTAATGTTTTGTAAATTTTATCATAAGTACTTTATTAATACTTTATTTTGATTTTTCTATCATAAATAAAATGCTTTTTTTCTGTGTCTAATGAAATAATCATATGTTATTTCTTCTCTGGCATAGTATTAAAGTGAAATATATTGATACATTTTCTGATGTCAAACTATCTTTTCAATCTTTGGATAAATACTACTTGATCAATATGTGTTATCTTTCCATGAACTGTTAACTTTGGTTAGCTGATATTTTATTTAGGACTATTGCACATAAGTGAAATGGGTTTATGCTTTTCTTGTTTTATAGCTTCCTTATCTAGTTTGAGAATCGAGATTATACAGACTCATAAAATTATCTAGGCAACTGGGCAGCTATTCTTTTATTTTTTTTTTTCATTTTCTGAATCCATTAATACAAAATAGGTATTCACTCACAAAAAATGATATGTGAGGTAATACATATGTTAATTGGCATGATTTAACTATTCCACAACATAAACATATTTTATAACATGTTGTACATGATAAATAATTTTACTTGCCAATTTTAATAAATAAAGAAAAAATAAAATAAGATACATATTATCAAGCTCTTGAAGTTTTGTAAAACCCCACTGGAAAACTCTGTAAACTAGGGGCTTTTCAGTGAGGCGGTTATAGCTCCTTTTTCTTTAGCTGTTATTTTATACACTGATGTACTTTTCAAAATTTAGATCATGTGATGCATAAACCATGCAGAAAGTTACATACACATACATACATACCTACACACACCCCTTTTAAAAACTAGAAAAGAGGCCAGGCATGGTGGCTCATGCCTGTAATCCCAGCACTTTGGTGGCTGAGGCAGCCAGGTCACCTTAAGTCAGGAGTTCAAGACGTGCCTGGCCAACATGGTGAAACCCTGTCTCTACTAAAAATACAAAAATTAGCCAGGCATGGTAGCGGCTGCCTGTAATGCCAGCTACTCAGGAGACTGAGGCAGGAGAATCACTTGAACCTGGGAGGCAAAGACTGCAGTGAGCCAAGATTGCACCACTGCACTCCAGCCTGGGCAACACAGCAAGACCCCATCTTAAAAATAAATGAAATGAAATAAAATAAAATAATTAAAATCAGAGAAGTAACACACAATTATTTATATGTATTTTGTTGCTTTTATTTAAAAATTTTTATGGCTGTATAGTAGTTGTACATGTTTATGGGGTACATGTGAAATTTTGATACAAGCATACAATATGTATGATAAAAATAGGGTAACTGGACTATTAATTGCCTCAAGCATTTATCATATCTTTGTGTTGGAAACATGCCAAATCTTCTCTTCAAATATTTTGAAACATACAAAATTAGTTAACTGTAATTGCCCTACTGTGCTATCAAACATGAGACCTTATTCCTTCTAACTGTATTTTTGTACCTGTGAACCAATGCCTCTTTAATCTCCCCCCGCACTACTTTTCCCAATAACCACCATTCTATTCACTACTTCCACAAGATCAATTATGTTAGCTCCCACATGTGAGTAAGAGCATGCAATATTTGTCTTTCTATGCCAGGCATATTTTACTTAACATAATGTCCTCCAGCTCCATACATCTTGCTACAAATGACAAGATTTTATCATTTTTTTTAGCTAAATAATATTCCATTGTATATATATGCCACATTTTCTTTATCCATTCATCTGTTCATAGGCATTCAGGTTGATTCCATATCTTTGCTATTGTGAATAGAGCTGTAATAAACATGGGAGTGCAGATATCTCTTTGATGTGTTCAGTTATTTCTTTTGAATATATATTCAGCAGTGGGATTGCTAGATTGTGTGGTAAGTTTTAGTTTTTAGGTTTTTTTTCTATTATTATACTTTAAGTTCTGGAGTACATGTGCAGATTATGCAGGATTGTTACATAGGTATACATGTGCCATGGTGGTTTGCTGCTTCCATCCCCCCATCACCTAAATTAAGTATTTCTCCCAATGTTATCCCTCCCCAATCTCTCCACCCACTGATATCCCTCCCCTAGTTCCCTACCTTACAACAGACCCCAGTGTGTGATGCTCCCCTCCCTGTGTTCATGTATTGTCATTGTTCAACACCCACTTATGAGTGAGAACATGGCCGGGCGCGGTGGCTCAAGCCTGTAATCCCAGCACTTTGGGAGGCCGAGGCGGGCGGATCACGAGGTCAAGAGATCAAGACCATCCTGGTCAACAAGGTGAAACCCCGTCTCTACTAAAACTACAAAAAAAATTAACTGGGCATGGTGGCGCGTGCCTGTAATCCCAGCTACTCGGGAGGCTGAGGCAGGAGAATTGCCTGAACCCAGGAGGCGGAGGTTGCGGTGAGCCGAGATCACGCCATTGCACTCCAGCCTGGGTAACAAGAGCGAAACTCCGTCTCAAAAAAAAAAAAAAAAAAAAAAAGGAACACGGCAGCTCACGTTCCTCAGACGATGAGTGAGAACATGCAGTGTTTGGTTTTCTGTTCTTGTGTCAGTTTGCTGAGAATGATGGTTTCCAGATTCATCCATGTCCCTGCAAAGAACATGAACTCATCCTTTCTTATGGCTGCATAGTATTCCATGGTGTATATGTGCCACATTTTCTTTATTCAGTCTATCATCGATGGGCATTTGGGTTGGTTCCAAGTCTTTGCTACTGTAAACAGTGCCACAATGAACATACATGTGCATGTGTCTTTATAATAGAATGATTGATAATCCTTTGGGTATATACCCAGTAATGGAATTGTTTGGTCGTATGGTATTTCTATTTCTAGACCCTTGAGGGTCTTCTACAATGTCTTCTACAATGGTTGCACTAATTTACACTCCCGATAGTGTAAAAGCATTCCTGTTTCTCCACATTCTCTCCAGCATCTGTTGTCTCCAGATTTTTTAATGATCACCATTCTAACCGGCGTGAGATGGTATCTCAGTGTGGTTTGATTTGCATTTCTCTAATGACCAGTGATGATGAGCATTTTTTCATATGTTTCTTGGCCGCATTATTTTTTCGTTTTTTGGGGGGAAACTCTATACTGTTTTCCACAGTGCCTATACTAATTTACATTTCCACCAACCATGTGTGAGGGTTCTCCTTTCTCTGTATAGTCATCAACATTTTAAATTTTCTTTTTGCTGATAGTCATTTTAACTGGGGTAAGATAATAGCTTATTGTGGTTTAGATTTGCATTTCGCTGATCGTTAGGTTTGTTGAGCATTTTTTCATATGCCCATTGGCCATTTGTATGTCTTCTTTTGAGAAATATCTATTCAGTTCTTTTTACCCATTTTTTTAAATTGGATCGTTTGGTTTTTTTCTATTGAGTTGTTTGAGTTTCTTATATATTCTGCTTATTAATCCCTTGTTGGATATTCTTCCATTCCTTAGGGTGTCTTGATACTTTGTTGATTGTTTTCTTTACTGTGTAGAAGATTTTTCAGCTTGATATAATCTCATTTGTCCATTTTTGCTTTGGTTGCCTGTGATTTTTAGGTCTTGTAAGCTAGTGACTTTTTTTTTTTTTTAGACAGAGTCTTACTCTGTCACCAGGTGCCAGGCTGGAGTGCAGTGGCACATTCTCGGCTCACTGCAACCTCCGCCTCCCAGGTTCAAGCAGTTCTCCTGCCTCAGCCTCCCAAGTAGCTGGGACTACAGGCACACACCACCATGCCCAACTAATTTCTTGTATTTTTTAGTAAAGGAGGGGTTTCACCATGTTGGCCAGGCTGGGCTCGAACTCCTGACTTCATGATCCACCTGCATCAGCCTCCCAAAACGCCAGGATTACAGGCATGAGCCAGCGCACCCGGCCCCTCTGCTCTTCACCTAGGGATGTTAACTTCTGCGATTCCTGGCACTGGGATACTATGTTATTTTTTGTGGTTTCCCTCCACTTTGTCTACATGTTTGTAAAGTTTCTTTACAAAGCCCTTCTTAGGTTTAGTAAGAGTAGAATTATCTCAATTTGAATATGCCATCTGTTTCCTCCTGGGACCTTGACTAGCATGCCTAATAGAAGACCTGACACCACCACCTCCTCACCACACACACTCCTCCAGATTGATGACTACTAATAGTTTTGTGCGTGCATGCCTCCAAACACAGAACATTATCTGTGAGACATATAACACCAAAGACATATGGAAGAAACACAGACAATGTTTTTAAAATGAGAACTTATTTATTTTATTTTTATTTTTGAGATGGAGTTTCACTCTTGTTACCCAGGCTGGAGTGCCATGGCGCGATCTCAGCTCACCACAACGTCCGCCTCCCAGGTTCAAGTGATTCTCCTGCCTCAGCTTCCCGAGTAGCTGGGATTCCAAGCATATGCCACCACGCCCAGCTAATTCTGTATTTTCAGTAGAGACGGGGTTTCTCCATGTTGATCAGGCTGGTCTCAAACTCCCAACCTCAAGTGATCTGGTGCTGAGATTAAGGCGTGAGCCACTGTGCCCGGATGAGAACTTCGTTTAAAAAACGAAAATTTCTAGTTGCTACTGACCAGGCTTCATTTTGTAAACTCCTTTCCTGATCCCTATAACCATTCACAATTCGAGTATTCCTTTGATCTTTTTGACGACTCACCATCTCCCCTTATGTGCTTATCTTCTTAAATGCAGGCATCTGGGTTCTGTCCATTTTTCTCTTCTCTCACCACTCTCACCCTCTCTCTCTTCCAGGTCTTATTTCCTTGCGTAGCTTAAATTATCATTACTATGCCAAAGATTCCAAACTCTCCATCTCCAGTCCTGACCTGTCTCCCAAATTCATCCATTGCCATTACTCTCTGAAGGCTGTCCCCAAGTTGAACATCCTAACAGCAATTCAGATATAAGGGGATCAAAACCGAATTCATATCTTTCCCACTAAAGTAGTTCTTCCACCTGACTTTCCCCTTTCAATTCCCAACACCACCAATCTCTTCTCGGCTCCAAATGTTGGTGCCATACTTAACTCCCGTTTGTTGCTTCTCATCCATCCTATTTAGGATACTTCTATAGCTACAATATGCATCCAGTATCATCTCCTTTCAGTTGTCACAGCCAAAGTCCAATATGATATTCCCATCCCAGAACTTCACAACAGCCTCCCAACTCAGCTTGCCAGGGCTGGTTTTTCCTCCCCTCGCACCTTGCCATCTAACAGATTGACAGCCTGATCTTCCCCGCAAATATAATATTTCTGTTCTCTGATTTTAAAAATAACTGCCCAGTGTTCCCTGAATGTAACTCTAGACTTCATAGTCTGTATCTGCATGTCTCTACTATGTGACCTTAACCTGTACAAGCCCCCATCCCAGTATGTACCCCAGGTTCCAGTCATGAAGACTTAAGTAACCTTAACTAACACATACTGTTTTCTCTGCTTATCAAAACTTCCAAACATCTTCGTGGATTTACATTCTTCGAAGTTCAACTCAAATCTTACCTCCCTAATGTGCTTTTCATAAGACTTTAATTATATTCTGCATATATATATATGTTTTTTTTTTTTTTTTTTTTTGAGACAGAGTTTTACTCCTGTTGCCCAGGCTGGAGTGCAATGGCGTGATCTTGGCTCACCGCAACCTCTGCCTCCTGGGTTCGAAAGATTCTCCTGCCTCAGCATCCCAAGTAGCTGGGACTATAGGCATGCACCACCACACCTGGCTAATTTTGTATTTTTTAGTAGAGATGGGGTTTCTGCCTATTGGTCAGGCTGGCCTTGAACTCCCAACCTCTGGTGATCTGCCTGCCTTGGCCTCCCAAAGTGCTGGGATTACAGGTATGAGCCACCACGCCTGGCATATAATATATTATTTTTGTACTGTCATCTTATAGATCAGATTCAAAGTTCTCTGAGGGCAGGGACTATTTCTTACTCACTTTTTTTTTCTCACAGCACCTTTATAAGCCCCTTTCACATAATCAGTGATTTTTAAATATTCATTGAATAAATTAATAAATGAGAAATCATCAGAAATAACTAATTTTTTAAATAAAGATTTGGAAGCCACTTCCTTTGTTTCTTAGGGCTTTTTTTTCTTCTTAGATGCATGCATAGCTATATTCTGTAGCAGCTGTTTATTTTTAGATCTTGTAAAGGTTGTAGATTCTGTAAACTGTGTACAGAATATTCCTCTCAACATAGGGTGTGAGACTGATCACAACACAACCCATAATTGTATAATTTCTAATCAAAGGTAAGTGTGACTTTGGTATTAGCCAAATTTTTTTTTTTTTTTTTTTTTGGAGACGGAGTTTCGCTCTTGTTACCCAGGCTGGAGTGCAATGGCCTGATCTCGGCTCACCGCAACCTCCGCCTCCTGGGTTCAGGCAGTTCTCCTGCCTCAGCCTCCTGAGTAGCTGGGATTACAGGCACGCGCCACCATGCCCAGCTAGTTTTTTTTGTATTTTTAGTAGAGACGGGGTTTCACCATGTTTGCCAGGATGGTCTCGATCTCTCGACCTTGTGATCCACCCGCCTCAGCCTCCCAAAGTGCTGGGATTACAGGCTTGAGCCACCGCGCCCGGCGGTATTAGCCAAATTTTAAGAGGAAGTAAGAGTACAATGAAAATTCTCAGTCTGCTGGGCCTTTTACTCAAGTACTTCTGTGGGTACTTCCTCCCTAAATACACCATCCCAATCTATCTTCATGAAACTATCTTAATTGTATTTTTATAAATAATCAGTGAAAATAAAAAATAAATATGGTACTTCTGGCCATCAGAAGTTGAATATATTGAATAACCAGCTTGTCTTAGAAGCTAATCTGTGAACTATTATGTATAAAATAAAATAGAAAGGGCGTGGTGCTGAAGATAGACAGAGTGACCCGGGTGGCTGAGTAGATCTCCCTGCTACTTCCATCTGAAGAAAAGCTTAAACACGTTCATTCATTCAGTAATTCATAATCCTGTACTATGTGCCAAGCACTATGTTAGGCACGAGGGATATCATAAGGCATAAATGTGTGATCCCTTCTTTAAAGAGAAGAAAGAACTACAAACAATAGGAAGATAATTCAAATGTAAAGTTTGTGCCAGGCATAGCAGTAGCACAGAGGAGGAGAAAATTTGTGACAGTTTCATCTTTGAATGGCTTTGCTAATCTGGCTTTCTGTAACTTACTGTAAAATATCACCTACTGGACAAAGCCAGGAAGAAAGAACATATTTTAAGACTTAAGTATTTGAATAATTTACAATGGCCTCATTGCTTGGAAAACTTCAATTCATTTTGGCAATGTGATGAGATGACTTGTCTCAGTGTGGAAGATAAAGCATACGGCATTGCAGGGCCTGAAAAAAAAATCCAATGGTAATTACAGTATTTTAAGAGAATGAAAGTCACTATTATTTTCAGTGGCCAGGAGTGAAATTGCCTGTTTACTCCAAATTTTAGCAGCATATTTACCTATCTTAGATTTCTTATCCCTGAGCTAAGCAAACCATTTTAATTTTAAGCATTATTTCTCAAAATACATATGTAATTAATATTTTATTTACTCTGCTTTCTTCTCACTTGACTGTGAGCTTCATCTAGGACAGAAGGTATTTCTTATCGATCTTTTTTTGAGATGGAGTCTTGCCCTGTCACCCAGGCTGGAGTGCAATAGCACAAAATCTTGGCTCACTACAACCTCCACCTCCCGGGTTCAAGCAATTCTCCTGCCTCAGCCTCCTGAGTAGCTCGGATTATAGGTGCACGCCACCACATCTGGCTAATTTTTGTATTTTTAGTGGAGACGGGATTTCACCATGTTGGTCAGGCTGGTCTCTAACTCCTGACCTCGTGATCTGCCCGCCTTGCCCTCCCAAAGTGCTGGGATTACAGGCGTAAACCACCGCGCCTGGCCTTTCTTATTGATCTTTATATCCCATGCCTAAGCACAATTCCTAGCACACAGCAGACAATAAATACTTGTTAAAAGAAAAATGTAAATATAGACCTTTAGCTCTTTGCCAACTCTCAGTATTCAAGTTTTCTAGTGCCCATTATTTACAACCTTTTCTTGTTTTTTTCTCTTGGTAAAATCAAACAAAGGAGAAGGATTTCCAAATAGCCTAATAGTGTATCAGTGTTTCAACAAATTAAAGCCCCAAGACTTAGCAGGGAACTTTAATTCTCCTGAAAAGAAAAGAAACTGGGCTGGGCTCGGTGGCCCACACCTGTAACCCCAGCACTTTGGGAGGCCAAGGTGAACGAATCACCTGAGATCGGGAGTAAGAGACCAGCCTGATCAACATGGTGAAACCCCGTCTCTACTAAAAATACAAAATTAGCTGAGCGTGGTGGCACATGCCTGTAATCTCAGCTACTCAGGAAGCTGAGGCAAGAGAATTGCTTGAACCCGGGAGATGGAGGTTGCAGTGAGCCAAGATCATGCCACTGCACTCCAGCCTGGTGACAGAATGAGACACCATCTCAAAAAAAAAAAAAAAAAAAAAAAAAAAAGTCCCAGCTACTCGGGAGGCTGAGGCAGGAGAACTGCTTCAACCTGGGAGACGGAGGTTGCAGTGAGCCGAAATCACGCCACTGCACTCCAGCCTGGAGCCTGGCAACAGAGCGAGACTCTGTCTCAAAAAAAAGAAAGAAAGAAAAGAAACCTTATATTAACCTTCACATGTAAACCCAAAATTGTGCACTCCCTGAAAGTGTTCCTCTTATTGGATATTTATGAGATTCCTTTGCAAATAGAAAACTGCAAACATGGCCCCTAACCTTCATGTAAAGTGACTGTATTTATTATTTTTATTTTTATCCTCACTCTTGCAGTCGTTGTTGTAAATGGCTTGGAACATGCAAAATATGCGAAACAAGAAACCTAGCCCCTACCTGAAGAGTTAGCAGTTGAAAGGCACAAAGAAGTACAATGGATTTAAAAGCCTCTTGAACAGCCTTTTGCTGCATAGACGCCAGGCAAGACCGTGTGTGGCAGCAAAAGAGTTGGGGAAACTGCTTTAAAAACCTATTAACTAGGAATGTGCAAAGGCAGGAACAATTGGGAAAGGAGGGAGGTGCTCACTGTTTAAAAGCCTTTTAAAGGTGACCATATTTTTGTTGGCTTTTTGCCTGCAACAACATAAAATGCGGATGAAGTCCTGAAGGGCTAGCGGGCTGGTGAAGGTGGAATGAACGGCCCGGGCTAGAAAGTCAAGGCTGAATTTTGAGACGCCAACTCTGGACCATGTGCAGCTGTTGAAACAATTCTCAGCAGCGACCACTTAGACTTTGAAGTAAACACGAAATTCAGTCAGCCTGCTCAATCACCCTTTCATTTTAGTGTTTTTCTTGGTCCCATAAATATTTGCCTGTGCTGTCTTCGCCGCAGATATTAAGGAGTTAATAAATTAGACAGCCAACAGGCAGGAATCGGGAAAAGCCACGGAACTTAGAATTGAACAGCTGACAGCAGATTCTGCAGGTGCAAGATGGGAATCAGCTCTGCATTTTCTACATAGCACAGTTGTCTCTGCCTGGCCTGTGGCCTGATTTCCTGGCCTCTTTGGGATAAGCTGAATTATAAGACAGAGAATTCCAGAAGATCTTGTTCTGTGAGCCTATGAACTCTAGCTCTTCAAAAGGAAGCAATCTCCTTCTACGTTTAGACTGACAATGTTACATATCGGTGGCAGCCTTGTAGGGTTTTGGTTTCACATTAGGAAAGAAAAATGCTCTCAATGCCATCCTACTTAAAGAAAAAATGGCGGATTAAACTGCACGACATAACAGATCAGCCTCCTGAACTGGGTGTCCAGGAGTATGTAGAGTGTGGCGTGTGTGTCTCTCTCTCTCTCTCTCTGTGTGTGTGTGTGTGTGTGTGTGTGTGTGTGTGTGTGTGAGAGAGAGAGAGAGAGAGAGAGAGAGAGAGAGAGGGAATCACTACTTATCGAATATATAAGTACCACAGCGAATACTAAGGTCATAACAGAGTATGGGAAAGCAGAGACGTGGGCTGCATCAAGTGCATATGTCTAATAAACTACTTTTTTTCGTATTCTTCTAATCATCCTGTTTGATGGTAATGGACATTCAAGGCTAAGCTCTGCATTGTGGCAGTTCTTCCCAATCTTTTTGGCTCGATAGTGGTAAAAATATTAATTCCATAACACTTGAAAATGTCCAATATGACCCCTTGATTAATAAAAGATTCCAGTGTTTCTTCTGTGAAGGACTTTGGGCTGCCAGCAATGGTGATGGTAGAACTGGCTGATTGAAAATTAATTGTTTTCCATGCTGGTGAATATGGCCTAGGCATCCAAACCCTTTTGATGAAACTCTATTATAAGGAACATATTTGTAATAAGGACAGAAAAACTTGGCGATCTGGGGTTTTCTTTCCTAAATGGAGTCCAGGAAGGACAGATAAATATCTCCAGTTAGCAATGGTTAAAATGGGAGCTAATTGCGACTATTAAATCCCAGTTTGGAGTTTCTCTTTCTCTCAGGACTACTTTAAGTCCCCAAAATTCCATGCTTCCAATTTCCCCTTCTACAACTGAAGATCCTGTGATTTAAATCATAAAAGATTAGCTGTTTTTGGACACTGGCCTTGTATTAGTTTGACAGAAAATTCTGAAAAGGTGCCCCCAGTCAAAAAATGTCTTTCCCAGACTTTGTGGAGACCTAAAATCCCATCATTAGAAATTTTAATATTTAGAGTCATGCTCTCTCCTTTACTGACAAATTCAATTTCAAAACACAGTAAATGTAAAAATAAATATGTATTCTGCAAATATAATTTTTAAGTATTTGTGGGCCAAAGATCAAGAGAGAATATAGAAATGTTATTTATGGCATTGAGGAGGTAATATTACAGATTACATCTTCATTTTAAAATTTCCCTTTACTATGCTTATAATAAACATCAATAGGGAAAAAATTAATATCACTTTTAAAGACTCTAATTCTACCTGACCACTGTATCCCTAGCTAGTGGAACCTAAAATGTAAGTCACCAAAATTTTAAAATAAATAAAAATACTCTCAGTGACTTATGACCAGACTTAGGGAGAAAAACACAAAACGCAACAAATACTCGCTTACAAGTTAATGAGTGCTTGCTATGGAGAAGGCACTCTGCCCAGTGACATGGAGGACGCGGAAATGGCCAAGATCCGCAACCCCCCTCCTTCAAAGAGCTTATGGCATAAGGCTCGTCACACTGAAGAAAAAGCACATTGTTATCAGTCATCAGAACATTTTGGTGAATCCATCTATTAGCCATTTGTTTCTGATTTTGAAAAGCTGAAGGATGGCACAAGCCTAGGATCCTACCTAGGGGAGATGAGCCTGGATTAAGACACTTAATGAAGGAAGAGGAGGGCAGCGGGCCCAGGCCGGGGGAGGCGACAGCACAAAAGAGGGGTGAAGACAGAGCACCGCTGACGGCAAACTGTGTGTGTGTCACGGGGTGGATCTGCCAGCTCTCACTTCCGGCAAGTAATTTTCCAAATGTAACATGGACCATAACAAAGTACGATTCTCGTCCAAGAGTGGCGAGCATGCGCCTTCCTTTTCACAGTGTAAACTCTGAAGTGATATGTCTTTCCTCACAAGCTTAACTTTAGGAAAGAATGATTAGTCTAATGATTTTTGAAGTTCACTGAAATATCTAATATTTGCAGCTGTCCTTATTTCATGACTTCGTTCCAAATATTTAAAACCAGATGAAAACAAGTAATGTCCTTAAGAAGTCAAATTCATTCTCAAAACAAGATATTTTCCAAGTTGTTTGGAAAATGGTTTACTTTCTCTTTTCCCCCTTTTCTAGACCTGAAAATACATTGAGTTTTCCTCACTGGTAAAGAAACATAACATTGAGGAATATCAAGTGAACCCACTTTAACAGGCTTCAAAACCATATCACTAATGTATTACTTTAAAATGTTTCTCTAAGACGCATTTTGGGCATGGGAACACTCTTTAGGAAGTACTAACACTCACAGGCCCTAAATTTTAAATCGGTCTCTAATACTCCATTTGATAATTAATATCCTCTTTTGCTCCTCCCCATCTATCACATTTTCTTTCTCTTCTTTCTTTTTAGCCACCTTCCTCATTCTTAATCCTTCCTTTTGGGCCAAGGTGTCTGCCGTTTATAGCTATATTTACTTCCCCCTTCTCTTTCCCCTTTAACCTTTCCTAGACCTTTAGATTATGAATGCTGAAATTTTTGACTGATTGTTTTTGCCCTACTGACCTCCTATTAATAGAATTTGCTTCCTCCACAAGATTATTCTAAGAAAGCATACTTTTAAGAATCCACAACTATTGCCAAATAGAGACAACCATTTGGCTCAACTTTACGTATATTAAACCAAATGTGTTCAGAAGTAATTTCCTACTCCTATTCTTACCCAGTATTTCCTGTGACTCTCCTGTATTATCCCTTTCTAGTGCAGTGGAAACTTTAGCTATCTGTAGTTTAGTCTGAACTGTACATGGGGCAGTGACAATGGCCTTCTGACCCTATGGCTCTTCCTGGCTGTGGGTAGAATTGATAGCACTTTTTCAATTTCTCCCTTGTCTTTGCTTGAACATACTGGAATTACAACCTCTGACAAAGGTAACATCCCTTTTGTAGTGGAAACAAAGGCCGTGTGTAATGAATTGGTTAAGATTACACTGCATGTTTAGATGATGAAATCCAACTGCAGCTCAATTCCTTTATTTCCTCTAGCTGGACCTGGTCTTTCAATAAGACATTATTGACTGGCATCTTCCCCAGAACAAATGCTTTGGAATATAGTCTTGCTGCTCTGAGTTCTTTAGACTGGAAAGCAAGTATGGCATAGGTCAAGAGAATCAGGTATGAGACAGTAACGCCTAGTACCTCAGGATAGACACTGTAGATGATTCATAGGTGGTAGTAATGGAATAAAGGGTCCTTAGACTTACATGGGGAGCTGACCCTTTTCAAATTAACTAAGGTGGCAGAATATGAATAACAAGTTTGTTTGCCATTTATCCACAAAAATTCTAGGGCTAGGAGAAGATAAAGGAGGAAGGCAATTTTTAAAATAATTCACCACTCTAGATTATGCTATAATGACATTATAAAATGAATGAAATCAATGCCACAATGTGTGGTATTAACAAATGCTATCTTTTTACCACAAATCATATCATGTTTGGTTGCTCTGGATAGCAAATCATTGGCGCCTCTCTTCCTTTTCCTTTAAATTACTTTGTCTGTATTTTTCTTTTATTTTTCAAAAACAAGATCACTTAAAATTTTTGCTTTTAAAAATGATATAACACCCATATTGGCTGCAGAAAATATTTAAAATGTGTGCTTTTCAAAGACTGATCAGATCATTTATTCATCTTTAGATAAAGATGATTATATTCATCTCAATTATTTTTGCCAAGGACTGTAACACTAATTTTACTCTTTCTAAAAATTAAAATAGCAAACAGTTTATATAAGGTGTTGATAATTACCTATATTATTGTACTGCTGTGACAGATGTTGGCAAAAAAAAAAGCCTAAAATGCCTACAGCTGTGCACTCCATGACATCTAGTTTATACTCAGACAGAAGGCTAACAGATGTTCTGAACTGTCACTTTGCCTAAATGTTTTTAAAGTCTAAGGATCTGCTTTATAATTCGCCAGAGTCTGGTTTGGTTTCACAGAGGTTCTCAGAATTCCCATCTGTGACAATTAATGTTGAAGACATTGATAAATCAACCCTTGTGTTTTCTCTCTTCTTTAACTAACAGACAGTTTATATATGGATGGTAGATAGTAAAATCTGTTTTTATATACATCCTATTTGTAAAATTAGCTCCTCAAACACAGATAGAATTGGGCTATAAGGATACATGGAGGTTTGTTTTGAGCCACGGAAAGGGCCAGGAAATCACCCATTCTTTTCTTTCTGATAAATTTCATGCACCTTGGAAGTAAAATGTTAACCATTTCCAATGAAAATTTTCAAAAGTTACATTTGTTCCAGTGAATAAAGAAGTATTTTGTTATTTTTATTCGGCATTTTAACAGCTCTGCTCATAACAATAACTCTTAATGGTGCAGCTTGTTAAAATAATGAAAGAAGAAAATAAATGGCATTTAGAAAGCACACAGCACATCTTCTCCAGCCTGACACCCCAATACTTCCTCTTCCCAAACATACCTTCAGATCCCTCATACAGAATTACTGCCCCGTGCAGAGGCCATCAATGCCTTATTTGCTGTTGCTCTTAATTTTAACAAGCCGGATTCCTGTAGTACACTTGCTTAATAGTTTAAACATTCTGTTAACAATCAGGTGTTTGGCCTATCCTGTTTCTCCCCTATTCTGTATAGAAATATAACTCCAAATAGTACATCTTTCTGGGTTTGTTTCTAAATTAGTCCCCACACTTAATTATGAGGATGAGAGGGATGCCTTATTCCTCTTTGTTATAGGCTAAGCTCTCAGTAATCCCAAACAAAAGAGCCAGTTCTGGAAGATATAGGATTTGCTAGCAGGATTATGGTCTCATAGATAATGATGTGCAGTCAGCAGAAGCGAAGCTTTATTTTAATTCAAATAAGCTAGTAAACAAACCACTGACAAGTCTGCTGGTGAGAGTCACTGGCTGCTGTTGCCACATTGGCAGCAAAATTATAGAAAATCTATTATACCCTGTTCACCATATGTTTAATTTAATACAAGATACAAATTAAACTATTCACAGTGCCCATTAAAATAACAATACTTTTTTATATTTGAATGTTTTAAAATAATTTCTCCTGACCTTTTAAAGGGCAGTTTTGATACAGGTGACTATCAAGGGTGGGGGAAGGTAGTTAATAAAGGACAAAAAATTGTAATTGCCTTCCTGAAAAAAATAAAAGTATAAATGTTCACTGGTTTGCAGATGTTAATAAGGTTAATTACCAGTCCTGTGTGCTGCTACTACTATTTTTCCCTCCCATCCTTTGGGTTTCTGAGGCTAGGGTTTTAAGAGTGATATTTAGTCTGACCTATTTGAGTCCGTCCTCATGAAATCATTACCTGGATGAAGCCAGCCTATGGGTAGCCTTAGAACTAATGCCAATTGAGACCTATATTCTGAAAACTCAGTTTAAACTCTAGGCCCAACTTTGGTATGGAAAAAGACACAGACTTCTATGTTACTGCTTTTAGTCAATCTCTCTGCAGCCAAAAGATCCTAAGGGGAGCCAGAATTAAGAGGCTTCCTTCCAGAGAAAGAAGAGAAGAAAAAGACAAACCCACAACGAATTCGTTCACAATAATTTTTTCTCTCATACCCACAAGAGTCAGCAACCAATGATGCTTGCTTGAGTCTGTGGGGACTCAGTCTACCAGATTCTAACGACCAAACTGGGTTTTAAAGTTACAGAGGTACATTCGAGACCAAGATTTACTACATCCCAGCTGTGAAACCACAGATATTTAACCTAGCTGGATCTTCCTTTAGTCTGTAATGAAGGGTTGTTGGGGTGAGGGGAAGTATAATAATTCCAATTTTATAGTATTATCATGAGAAGTAAATAAGAGAAAGTATCTGGTACATAATAGGTACTCATTAAAGATTAGTTCCTTTCCTCTTTCACTCGCAAGCAAATAGAAATGCCGCCCTTTCTTCAAGGGTGAAGGGAGAGTGTTAGGAGGAGGAGCTGGAGGGGAAGGTATGAACAAAAATTCCTGGAATCAGTTTCTTGGATCATTAATTCCTTGCCACCGCCAAAACCCGAAATGCATTCTCCTTTTCTCTCCAAATCCACCACAATGCGTATTCTGTTTAAGGATGTATCAGTAAGCCACCCAAACCAGCTGCCTATTGTTGGGCATACGAATTAGAGAAATAAAAAAATGACCATTACACTTTGAGATGTCTTTTCCAACTTTTATGTACAGATATGGCACTGAGTCTACAGTTGCGTTCATGGGGTTGCCGCATGTGAATGTTGGTTTAGAGACTATAAACCCAGCACATCCAACCACGTAGTGGTAATGACAATACGCAGAAGGTGTGCATTTGGAAAATGGCCATAGTTTCCACGGTTCTTGAAGTCCAACAGATGACATTAACATTTTGCCCACACCACCCCCCCCCAAAAAAAACGAGTTAATTTAACTGGGATTGATGCAAGAGGCTCTTTTCAAAGCATGGTCCTGGTAAGGATATGCCAGAGAAATACGAGACAGGTGAGAGACCAGAGTTATTTCCGCGTGTTCAAACACTGGATATACCGTTAAGAAACTGAAAAGAAGGGTCACAAAATCTGTGGCCTATTTTAAGCGTTCAGCATGTTAAAATTAACACTTTAACACACGGAGACAAAGCGCGCTCGTACGTATCGCTTCATTCTGTATATAACAAAAGAATCCGACGGGCTGGAAGGCGCTCAGGCCCCGCTTCTCCGTCTAGGTGTGCGCGTAGGGACCCCTCCTCCAGGCCCGGGGCGGGGAGCAGATGGAGCCCCGGGGTCCGAGGGGCGCGCGGGCGAGCGCAGGCACCCCTCCCCACGCGGGCTCCCCCGAACCCCGCGTCTCCAGCGCTCCGGGGAGGCTCTCCCGGGCTCGCCGATCCGCCCGCTGGGTGCGGGCCGCGAACCAGGGGTCGCCTGTGCGCCCGGCGGGACGGGCGGTTCCGGATTCGCTTCCGCGCTGGGGCCTCGGAGCAGCCCACGAGCCCGCGGGGGCGCGCGGGGCGGGCCGCGGCCGCGCGGGGGCGCAGTTCGGGGGGCGCCGGGTAGCCCCTCCCCCCCGGCCGCGCCCCCGCTCCCCCCACCGGGCGCGACCCGGCCGCCCCGCCCCCCACCGAGCCCGCGGCGCCCGGAAGCCGGGCCCGGCCCGCCAGGCTGCGCTCGCCGTGCGCCCTCCCCGCGCGCGTCCTCCGGTCTCCGCAGCCCCCGGGGGCGCTTCGAAGCCCCATGCCGCGGCCCCTGGACGCCCCGAAGTGCGTCCTGGCGGGGTGTCCAGGTGAACGGTCACACGCGCGCCGTCTCCGGGTGCCCTAAGAAGCCCCGCGTGTCTACACCGCCCGCCGGAGCCGCGCTTTCTCCGCGGTCGGCGCCCGTGCAGGGGGCGGGAGCGCGCGCGTCGCGGGAGGCCGAGGCCGGGGCCCGCGTCTGTCCACGTGCGGAGGGCGGAGGCGCCGGGAGGGCGCGGGGGACCCCAAAGCGCGACGCGCCGCCCTCTGCGAGCGCTGCGTCCGGCCGCGGGTCCCCGGGACCCCGGACCCCGCTCGTGCGTACCGCATTTCCTCCCCAGCCGCGCTCGCGACCCCGAAACGCCCGGAGCCCTCGGGCTGGGCCTCCCGCCGCCGGCCGCCCCGCATCGCCCCCCCGTCCCCCCCCCGTCCCCTCCGTCCGCCTCTCCCTTTCCCCTTTCTCCTTCCCGCCTCCGTGCGGGCCGTCTGTGCGGGATGGCGGGTGTTCCCCGACGCCCCAGTCGGAGGCTGAGCGGAAAACCCCACCCTCCACGCCTCCCCGGTTGGGCGCTCGCAACACTGGGGGTGCAGCTTCGGCTCCGGAGCGCTTTTGAACAACTGCCGTTCAGAGCCACCTGTACAGAAACGTCCGCAAATGTCCCAGCCCGTCAGAAAGCCTCGAGGACCAGCGTCGGCTCGCGACGTGTGTCTGCCCCAGACAGGGGGGCCCGGCCGGTCACCTCGGTGTCTGCCCTCTGCATTCAGAACGCGTCCCTGTGCGTTCACTGCTTGTTTTTTAAAGGCAGTTTTCCGGGTGTGGGCCGCTGGTTCCTGACCACCTCATGCGTCAAGACAGTGGGTCGGTTCGGCCCCGCACCTTGCGTCTTCACGAATTCTACATTTTTTAGTTAAATGCAAACTCTTCCCCTTTGTCAGATGAAATGTCATTGCTTTACAGTTTTTCAAACAACTTTTGCTGACTTGCCTAAAAAAATTATGTCTCCCTGACCTCTCACAGGAGAGCGAGGTCAATTGAGGGATTTTTTAACTTTCTTATGTCTGAGATTGAATCGATCCAAGTAATAAGACATAACAGGTTTCCCCACCTTGACTCACCTTGGGCTACTCGCTGATGCACTCCTATCTTACACTCTTAGATTCCGCCCAGAACCCCTCAGTGGAAACAAGACAGCAGTTGAAATTCTTCTTAAAGGTGGTTGTAAAAAAGAAAATGGCTTTTTTTTCAGTTAGTGCATCCTTTGTAAGTTTTGATATCCGAAAAATATATATGACACAAGAAGCAGGAAGAGATCGTTCAGCTATTCCAGTGGCTTACTTTTTTATGAAAAGACTGCCTAAAACATTTTACATTCGCCCTCCTCCTCCATTCCACCTTGAGCTGGAAGAAGTTTCTAGTATTGATTGAATTTTGCATTATGTCCCTACCCTCTCCTACAATACCATAAGTAACAAATTCACACTCCTTAGCCTGTTCTGTTGAAAGTCACTCTTGATTTACTCTCTTCATTTCTTTTCTACCCCCAATGCACTCACACTTTTACAGACACATTTTTCTTGATCCAGAGAGTACTGGAAGCTGCATAACTTTTTTAGTATTGTCTTGAATTTCATTCTTTTCTGACATAGGACTCTATCCTGAGATACAAAATGAATTTTTGAGAAACAACCATGTGAAAAATTACTTAATTTCTGTTTTGATGTCTTTGGTGTTCAAGCTTCATGGGAAAGGCTTGACTTGGTGTTGACAAAGTGATAGTCCATGAAAATTCCTTATTAGATGACTCCAGACCAATTGCAAACCAATAACATAATTGTTTCCCAAAGGGAAAGTAGAAGTTGAGATCAGTTATGCCAAGGGATTCATTTGAGTGTTTATCTTTTAAAAGGTTTATGAAAAGAAAGGGAGGAATGAAGTGGGTGAGGACAGAGGTAGAGAATCCAGTGAAACGTGTTTTTCAGATTAAAGCCATTTTTCCACACTGTGGTCTTGCCGCAAGTGACAACACACAGAGCAGGAGTCACGAAAGTGGATTACTGCTGCTCTGGGCTACTGGAGGCCCAGAGAGCCCTGGCATCAATTCCTATGGAAAGGTGGACAGACCTACTCAGTCACTAACGCCGTCCCCTGCAGCGCCCTCACTGCCGAGTGCTCAGGCTCTCTGAGTGGATACAGACCTGGGGGTCTAGGTGGCAGGGCTTCCCCGGTGAGAGGAGGCGGATGCTGTCTGTGGAGCTGAGAGGGAGGAAGCCAGTGGCTGTAAGAGCAATGAGGGGTAGGGTGCTGTAACAGGAGGGCTGTGGCCACCAGTGCCTCGCGTGGCTGCAGTCAGTGAGTCAAAGCTAGCTAATGATGAATCAAAGAGAGCCAAGAGTAGGACCTTCTGGGCGCTGGAGACTAACCTTTAGCCTGTTCCACTCCTCCCACTGGGCTTCCATCCTAGGTTTTCCAGGATTGGAGACCTTACTGGAGGAGAGGGCAAGGACGGTCAGGAAACATGCCTAGCCCCATCTAGCATGCGCATACTGGCGGGGGCTTGCAGAGATGAGGAGAAACACCTCAGGATGAAAGAAGCCCTCAGTGATCTGTGCGTCTGGCTCATACAGTTGTACACGGCCAACCAGGCAGTGGGGGAGAGGAAAGCCTCATTTTTTTTTATTCAGTCACTCTATCTGTGGGGTTGCTTATCTCCTCTCCCCCAACCCTCCGCCTCACCCCATCAGGACCAAATAGAATTGAAACTTCATTGCCTTTGCCTGTACTGAGCCTAAAAACTCAGGGTTTGATAAGGTTACTGCACCAATGATACAATTGTAGATTTTTAAAAGCCTCCTCAAAGAGACAGATGTTTGGGCTGATTAAGAATTGAGGAGGGAACCTGCAGCTGCACCAAGGAATAATCTATTGGACAAATATTTTAATAAAAAAATATGAAGAGATCAGCCCGACCTTGCAAGGTCTTCTGCTTTAAAAAAATCTTTATCAAACCCCTATTCTATGCCTTCAATAAACAGAACCCATTACCTCACGGCATCTTTTGTTGGCCCCATACAAGAGAGAACAAAATGGTTATTCAGGGGAACGCTTTCGATTTTTATTGTGGGTAGCCTGCACAAAGAGCCGTGTTATTGTATTTAAAAGAACCATCTGTAGCAGAAACAATGGCATCAAATTATCTTTGAATACCCACTGAAAAAACATAAAGCTTTTTTTTTTTTTTATTCTTCTTCTGTACGGTGGGGGGACAGAGCAGTGTTAGGATAACTGACTTTTTTGTTGTTCTCTGGGTGCATTCTTCTCGCTCCCCCTCTCTCTCCCCCTCACCCTCTCTTCTCTCTCTCCCTCTCCCTCTCTCTCTCTCTCTCTCTCTCTCTTTTAAAAAATCAGCCATTTGGGGTTTTAAGCCATAAACGATTTTTCTTGTTGCAGGGATTGCAGTGGCAAAGCTAGGCTAGGTCTTGGAGGCTGGTGTAAGGCGATGCGGGTGAAGCCAGGAGGCTGATGGAAAGACTGGGGGGAAGAAAAGCCGAAATGGATTCACGGTGCTTTGGATGAAGGACGAGAGGGGAACTGCTCCTTCACCTCGTTCTGTCCGGTGAGAAGTGATCAAGCTTGGGCTGACAAGAGGCTCAGGGAGCCCTCACGTTCTTTCGCTTTTTTACCTGCCAATCAAACTGCTACAAGACAACACCCTGATCTGGCATGGACATGTAAGTAGCTTGCAACCCAACTTTGACATCCACTGCTAGCTCACTCCTCCCCCACACCTCACTTTCTTCCCCACTCATTCTGTGGCTTTTTTTTTTTTTTTTTTTTTCGCTTTTGACCTTTAAGAGATCTGGACGTACACCCTGTGTGGCAGTCATATAACACTGGCAGATTCATGTCTGAAAGCGTTCACTTTTGGAATTAAATGCTCATTTAGATTTCTTTAACGAATGCAGAAATGAGATGACATGATTTTATTCTGTTCTGGACGGTGTTGATACTGAACATAATCAGTGGTCTTGCCAGGGTGTGCTGCTTTTTCTATGAAAATGAAGACATAGATCCGTGAGCCCCCAGAAGGAAACCCACTCATGAAAAACGCAGGCTTCCATCTTAAACATGTTACACTCTGGCGTGTCACTCCCACAAAGAACCTCTTCCAGACCAAGGTTGCTAGGAGGGGAAGAGGGCTCTGATCCCAGAGGTCCAGCTCATTCAGGGGCTGCTACTTCCATCTGCGTCTTCACCGTTTTGGTGGTGGTTAGGGGCCGGGGGAGGTCCGCAAAACAGGAGGAAGGAGACATGGCGATACCTCGTTTTTTATGAGATTGGCATAGAGGGGGCAGAAATGTGGGGGCGCGGGGTGAGCGGGAAGCGTTACCTGGGGAAGGAGCGAGGCGCGGCGGGGAGGGGGAGGCGCTGCGGGGCCGCGCGGCGGCGGGGCTTGCTCGCGGGCGCCCTCTGACGGCGGCTCGGCCCAGCGTCTCCCCGCGGCGCTGCAGGGCTGGGACACGCAGCTGGGTTTTTGTTATTGCTGTTTTTTTTGTTGTTGTTGTTGTTGTTTTTTCCTCCGCAGACTTAGAAACTAGAGACGATGCGTGGAGTCAATGGATTGTTTTCAGCCTAGGAACTTACGTATCCGTCTTAAACTCACCGATGTTTCCTCCTCAGACACCCCCCCCCCCCCGAAATCTTGTTAGACTAATGGAGGAGGACAGGCTGATGGCAAATTGACTTATGGAGGGTGGTCCACGCCCAATTAGCCGCTGCGGGCGGGGGAGGGGGTGGGATTCCTCTCCTACCTGAACCGCATCCTGACTCTTCGGAGACACTCGAGAGGTTTGGGGGGGTGGAGTAGGAAGGGGTGATTTAGAAATCGCAGATTCTGACACGGGCTCATTATAATACAATTTTAAGGGGGCTCTTGGGAGCCTCTGTTACCGCGACACGCGGTGCTCAGGGCTTTCCTTCCCGCCTTCTTTTTCTTTTTTCTTTTTCTTCTTTCTTTCCTTCTTTTTTCTTTTTTTTACATTTGGTAGATAAAGGTTAATCTTGGGCTGAATCATAGAGCTATGATTGACAAGAGAAAAGGTGTTGAGGGCAGGTCACGCTGTCTTATTTACAGCCCACTGCTTGCTGTAGGGCCTTTGTTAGGACTGGAAAGCTAATTTAGTGCTGATCAAAAGCACCACAGAGTTAAAGGACTGGTAATGACTGCTAATTTCATTTCAGCCTCATGCACCCCCAACTGCTGTAATTAAAGACACGCTATTTAAATACAGGTGAAGGGTTTTTTTTTTTTTTTTTTTAGTTGGGTGGTGGGGCGGGTGGATTACAATTTTATTTAGATTTTTTTCTTATACTGTATTTGGGTGTTACGTAGTCCCAAATTAGATTTTATTATTATTATTATTTAGAGCCGCTCCTTGTCATTTATACCTGGCTTTGCAGTCTCGGAAGTGTGAAATGTGTCACTCACATAAAAGGCCCTGTTTAAAGAAAGGGCGGGGCGGGGGAGTGCAGAGGAGTCATATTTAGGGGTGATTTAAATATTTGGGTCTCCTTTTTTTTTCCTCCTTCAAATTAATAAAAAGGCCTTCGATGTAGTTAAAGGTATTTGAGACTTGGGTCAGGGTTAACAGGCCAAAGGGATCCGTGTCAGCTTTTTAAGTACTTCTAAAAAGATCATGTGAACAGATGGAAAAATATATTTTTAATTAAATAATTTCCCACACCCTATAGCCGCAGTGTCGGCTCAGAAACAGTGTAATTTCTCCTCCGATAGGAGTTTCTTTATGAGAACATCAAAGGATAAAAAGCTCTACATTTTCGTAGTTGGTTAAAATTGATAACCAACACCCCCCCACGCGCGCGCGCGCGCGCACACGCACACACACATATACCAAAAAAAGAATTTAGCCTTTAATCTCTTTTTATCCGCGAAGACGAAAGCTCTGTCCTCGACCCCGCGAGCGGCCCGCGCCTGCCGGGGCTGGAACCCGGCTCAGATGTGAGCGGCGGCAGGTCCGTGCGCAGCGCCCCCTGTCGGCCGCGGTGGGAGCGGCGCAGCGCCAGTCCCGGAAATCGCCAGAATCCTGCCCTGGGGTTAGAGAAAACTCTTTATTGCCCTCCAAAAAAGAAACGGGGTGCGGAAGCCAATTTTTATATCACTGAGAGATAATATAATTTTAACTCAATAAAAAACTAAAGAGGCGATGCTGCCATTTTAATTCAATAAAAAAATAAAGACTATCCTAGTCCTCCTCCTCCTCACGTCCCAGCCATCCCGGTTTGGTGGTGTAACTCCTTTTAAAGGTTCTGCGGTGGTGAAACAGGTAAAAAAAAGAAAAAAGAAAAAAGAAAAAAAAAGTGAAGCGGGTTTTTTTTGTTGTTGTGTTTTGTTTTCTGTAGCCGTGGAGAATCAAGCAAAGGTTACTTTCTCCGTTTTGTCCACATTTCAAAAAATTTAACGGAAGATGCTGCTGTTTTGACGTTGTCAGCAGCGTCTTGAATGCCCTCGGAGGTCCAGCAAACATTGTAACTGAGCCTCCGAGTAAACAAAATAACTTGCTTTTACGTGTTTATTTCCAGAGTGTAATTAAAAGACCAGTGCCTTCTTTGAGTGCTTCCCATCCCCCAGACCAATCTTGGTCAAACTTTTTCCTTCACAAATACTGGCTAAGAAACACATACTGGCTAAGAAAGGTTCCCGGGATCCTTTTTTCTTTTACGGTAGCCGTAGGATTTTAGGGAAGGTGTGCCAATGGTAAGGAAGGTTTTCTTTGAAATTCAGCATTTCGTTGACCAGGAATTCAAATTATCCCAGGGAAAGAGGAGTATTTTTACACTTCCAAAAACTACATGTCTACATAATAAAGAGCTTTGACTTTTTCCCCCCTTCTTTTTTTGGTCAGCAAGTGAGGGCAAAAGTAGCCTTTGAATTATTTCAGAAAGAGAAACTGTGAAAATGGCACATCCTCTGAATTTAAAACAATAGGAAATGTGGGTTTGCTTAATTGTCTAAAATCAAATAGAAATAATTCGTGTGCCAAATGAACAAGGCGTTTTAATGTTTGCATCTTCGGGGATATAGTTACCAATTTTAACTTTTAACCTTAAGAAGTTGAGAGATGACTTTTTTTTAAAGTTTGTTTATTGGCGGAAGTCGGCTTAATTTTTCATAAAGGAATGGCTTTTTAAAAATATTGAATACTATGGCTGTGGAAGGTTTATGCTACCTCTGTTTATTCCTCCCACTTCCCCAAATTAGCGAATTCGAGATACTATTTCAAGGGGAATTGCTGTGCAGTGCGATGCCAAATGACCGACTTCTCCCTCTGGTTCCAGCACTGGATCTCGGCTTAGGGTGTTCAGTACGTAGGTTCAGAGGCAATGGCAGGAGAAGAATCAAGCCTTTTGGTAAATCTCTACCCCGAATTCTATCGAAATGACAGGCAAGCGGGATTCCAGCCACAGCACCCCCGCCTTTTGCTCTACCAGAAGGCTTGTCCCCATTCCAGAAATATTTAGTCGGTGCTAGCTTTGTGACCCCGCGCCAGCCGGGTAAGGTAAGAAACGGGGCGCTGGCGGCCGAGGTCCGAAGGCTGCGCAGTGGTTCCCGCCGCCCGTGGGGTCGGGAGGCCAAAGCCGGCAGAATGCTGGAGGCGACGCCGGGAAGGGGGTCCATGCCCGCTATTCAGAAGTGAAGTCGGACGTGCAGTAGCAGAGCCCCGGGGATGTCCGCCCTGTGCCGCACCCAGGGGTCCTGGCCTGTGCCGCAAGCCGCTGGGTGAAGGCGGGAGGGAGAAGCCGCACCTGGCTGCGGGCGGGTGGGCGTGCCAGAGCGAGCCCCCAACTTTCCGGGGCCCATGGTGAAAGCATAACCCCTAGATGAGGAAAAAGAGCCAAACAAGTGGGCGGCCCACATGCCACCCAGCTCTCCCGACGCGGTGTTCTTTCTGTGTTCCCAGGGGGCCCCCGCACCTGCCCGAATCCCACGCCCCAAGGCGGCCAGCAGGAAGGCGGCCCCTCCGTCTTTGGGGGCTGAGGAGGGGCAGCGAGTGACTGGTTTCTTAGCAGCAGGGAAAATCGCCGCGGCTGGCAACGGGCCGCGTTTCTCCGCGGCGGGCGCCCTTTAGGGGCGGGGCGGGCATTTTTGGTCTCGCGTCCCGGCGTCCAGGCCCGAGCCCGCGCGGGTTGGCTGGGCGCCCTGCTTTGTGAGTAACCAATCTTGCCGGGTTCTGAGGACGATCCAGGCGGATGGGCCCACCTAGCTTAGGCCCGCCGAGCCCGTGCCAACTCCTCAGCCCCTGTGCCCTCATCCCTCACACCTGTCATGATGTGAACTCTCAAAACAGGACGTACGCACACAGTGTCATAAATGTCCATCCTTCTTCTATTCCAGCTGGATGTGATTTGGAGCTTGATCGTTTTGGGCGTGGGGGACACGACTCACTATTAAAAATTAAGATTCAAGGATGAGCTCTCATGTATGAAATTTGCCCTTTTACTCTGTTTTTAAACTCTGGACATCTCTTAGTTTCGTTGCTCCAACCCTGAGACAGACAAAGGCGCCAGGGAGAAAGCCCAGCCGGGCTCGAAGGAGTTGAGGTATAGACTGATACTCATCTCTCCATCACTCAGACGGGCAGATAAGCACTGCCAGACTGTGGGTCCTAATCCCGGGCCCAGCAGCGACGTGGGTTGCTGGAGGGTGTTGAAACCACAAGTACAACTTGACACCATTGAGCCCACGGTGCTTGTCAATAATCTGTGAATTAGGTGCAGAGATTGTCACTGTAGATCATAACAGTTTCTGAAGGACTCATTACAGCCTATCGTGTCAATGATCTTCAAATTAAGGAGGGGGGGTGGGGCGAGACGAAAAAGGAGTGGGGAGAGCCGACAAAAAAGGAAGAAGGGTGGGAGGGAAGATGAAAGTCAGAGCCCCAGCCCGAAGGAGCCTTTAAAGATTATCAGGCCAGCGATCTGAGAATTCCATTGGGATGGGTTTGGAAGCCCAACTCCATCTGAGCTGGGCCTGGAAGGGGGGCGCTGGGGGCAAGCAGAAGTGGGCCCCTGGGAAGGCTGACTTCTCAGGCATTTCTTCTGAGACCAGAAAAGCTTTTGGGAGAGGGTTCCAGATGTCAATGGGAGGCCTTGAGGATGCCAGCCGGCCCAAGATGGGTGTACACTTCGATTTAGAGCGCTTTCCTGGGCAAGCCACAGCTGCAGATCTTTGAGAAAAAGTGGTAATAGTTTTGTTTAGGGGTGATGGTGATCGTAGGATGATTTCCCCCCCGCCCCCAATGGTTCGCTTTAACTTCTTTTCATGCCGCAGGTGAACGCTTTATTCCTTTTCCTCCGATAGGAGGCCTCTCTGTTCTTCGCATGTTACATAGATCTAATTTCTTTCCGCAACTTGCTTTTTTGGGTGCCAAACACATCAGCCCTCTGAGATTTTTTCACTTTTGTGCTTTGTATTGAGCCCAACCGTGCTTCTGGAAAGGGAACTTGTGGATAACACAGTAGCAGTATGTTCCATGAGATTCCAGAAGAAAGAAGACAAAATTCCATTTATGCGGTATGGAAGGGGCCAAGCTAAGGGAAAGAGGTTTTCCCTGCTTGGTAGATGGTCCTTGCAGTGAAAGGGTAGCCCACCCTGCCCTGGAGTGTCATTTCATACTAGCTAGAGAAAGCTTAAGGAAACTGTAGGTTTCCCCCACAAAAGTTGTGGTCACAACTAAATGAAGTAATCACAGTTGGAGAATTTAGAACAATTGTTTTTTTCTCCAAAATGAGGGTAATGACTCTAGCCGCTGGAAACTTGGGATTCTAAGGAAGACCTTTTCCTTTGGTGTGATTAATTGCATAAGGTAGTGTGGTCAATCAGAGAGATAGGTATGGAGACTCTCAAGCAATGATCTACAGGTGTAAAAGGCCCGGTGGCTTTTGGGGCTGCCTGGAGTTCCTCCCGATCACCTTGCCTTTTAAAAAATTCTCTTCTCCTAATTTCAAAACTAAAAATCATAGATTCAATGCAACTGAAAACCACTGGTGGCAGCTCTTTAGGTTTTTAGTTTATATTTTTAAAGGGGAATTTATATTTAAAATAATTAAGTCATTTAATGGTCACACTACATTTTCTCCTGGACAATGGCTGTAGTGCAAAGATAGAATCTTAACTTATGTTAAAATTGCTCGATAATTCAGAAAGGGAAATGAAATCGTAAAGTGTGAGTTAATTTCTCCAGGAAATATTTGAGCTAGAATATAAGAAGGATGTACATATATGATACTGTTAAGTAACATGACGATGACTATACACAGCTACACAGCTTGAAAGACATACACAAACGATTATACACTGCTGCTGTTGCTATAATTTAAAGCAAGGGGAAATATATTTAGTTTTATAACTATTGAAATCTTTTCAAAATGTATTTATTTCATCAGTGAGAATTAGATGAAAGAGAATGAGTAAAAAGGGGAGCCGAATGCAAAGCAGTTCTGCGTTCCTTAGGCTTCAAGGGTCCTTACAGCTCTTGAGTGAAATTATTTGGTGAAATTGGGTCTGGACTGAAACAGCAATTGTTATCCCTTGTTCATTTGTTAAGTGTAATACCACTTCTGGAAATTAAAAGCAAGGTGGTGAAGGGAGAGACAAGAAGAAAAAAATATGATTAAGCAATTTGCAATTGCTAGTGTACCATGCAGCCATATGCGTATCTCCATCTTAGCACATAGAAAGGGTTGGAGATATATGTTTATTCTTTGTCTCATCTAGAAACAGTCAATATAGTTTCTGTCACTAATCCTTCAGACTTCCAAAATCTGACCGGTTTGACATAGGAGAAAAAAAAATGGGGGAAATGTGGATGAAAGAGTTTCTATCATTTTGAAAATTGTGTCATAAAAATTAAGGTGTCTGTTCCCTCTAGGAATTCCTGTGAGGGATGGTTCACAGTCTAAAGGAAATGAAGTTTGACAATGGTACAATTCAATTTTTAATTTCCGCTCTTTCTATATCCTAACCCTTTCCAGCTTATTTCCTGTTGATTATTTTTGGAAAGTGTGCAATGCTCTTTTAAGGGAAAACAAAATCCTCGAATGCATTTATGTACCTTCATTCATATGAGTTTGTTTCTGAAATGAAGAATCAAGCTTTGGTCATTCTGGAAGTTGTGTAGCATGCCCCAGTTTGAAGTGACTCAGATCTTTTGTGACTTCCAGAGGAGAAGGAAATGTTTTTAACATTGGCTGATGCCAGTCTCCTTACTCTGCAATTCTCAGATTTCTTGTATTACAGGATAAATATAAATAAAGTCTCATCTCACCAAATTGTACCAGCCCTGTCCTGAACATTGAAGTTTTCCTTTATTTTTGGCCTTTAAAATTAGAAACTTTTCTCTAGTTGCTACACTTTGCTCTTCAGTGGTATTTGCCTCTCACTTACCAGACTCCTGGTATGAGCTCTTTCCCTCCGTGTGATTGCTGCTATGGCCACTTTCAGAGGAGACTGTTGGAAGGTTAGGGTCCGGGGGAAACATGACAAAAAATGGGAGGAAAAAAACCTTCATTTGGCCAAATCTGGCTCCTAGTATATATAACCAGTTCTAGAATTAGAAACCTTCCTGTACATTTTCTTCTATTTTTCTCACTTTTTTCCCTTACGTAATGAAATTAAAACTTTTGGAGCCCACAGTTGACATTTTTCAGAAAATTGAGTTATCAAGGCAGTAATTATTTCACGGGGAGATAAAACTCTCATAGCCCTAACTGTCAAATAGGGCCCTTTTCAGATTTTAATTACAAAATAAAATTAGTCTGCTCTTCCTCAGAATGGTTTGTGAGTGGTTAAACAGAGCTTTCCCCCAATACTGGTGGTCGTCAAACTCTGCTAATTAGCAATGCTGAGAAATTCCAGTTAACAAGGACATTCTCCAAGACTCTGCAGGTTCCCTGCCGTTTGCCTTCATTTCCATAAGAAGATTAAGAGAGGAGGGGAACACACTCAAATGCAGATGCAGAAAAGAAGCGTTTTTTAACAAGCATCATAATAGTAAGATGCTTGGCTAGTTCTCACCTAATTACTGCAAGTTAAACCTTTATTTGACACTAAGAAGAAAAAATAAGTCTGCAGTCTCCTATCTCCACAAAATTGTCAGTTGGTTTCAGATATAATACTTGAGGAGGGCTGGGGAGACTTTAGGAGAGAAAAATGAACGTGAAAGATGTTTAAATAAAATTGAGTTTTGGGCTAGGGCCTATAATAGAACAATATAAAATTAGAATATTCCAGGAGTTACGCATTTTTGCTCCTAATTACCAAGCTTGCTCTAAAACTAAGTAGCTTTTTGCTGCCCATGGAAGGGAAGTGTTACACTCACTTTTAGATTAAGCACTTTTCATTTTCATAAATTGTGCCAATAGCAACATTGTAGATTCTCAGAGGATGAAGCATCCTGTTCCAGGTCTTCTTTGATTGTCTGCTAGTCTCAGTGGTGTATTGTTGTTAGTGCTGTGGCTGTCTATCACAAATCTAAGACAGTGTTGCTTCTGTCATCTGTTGGAATTGTTATTATATTTAGGGATCAGAGATGGTGCCGGGTTGAAATAGAGTGGGCAGTGATCTGATTTTTTAAAATGCGTATGTTCTAAAAAAATCTAATGAGAAAATGTTTCTGCTATCACCATCTTCTTTAATCTTATTTTCATAGCATATTATTATGCATAAACGCCAGCCACAGTTAGTTCATTGTCTCGATAAGTACAGCAGGCTTAATTAAAATAAAGCTATAAATAAATGCAACCAGTGATAACACAATTGTAATGTATTTCCATAGCTTATTTATGTGATAAAGCAATTAATAAAAGACCTAGCCAAAGCCTTTAACCTCTTAAATACATTATTATAGAGTTCATGCACAAACACATGCATCTGAGAATGTGTAAAAGCTGTTATATATCCTCCTAAGGAAAAAAAAATGTGCCTTGAGAGAAAGGCAGCGAGATTTAAAAGATTTGTGTCTATAACCATCTGTTCCATCTGTTATTAGTATTTATTTTAACAAATATACACCACCATGATCCACATCAACTCCCTGGTTGCTTCTTCACACAATTATCCACAAGCTTTTTGAAGTTTTTGGAATAATGCTATTAAGCAGACCGTTACATACACGATCATAAAGTGGCGCTTGGTCTGCCCTTCGTGGCGTCTGGACAATCATAATTCATTCACACGCTGAGTCTCATAATTTGTACCTGTTTTTTCCCATGGTCTGACCTCCCACTTACCTCGCGGTTGTATGTATATTTCTAAGTTAGGCAAATTAAATCTTATTCTTACGAGTTGGTTCCGAAGCTTATGCGATATGCTAACTTTTCTTTTGTTTAGATTATATATAATTAGTTTGATCTTCCATCCCCCTCATTTTTTTTTTTACTTTAATCATTTTCAAGCACCTTCTTTTAAAGGTGTAAGCAATGGTCTTGGAAAAGCAAACCGACCAGCAGGGGGCGCGGCAGCCACGTCCCTGAAGCCGGCCGCGCGGAGAACCGGCGGCCGCGCCCCTCCCTTCCCCAGGTCTTGCCAACCTCTTCTCCTGCCTCGTCCGCAGGTTTACCTTCATATTGCACCTCGATTAAACAGAAAGCTGTGCTTTATTTCGAAGAGCACCGAATATGTGTGCATTTTGAGAAAGCCAGTGTCACTCTTTCCGGATTCCCAAGAACTAAAGCGAACCACAACTTAAGGGAGAAAAAAGAGAACCTTTTGGGGGGCTGGGGGGGGAGTGGGGGGTGGGCAGGAGGTTGACTGGAAATAAGTTTAGGAAAGTCTGCAGAGTTCTTTTCTTTTTCTTTCTTTTTTTTTTTTTTAACAACTTTTCGGAGTTTCCTGTGGGCATTATTTAGTGTGAGTTTGACGGTAACAGGCTAGGGAGGCCAGAGATGGCAGAAGTTGGGGGTCGGAGGAGTGATTCTGGGAAGAAGAAGGTTAGTCAGGAACAAAACAAGCCACAGGTTTGTAAAGATAATAAATGGAACGTGGCTGCGAGCTACTCTTCAGTACATTTTCTTAGGGTGAGCAAGGGTAGGCCGGGGGAGGGGCGGAGAGACTGTTACAGAAGAAAGAAAATAAGTAACGCTGATGGTTTAAGCCCTTTATAAAAAAGAAACGGCATCAGGGTTTTTGTTTTGTTTTTTTTTTTCTTTATCCCCCCCCCCCCCCAGCCTTTGTAGTCAAGTGCATTTTAGCCACAAAGATCCCAACAAGAGAGTGGAAGGAAACTTAGACGAGGCTTTGTTTGACTCCGTGTAGCGACAACAAGAGAAACAAAACTACCTATTTGTAACGGACGTGCTGCCATTGCCCTCCGCATTGAGCGCCTACCTATTGAAATCTTTACGTCGGGACAATGGCAGAGCGGCTAAAATTACCCTCTTGGGTCCTGGGCGGGCAAGATTCCTGAGCCCCTACCCCCGCCCCCATCTCATCCTCCTCCAGCCGGGCCTCGCCGGGCTCCCCGCGCCCCAGGGCCGGCCGCCTGCACCTGCGCCTGGAGAGCATGCACCCCGCCTCCCAGGCCTGGAGCCCCTCAGCGGCCCGGGCTCGGCGGCCCCCGTGGTGGAAACCCACGGGGGAAATGCCAGGGCTGGTTCCGCTGGCGCCCAGGGAACCCTGCGTGGGAGGGAGTTTGTGACTGGGCCCGAGTGCCACCTCCGCACAGTGCCGTGGGATGCCAGGAAGTTGAGGTTTCCCTCCCCCATCGCCTGCACTTGGGAGCGCCCTTCCGTTCGTCTCTTTCCCCAGCCCCCGTTCGAAGCCCGCACGACTGAAACCTCTCTTTGGGGGAGGCCTGGGGTGGGCATGGGGCGCGGGGCGGGGGCGCAGGAGCCTCCCCTTTTCTTCGGTTGATTGGAGACAGGCCAGGGGGAGTCAGAGACCGAGCTGAGGGTTCCTGGGCCCAAGAGCTGAGCGGGGCAGAAAGAGGGCAGCTTTCCGGGCCTGCGCGTTCCCAGCTCCGGAGTCGGCCTCGTGGTCCGAGCAGGGCCGATCTGAAGAACGAGCACGTTAGGCGGAAGCAGGGAAGGCTCTGAGGGCAGAGGTTCGAGTCTCCTAACTCCTGGTGGGGACTGTGTCTGCAGGGCGTCCGGGAACGCCGGCCCCTGCGGGGGGAGAGGCGAGGCGGGCGCGCGGCGTGGGGGCCGCGGAGGGGCCGGAGCCGGGGGCACCGCGCGGATGAGCCGCGGAACGGTGACACGCCGGCTCCGGCCCCGGCGGTTTGCAGAAACACGAGCCACCCACGGAGCCCTGCCCCACCCCGCGTCCCATCCCCCCTTCGGCACCCTGCACCAAAAAGTAAATCAGTGTTAAGTTTAAAAAAGAAAAAGCCCACGCAGGCTCGGTGCTGTTTACCCACTTCCTTCGAAAAGGCGCGTGGCGTGACCTGTTGCTGCGAGGGGGACACAAAGGTTTCCCAGTGGCTGGCAGGCAGGCCCGGAGCCGCCTCCCCCTCCCCCGCCCTCCCCCTTCCCCTCCCCCTCCCCTCCCCTCCCCCGCGCCGCGGCCCGCCAGGCCCCGCCCCCTTTCATGCAAAACCCGGCGGCGAGGCCGGGCCCGAGTGGAGGAGCCGCCGCGCGCTGATTGGTCGCCGCGAACCCATTTATTCCCTGACAGCCCCCGTCACATGGACGGTTGTCTATTAACTTGTTCAAAAAAGTATCAGGAGTTGTCAAGGCAGAGAAGAGAGTGTTTGCAAAAGGGGGAAAGTAGTTTGCTGCCTCTTTAAGACGGGGACCGGGAGAAAGAAGAGGAGAAAGAAAGGAGCGAAGTTTGAGCCCCGGGCTTAAGCCTTTCCAAAAAATAACCATAACAATCCTCGGCGGCGGCGGCTCCGGCCGGAGGAGGAGGGAACGCGCGGTGGTGGTTTTTTTTGTTGGTTTTTTTTTTTGGTTTTTTTTTTTTTTTTTTTTTTGATCCTGATTCCAGTCTCTGCCTCTCTCGCTTTTTCGCCCCCAAATTGTTCCTCGCCGGCTTCGCCTCGCGGAGCCCCGCGCTCCCGGCACCCCCGCCCGCCTCCCCTCCTCCGCCCCCCCCGCCCGCGGGCCCCCCGAAGTCCCGGCCGGGCCCAGGAGGGTCGGCGGCCGCCGGCGGGCCGGGCCCGCGCACAGCGCCCGCATGTACAACATGATGGAGACGGAGCTGAAGCCGCCGGGCCCGCAGCAGACTTCGGGGGGCGGCGGCGGCAACCCCGGCGCGGCGGCGGCGGCGGCGGCGGGCGGCACCCAGAAGAACAGCCCCGACCGCGTCAAGCGGCCCATGAACGCCTTCATGGTGTGGTCCCGCGGGCAGCGGCGCAAGATGGCCCAGGAGAACCCCAAGATGCACAACTCGGAGATCAGCAAGCGCCTGGGCGCGGAGTGGAAGCTGCTGTCCGAGACGGAGAAGCGGCCGTTCATCGACGAGGCCAAGCGGCTGCGCGCGCTGCACATGAAGGAGCACCCGGATTACAAGTACCGGCCGCGGCGGAAAACCAAGACGCTCATGAAGAAGGATAAGTACACGCTGCCCGGCGGGCTGCTGGCGCCCGGCGGCAATGGCATGGCCGGCGGGGTCGGGGTGGGCGCCGGCCTGGGCGCGGGTGTGAACCAGCGCATGGACAGCTACGCGCACATGAACGGCTGGAGCAACGGCAGCTACAGCATGATGCAGGAGCAGCTGGGCTACCCGCAGCACCCGGGCCTGAACGCGCACGGCGCGGCGCAGATGCAGCCCATGCACCGCTACGACGTGAGCGCGCTGCAGTACAACTCCATGACCAGCTCGCAGACGTACATGAACGGCTCGCCCACCTACAGCATGTCCTACTCGCAGCAGGGCACGCCCGGCATGGCGCTGGGCTCCATGGGCTCGGTGGTCAAGTCGGAGGCGAGCTCCAGCCCGCCGGTGGTGACCTCTTCCTCGCACTCCAGGGCGCCCTGCCAGGCCGGGGACCTCCGGGACATGATCAGCATGTACCTCCCCGGCGCCGAGGTGCCGGAGCCCGCCGCGCCCAGCAGACTGCACATGTCCCAGCACTACCAGAGCGGCCCGGTGCCCGGCACGGCCATCAACGGCACACTGCCGCTCTCGCACATGTGAGGGCCGGACCGCGGACTGGACGGGGGAGGCATTCTCCGGCAGGAGCGAGGGGAATCAGGGGAGGGGTGCAAAGAGGAGAGTCGGAAACAGCGTGGAGAAAGCCCGGTATGCTCGAAGAGAAAAAGGAGAAAGAAAGAAAAATAAATAAAAAAAAAAAAAGGAGAGGAAGAATCTCATCACCCACAGCAAATGACAGCTGCGAAAGAGAACACCGATCCCATCCACACTCACGAAAAAACCGCGATGCCGACAAGAAAACTTTTATGAGAGAGATCCTGGACTTCTTTTTGGGGACTTATTTTTGTACAGAGAAAACCGGGGGGGGAGGGGTGGGGAGGGCGGGGGAATGGACCTTGTATAGATCTGGAGGAAAGAAAGCTACGAAAAACTTTTTAAAAGTTCTAGTGGTACGGTAGGAGCTTTGCAGGAAGTTTGCAAAAGTCTTTACCAATAATATTTAGAGCTAGTCTCCAAGCGACGAAAAAAAATGTTTTAATATTTGCAAGCAACTTTTGTACAGTATTTATCGAGATAAACATGGCAATCAAAATGTCCATTGTTTATAAGCTGAGAATTTGCCAATATTTTTCAAGGAGAGGCTTCTTGTTGAATTTTGATTCTGCAGCTGAAATTTAGGACAGTTGCAAAAGTGGAGAGAAGAAAATTATTAAAATTTGGACATTTTAATTAAAAATTGTACAAAAGGAAAAAAATTAGAATAAGTACTGGCAAACCATCTCTGTGGTCTTGTTTAAAAGGGCAAAAGTTTTAGATTGTACTAAATTTTATAACTTACTGTTAAAAGCAAAAATGGCCATGCAGGTTGACATCGTTGGTAATTTATAATAGCTTTTGTTCAATCCCAACTTTCCATTTTGTTCAGATAAAAAAAGAAAACATGAAATTACTGTGTTTGAAATATTTTCTTATGGTTTGTAATATTTCTGTAAATTTATTGTGATATTTTAAGGTTTTTCCCCTTTATTTTCCGTAGTTGTATTTTAAAAGATTCGGCTCTGTATTATTTGAATCAGTCTGCCGAGAATCCATGTATATATTTGAACTAATACCATCCTTATAACAGGTACATTTTCAACTTAAGTTTTTACTCCATTATGCACAGTTTGAGATAAATAAATTTTTGAAATATGGACACTGAAATCATTCTCGAGTCTTTCATTTATTTGGTTAACACTGTGATTATACATAACTTCTCGGGGAATTATCTGACTGTGCTCAGCCGACAAAGCAAAAGCCCAAAAACCCTCGGTATTACTAGTCCAGCGTCATGTGCTAATGTTAACTGCGAAAAGGAAACGGCTGGATGAATAATAAGTACTGGAAAAATTGAAAATTTTGTCATTTCTGAAATAGAAACTAGAGACATATATTGTAAATCCACCCCCTCCTTTTCTAAGCAGCATGAATAAGCATGATGGGGACTTATACTGCAAACTGATTTATGCCACTTGTTGCCAGAAAGCATCCAATTCTGAAATTTTTCATGCAGTTTAGCAGATGGGGTATTGAGCCAAATCAGAACCAGGTTGGCTGGTTTTGTTTTCATTTTCTTCACAGCACAATGGCCCTTTGAAACCTGGCTATGGGGAAAAATGATGCTTCTTGTATCAGAATAATTGCAAACTAGACATGCAAAGTGCTCATCTGCTGGGTGGGTGTTTGGATGACTCTGGCCCTGCTATTGTCTGGGAGGAAACAAGTGGTTTGCTTTCTTTGTTCCTTGACTTCATAAACTTTCTCCTCTACGTTTTCCTGTTCGGGGGCGAGGGAAGGAAAAGAACATCTTGCAAAACTCCCCGGCTTATCATCAACGTAGTTTTATTATTTATTTTCTTTTTTCCCCTCTCTCTCCCTCCCTCCCTGAATTCCATTTCTTAAATTGGCAGCGCGGGTCCAAGCCTGCAGCCCCAAATCGGATAATCTCTACAGCTGATAACAAGCAAAAGAGAAGCCAGGCAACAGCCATATTAAAGAAGAAAACAGTCAACTCTGAGGTAGATATTTTACTTTGTCCTGTCTAATCACATTTGGAGATGATTATGCTTTTGATCTGTTAACAATGTTTTACTACAGTAGTAGAGACGTGGGGGAGGGGAGAGGGGTGGGGAAACAAGATTGGATTTGGGGGGGCTGTGTGTGTGTGTTGCCCTAGGAAAGGTAAAGAAAGGCCATAGTTGTCCTCGGTGGGGGTGGAAAAGTTGGGCCATCGCCGTGGTCTTTGCTTTAGCGAAGCTTCTGCTTCCCAGCCCACCCTTGCTCTGGGGCAGCCGGATGATGTTACCTAATCAGGGACTTTTCTACTTTATTTACTACCGGCTTCGCTCATCCTCCCCCACCCACGGGGACCAGGAACCAACAGTCGGGCGCTCTTAAGAGCACGGGTTTGCTTCCCACAATTTCAAGAGCTTGTCGCGTCAACTTGCTACAACTTTGGAGGAGTTGGAATGCGGCAGCGTCTCCCACCCTTGAGAGAAGTACCTGCTGCAGCCAGCGAGCTGGCTTATCCCGCTGGCTTGCATTTTCTCATTTCCAAGGAAGTGCTGCTTTCTCGTGGTATTGCCAATGTTAGTTCTGGGCTGAAGTGGGAATCTCTCATATTTTCTGTACTTTCTATTTTTTCTAGATTGCCGTGTTTTGGATATGTACTGTTTTTTATTTATTACTTTTTTAATCCTCATTTTTAGGGTAACCTTGTACTGGGAAGGGACAATTATTATTCCAGGTCCTAATTCTAAGCTAGGCATTTCCCCCCCCCCCCTAATTAATGCAGAGACTCTAAAAGAATTTCCCCCGGCCTGGCCAGCCATTGTAATGCATATACGGATTATTCACGTGGTAATGAGCACATTCGCCAGTTCTTGCTCACACATACGAATAAAAGAAACTTTGAATAAAGATCCAAATGATCATGCTGGGGGAGTGGGGAGGATATTCCCGGAATTTGAGGCAGTCAACTATATAGCTTATATATTTTTTAAATAGAAATATATTAGAAATACGTATAGAGGTTTAGAGTAATTGCACTGCACTCACCTCTCATTTAAAAAAACAAAACAAAAAACAGTCCACAGGGTCGGGCTAAAAAGCAACTTTCTGGCAAAATGCTGGGCTTCAAATATTTTGCAAAAGGAAAGGGAGCACAATATTTTGGGAAGTAGAACTAGCTTTGAATAATTGTCACTGTCTGCATAAAGCAAGAGAACTCCCGTCCCCCTCCTATCCCAAACCAAATAGTTGAAAAATGAAAGTCAAAATGTTTTGTTTGCAAATATAAATGCTTCTGATAAACTATATCTGAGGGAAATGATACATATCTTGTGCCATCATTCATCTGATTAAATGAAATGGTTCCCTGAGATATGTAATTTCACGGCTAGATTAATATTGAACATATAATATTTTAATAATAATGTGATGTTCAAGGAGAGTAAACCCATAAAATTGCCCAGAGATGGTTATCACATGGTGCTGAACATAGCTGTTGAGTGTTTCGTTTTTGTTTTCGTTTTCGGGATACCATTCTGCTCAATGAAAGCATTCAATTTCCAGTTAAAAAGGGTGCATTTAAATGTTTTGTGAACCTTATACACAGAATAGAAATGTGCAAAAGGGTGAGATTATAGTCTGTCCTTTCTGCAATTTTTTTTCTTTCCCCAAACCACCTGCCCCCCTTCCCCACATACTTTAAATAAAGAGCGTTAAAATATTTTGCTGAGCTGTAGTAGATTAGCAAGGTTTCTTGCCAATGCTGGGAAGCTGGTATTACAGACCATCCCAGGGGAAAATGGCTCACATTAGCCACTAAATGAATATTTGACAAGGGCTCATTCGGAGGTATTATTACTATAAACGTGTCCCTACTGGACTTTTCAAGGGTCAAAGAGCAACGCTTCAATTAATTATTTAGACTGCTAGTAGATTTGGTCGTAATAGCTGTACTTATTTCTAGAAATCGACACATTCTTACAGTAGGAAAATCTCAGGAGAATCTTCTCCATCAGCAACATCTTGGATTGAAATACACATGGAACCCTGGCATTCTAAAGCTGACTTTTTCATAGAACCTTTTTTGGGGGCTGGTGGGAGGTGGGGGGGGCCACAGAATTATAGTCTCTTTTTCTATTTCACTGACTGTTTTTTTGTTTAAAAGAAAAAAACAACATAATAATTTATCTTAATTTCCACTTCATGTCTGGCAAGGTCTTTTAGGGATTTGCAATATGGGGCAAAAGGGGAGGGTGTTCGTGTACAGCCTCTGCCTTTTCTAAGTAGAACTGTCACAGGGATTCAGAGACCCAGGCAGGCCCTGAATGTAGACAGGATACACATTCCTGTTTGCCAATAAAATGCAAGTTTGAAAGTGGAAGGTTCCATGCGCTGAGTACTCTAGGTTCTAGTCGTCTCAGAGTAAATTGGGGTACAAGGTAGTCCCTCCTTCTCTCCCCACCTATTAGTCTGAACGCTGCAAGGTGCAGTGGGGGGGCCAGGGTTCCATTTCTGCCATGTCACAAGTTCCTCCGTGGCCCTAGGTAAAATGGTAAGGGAGTGATTTTGAGGGTAAGACTCCTTGACAATAATATAAATTGAATGAATAAGAGATAAGCTGCGAGGGGGGGTGGGAAGAGTAATTACAAACCCAATTCATTCAGCTTTTCAGAACTTCTGTTGTGGGAGCTCCATTGACGGGTTTTGAGCTGCCAGTTTTCTCACATTAAAAAGAACTGATCAGCGCCTCAGGGGGACAAGAAATACTGCTTAACTGCATGGTGATGGGGTCTTCATTTAGAACCATTACAAGACGAAAATTAAACAGTGCCTTTGTGTGCAAGAGGTTTACTTTTCAACTGCTAACAGTTTATAGCTAACTGCTCTGAGATTGAAGTTTCACTATGGTTTGATCACCTGCTGATTGACACTGCTTATTTATTTATTTATTTATCTATCTGTTATAATTCAGATAACTTTTCATCACCACCAGCCCCGTTTTATTTCTTGCTCTTGGAGAATTTTGAAAAACAGATCCTCGTATTTTTCTTTGTGGAAGGAGTTGCCTTTGCCCTGAGCTTTAGCAGAGACTTCAGTTCACATTCCCCAGGGGACAACCCCTCACCCACATTACTGCCTTAAAATAATTTGCATCTCATTCTCTGTTTTTTTTTTTGTTGTTGTTGTTGTTGTTTGTTTTGTTTTTTCTGCTGCATTTTCTTGCTCAGGAAGCTAAGGCTGCTTTGCGGGCCGCAAGGAGGGTTGCAGATAGGGGTTAATTTATTTTTTTGCTTTGCTTTCTTTTTTTGACCTAAATTGGAGGAGGGCTGGGTGGATTTCCCTAAGGACTTTGCCTATGAGGTGAATCCCTTAAAGAAGGAAGAAGGGGCAGAAACTCTGACCTTTGCTGTGAAAATATGGATAAAGTCCAAATGGACATAGCTTCCGGAGTTCTAGAGTAAGAAAAGCTGTGGAAGGAGCTTTCTAAAGACAGGAAAGTTGCCCAAACCAGAGAATTAGTTTAGTGTCTTTCATGGTTATTTTCTATTAAAACTTTCCGGGAAACCTGACATCTGTTACCACCAAGGGAGTCTTGTAACCTCCTCTCTCCCTGCTAGCAGCACTGTCCAGTTTTAGGATTCTTGTTTTCAGTTTGTCTGTTTTGCTTCTGTGGTCTTTAGAAAATAATGGACTTTACTTTCTTATTTTGACTAAGGGGATTTCTCTTTGGAAGGGTGGCGTATGAAGATAGGTCTAAGATTCTTGTCTCTATTCCGATTCCAGATGGATTTTATTTTATACTTTGGTATAAAGGTGCTATTTCTGACTCCCTGAGCACTGTGCTCAGTTTCTCTCCTAAAGCAAATAGAATTTCCTCTCATTTCGGAATGCAAAGATATTTGCTGCACCTAGGCGTTTGAACTTGAGATGCTTGTTCTACTTTGCAAAGAAGTGTCAGGTGATCGGAAAGCTGGAGGTGTCCTTCGTTTTATCACCCTGGTCTGCCTGCGTATACAGAAGGAAGGGTGCGCTGTTTTCTGTAGAGTTCGGCGCTTTGAACTCTCACTTGCCTCGGTCTCCCAGCTTCGGTCCGGGGCTCGGCTCCGGGCTGTGAGCGCGCCGGCCTCCCGCGGACTGCCCTGGGGAGCGCCCGTGCCCAGTGCCGGGAGCCGACCAGCTCCGGCGGGTGGACCTGATGTCACCGCAGCCCGGGTCACGGCACCCACAGGGCGCCCCGAGCAGGTGCTGTGTGGCGCTCCAGTTCTCTCCGGCGCGGCTCTGCCCGAACGGCCGCATTCCCTCCCTCTCAAGCGAGGACCCGCGTCAGACAAGTCTAGAAAGTCTCCCCGAGGCGTTGGGGAGCCCGCCACTCCGGAGTCCTCTGCATCCTGCGCCCCAGCCCACGCCCTCTCCGTGCTGACCTGGTGACGCGGGAGATGGTGTCTGGGCCCCAGATTCCCACGCACATCAGAGATTGTCTACACAAGGGGCTCTTTGTCCCTGTTTGTGGCCAACTCTCAGTATGAGTGATCTCACGTGGTTCTTCCCGGTTAGAGGCCGAGGACTGGCAAGGCTGGGGGAAGCCACAGGAGCCATCTGGGATCCCTGGAATATGGGGCCCCTCTGGATCAGAGCGGGTAGGGATGGGGAGCTACAGCCCCTTCACTTTCGCGTTTGTGAGGTAGGAATAACGTAGAGTTAGTTACCTGGAAGAGGTGACGACACAGTGCCTGACAAAACAGGCTTAACTGATAAGCATGACTTTTCCTACTGTCTAGGCGAATTAGCGAAGGGCAGCAGTCCTCACGTTAGACCACAGAGGACAGACGGAAACCAGGCCCTTCCTCTCCCTCCTGGCCCTGGGTGTTCACTTCCCTGCCTGCTTCCCAGTGCTCTCTCTGGCTCCAGGTTTGCCCAGGAAGTTATCTTGCAAACTTGCCATCCCTGGGCACCGTCTTGGAGGGAGGGATCCTGGCATTCCGGGCAGGAGCCGCCCCCACCCGCACAAGGCAGAAAAATAATTACTGTATTAAATAAGGCGCGGTGAATTCTTCCCGAGGGTTCTTATCGCCGGCGGCCAGGCCAGAAGCGGGACTGCGCCCCCACCCCCACCTGGTGACGTCAGGGCCTGCGGGGCCGCGGGGATGAAATGATTCGTGCGAGCGTTCCAGAAAGGGCGATCCGAACGCACACAGGGCGAGGCCAGAGCAGCTGGGCTCCACCACCACGACCGAGCCCCAGTTTGGGAGGCTCCCGCGGCCCCTGCCCGCCCCCCAACCCAGAGCAGAACCACATATACAAGCAGCCGTAATCTTCAGTAAGCGCCCAGCCACGCGCACAACCCTCGTCACGGGAGCGCCCTTCTTCTCAGTGTGTCTTAAGTTTTCTGGTTTGCTAGCCAAAATTTGTTGCGGGATGTGAATGAGTTGTTTCTGTTGTGTTTATGTGATTTTGTTTTTAGATGGTCGACAAATTTCAGCAAAAGCCTTGACGAAGTACACCATAGCTTTATTTAACCGGGGGCAAGTTTCTGCGGCGATTTAAGAAACGGACTTAGAAGAGTTTTCTGCCTCTCGTGTCCAGCCACAGCTAGGGCAGTTGCGCCTGGCTTACCACTGCTGCGCCAATTCTGTTTTCTCTTTGCCTTCCATTCCCAATGATTTAAATCGCCTTTAATAATCTTTTTAGAGTCATGTGTTGCTGAGATAATTTCTTTGAACTATGATTTAAATTGTAGATAAGAGGAAAGGTATTTGGTCAGTGGAATGTGTGTAAGTGGAATAAAATTGTTTGTGAGAGAAAAGCACCTGGGCATTTCTGGGAGACGCACTTCACACGTTTTCTTTCCAACTCTCAAACCAATTTGATTTATTGAATGCCCTTCCAATGGAAAGGATCCTGGAAAATAGGCCTTATGTTCTGATATTGGTCCAGGATCTTACAGAGTAATGATTTAGTGAAATTAGCCAATATTTTGCATGCAGTCAGTTTAGTATCAGCTCACATCCAGGTCGATTTTATCTCACTTAACAGCTCAAATCTGGGTTATTGCATAACATTACAGTTTAATCAGTCTGGAATACTAAGTGGCAAACCTGTCTTCTCCTTCTCAAGGTCCTCTTTTTCCCTTCCTCCCACCTCCAAGGAAACTATCTTAAAATCAAGTTTCCCTTAGAGAGTGTGTTTACCCCAACTTCTGTTAAACTAGACTAACACACTCATCAGCTTTCTAAACACTCTCTCATCAGCTTTGTGAAATGGTGCAAAAACATCTTGGAATCCAAGATGGCAAAATAAACTTGAGCATATGGGGGAAGACTGCCTTGTTAAGAAATTGATTTAAATGTTTAGCTTACACTTCAGCCTCAATGCTTCCCTTCCCAGCCACTCTCACTTCCCTCACTGCCCACTTCTGGTTCTTGGGTACCCCACCTCTATTAGCAAGCTGGTTCCCCCAGCATAAATTATGAATGCATATCAACAGGCTCATCAGCGGAGATAAATCAGAGGCTTTCTCCTTTGCACATTTCTGCTTTTACTCTCATCGAAACGTCTTTCTGCCCCATGCTAACACTGTCTTTCTACAAACTTACTATCCCCATGTAAACTGTGGAGATATATTCTCAATTGGAAAAATCAGGTAATTCCCTCCCCCTCCCCCTCCAAGGAAGCCTTTCGAGTTAAGGATACAAAATATTTCATGGTTAGTTGTATGAGCTTCCAAATTAGCTGCATATAAAGTATTTTAAGATTTTTTTTTTTTTTTGGCTGTCACTGGCTGGCAACACTCATTTTGTGTGTGTGTGTGTGTGTGTGTGTGTGTGTTGGTTTGAAAAGCAGGAAGAAATGTAATGAATTGAGTGCTGTCAGAGATGTCTTCTGTTTGAACAGTCTGCGATGGGCTGAATGGCAGGGACTCCCTCATCCAGTGCAGGTGCAGTAGAGCTGGGGAAGGGGGGAGGGGGGCTCCCTCTGTTCAGTCAAAAAGCACCATTCTCCACAATAGACCACACACTGACAGCCAGCGTGACATCAACTCACACTTTCATACTTTTCCCCCCATCCTTAGTTCTGAGTTCACAAAGTGGCTATACAGTAGCCTTGGTTAGGCTCCTTTAATGAACATTTTGTGGCTCCTGTGACCAACATTGAAATCCACGGAGCCCTGGGAGGAACAAATAGATTTTTAATCGTGAGTTCCAAACCAGAATGTATAGCTATAGATATTAAAAGTAAGCTGGCCTCTATATCCTCTCCCAATGCCAATGTCCACAGCAACACCAGATGATCTGAAAACTCTGAGTTAAAAGTTCATCTAAGACTTCTCAGGTTCCAAGACACTGTTTTCCGTGTCCCGAGAGAGATCAAACAGGAAAGGAGAGAATGGGTAAATTTTATGTATTTATTTAAATGTAAGAGCACCTCTAGTATTTTATTATGCTTCGAAAAGAGAGTTCATCCTACAAATGAACGAACATTAATCTTGTGGAGTGGAGTTCTACTCCCTTTTGAATTGGTTTTACTGGGAAGAAGAGAGTTAGGAAGGAAAGGCAGCAACTGTTTTAAAACTCTGAACAAAGATGCGACCACCCTTTGGCTGTCCCTCTGCTTGCAATGATTGGACCTTCCAAGAGTTCCTTTTCCATTTGCTGAAGCCCAGGCCCTGGGGCCTCAAGTTTTAGATGGAATTACTCAAGGAGGGCACACGACTGGACAAACCCTTCCAGTCAGTTCCTTCAGCCCCGACCCAGTCCCTGCTCCTGTCTGCCACCACCCACTTCGCCACTTCTTAGTCCGGGCTCTGAAGGTTTTAGCTGAAAGAGGGAGGAGCGAGGGAAAGGCCACGCAGGTGAGGACAGCTCCCTCAGTGCCTGCCGTGCCTGGGGAGACCCCGCCGCCCTGTCGCTGGCTGACTCTCTCCCCTGTGCCTTGGCTTGCTGAAGCACTCGCCCAGTAAAATTCCTCCCTACTTGCTTACGTGCGTGTATTTTAAAAACACATGCACATACCCATGCTTCGTCACTCAACAAACAAAATATCAACATTCTAGCTCCAGGAGCAAAATGTTTCAACCATTTGCCTTCATAGTGTTCAGTAGGTGGGGGCGGGGATATTCAGGCCTCCTAGGACAGCGGTCACGACACCCCTCCCTCCGGCATGGCACCAGGAATGAGGGGCCTAGCGGCGCGGGGCGCAGGGCTGGAAGATGTGATGTGCAGGGTAAGTAAGGGAGAAGTTCTTTAAAACCTCAAACAGCACAAGAAAAGATGGTCGGAGTGCTGTGGAGCCCTTCGCTAGCCTGTGACTGCCACGAGTCGCCGGGTGGCCGGCGTTAGCGTATGCCCACGGCGCCTACTAAAGTCTAGGCCTAGAAGAGGCGTCTCCCGCCCCTCCACCCACAGCCAGCCGCCACTTGATAGCTAACGCGTCTTCCGGCCGGTACACACCCACAATTAATCTTTCTTATTAAAGCCTCCATTCTGTACCCATGGGGCGACTCCAACCTATTTAGATTTCCTTGGTTGGCTGCACAAATTTAAGTGGGCAACGAGTTATAAACCTAATAACAGAGGACGAGAGAGGGTGGTTTGAGTAGAGAAGACGCAAGATGCGCCAGGGTCGTGAAGATGCTGCGGGCCTTGCCCACCGCGGCGCTCACCTCGGGGTGCCCGCCAGGCTCCGGGAAAGGTTGTGAGCCTCACACTCACACCCCACCCATGACCCTCGCGCACACACCTGCACCCCTAGCCCCTGTGCTCACAGATACACCTGCGTGGAAAGGGCCTCCTCCGGAGTTCTTAGAAACCCCTCCCAGAAAGGCACAATTCTCAGAGCATCGGAACCAGGGAACTCGCAGGGAACCAGGGAGGCTTTGTACTGTTTGGGATTAATTGAGAATAATTAACACTGGGGACCGTTAATCACCACTTTGCGGCTCTTTCCCTCCTTTCGGGTCTGCGGCGTCTGGCTCTTTCGCTCGCGCTGCCGGCGCTGGGATGCTGGTGAAAGTGAAGACGTCGCGGTAGCTGTCACCCAGTTCGGCTGTACTTTTTTAAACGCTCGCATATTGTTTGATTACTAATTCGAGTTAATATGATCTTTATGGCAACATAACAGTGGATAATTGGCCTTTTTTTCTGAACAACAATGTAAATCACAATCGCTTTATTATTTAATAACGTCAAACGCTTCGTTGCATTGGCCCCGACCGAGAAGACCTTTTCTTTCTAGACAGTGTTGTGGAGGAAGAACAATGAAGATCTAATTGTGGAGATTTCATAAGTTGGCTCCCGTAAATGAACAGCTTAGATATGGAAGTTTCAGCAGATGTGGGTACTATTCGCCTCTACAAGCTCTACTCCCACCCCCATATACGCAGTCCAAACACTCTATTGGAGGCTTTTTTTTTTTTTTTTTTTTTTTCTTGTGGTGGTGGTGGTGGTCCTCAGATCCTAGCAACCACCTAAAGTTTCCAGTAGTAATTAGAGCTTTTATCGGGCTTGCTCTCTAGCCCTTTATATTGCCGATTTAGCGTTAAGGTATTAAGTCCACACACCAAATTAGCGCGACTCCAAATAGCCACAACCACTTACTTGCCCCTCCCTCATTTTGGTGGTTGGACACTAAGAGCACAGGCCTCTAGCTTTCTTTCTTTGTTTTATTTTATTTATTTATTTTTTGTCTTACTTTGTTTTCATTTGATTTTAAAAACGGATTCACTATCGCACTGTCTGGGAATATACTTGTTTCCGGCAGAGTTTTGCCATTCTTTTGCAAACGCCTGGAAGAGCACACGAAACTCAGACAACTACAGTGCAGACGACAACGCTTGGAAGGAATGGGTCCCCGCTGCTCCAATGAAAGATTAATTACATTTGCCCCAAAAGCCTCAGTTCTAACGGTCTCTATCACGGCTTTTGCCGTCACTGGAGGACTGCTGTCTCTGGGGTCTTCAGACATCCCAGACCTTTGCAAATGAAGAGCCCCCAGCATTTGGAATTCGGGTCAAGGAGAGAGACTCCGAGCCTGCAGCAGTTTTTGTTTTTGCGTGTGCCCGCTTCTCCATTTTATTCAACTTCTGCCTGTCGGGAGGCCGAACAATCGCTCCCCACCCACCCCCCTCCGCCCCGTTTCTAAGATAAACAGGAGGTGCAAAATGTGTTGCCTGCACACGCGCCCTCGTGGGTCAGTCTTCCCGAAGCCCCCAGCGCACCGGCCATGCAGCTGTCCCCCAACCAGACCTGGGAGAAGACATCCCCCTTCTCTCTTCCCACCTGCGTTTAAAAACCATCACATTGGCTGTTTCACTAGAGTCATGTTCACATTTTCGGCCCATGCCACCTTCCAGCTTCTTCCCGGTCCACTCTCTTGTCTCTTTCTCAGGACCTAAAGAGTGTCGGGAGAGGGCGAAGAATTGGAGACGGCAGAGGATTTTCAAAACGTATCCCCCCGCCCCCTCCCACCACAAGGAGTGCATTTGGGAAACTTTCCCTAACAAGAGTTGGGCGCAGTGTTATTCTTCTCCATGGGTCTGTGGCCTCCCCGCCCCGCTGGACAATGCGTGCTTTGAGGCTCTGTGGCCTGCAGGCAGCGGGAGACGAGGGGACTGGGCAGCCTTCCTCCAAGGGACCCGCAGCTGGGGGAGCGCCAGGCCAGGGAGCAGGGACGGGGAGGCGAGCCACGCAGGAAGGAAAACCATAAAAGTGCCATTTTCCCCTCAGTGCTGCACAGAGGCAGGCTTTGAGGACACAGGGGCAGGGCAGCTGGGGGGAGGGTTAGGGGATTTGGGGGGGTTGAGAGGCTTTGCGTGTTCTTTTAACCCCCTTCCCCCACTGAAACATTTTATTTCGGCATGTAATTTTGCACACTAGGTTCTCCAACCTCCTCGCCCTCAATCTTGGTAACCCGGTCTCTGGTGAACATCACAACCCGGGGCTGGAAAGCTCCGACCCCCTCCAGGCCCCAGCGGCGCCCCAGGAAAAGCCCCTGGGCCAGGGGCTCTGGGACGTCACTTTCTAGTTGGTTTTGTTGGTTTCTTGTCTTTCTCCCCAAAAGACCCCCCACCCCCTCCTCCTCTCCAAGCAGCATCTAGGAGAGGACCCCTGGGCTCAGCGGCCGCCCTCAGACGGCTCCCATCTCGGTGGAAGCGTTTGTCTGATGTTTGAAAACGTATACAAACGGGGCGCCAGGGCCACGTGCTGTGCCTTCGAGAAGCCGCCGCGCGCCCTGCGTTTCAGAGCCCAGGACGCCGGGGCCGGCGCGGAGCCTCAAGTCTGGCCGCGGCTGAGCGGAGCGAACGATCTGGAGCGTGTTGGATCCGGGACTGCGCCGTCAGCTCCTGCTCTGTTTGTTTGTTTGTGATCTCATATTTAGCCAGCCGGGACGGTGGCAGCGAGGGAGAAAGGACGGGATGGAGGAGGGGGCCTCGCGGTGGCCACACCCCTTCCTAATGAGTTAATTTCCATATTTGCGCCTCCTGCATCGAGCGCCCTTTTTTTCTTCTTTCTTTCTTTCTTTCTTTCTTTCTTCTTCTTCTTTTTTTTTTTTTTTATCCTGACGCCTCTGTGCTGTTGCGTCTTGCACAGCGCAGACACCTCCACTCCGGATCGAAACGAAAACGCTCGCGGTGAGAGCAGAACCGCGGTCTGCTGCCGCGTCCTCCCCGAGCGTCGATCTGGGCATCACCGCGCCGGGTCCTCCCCCTGCCCCGCCCCCTCCGGAGGGTCCCGCGCGGACGGCGCACCGCGGACAGAGGCCCAGCCCCGCGTTATTCTCCCTCCCCTCGAGGTGAGGGCGGCGAGAGCGGGGCGGGCACGGTGCCCACCGGAGGGGGGAGAAATAATCGCAAACGCGCGAACCAAAAGTGAAAGTTCCAAACTGGGGACTATCCCTGGGGACGAACACCGCGGGCTCGAACTCCGGGGAGGGCGCGGAGCCCAGTGCGGGCGCGTCCGCGAGGAAAGGAGAGAAACTGAGGGTCGCTGCAAAGTTGTAGGGAAAAAGTTTGGGGAGAGCCCTCCCCGGAGGTCCAAGGCGCGTCTCGGCGGATCCAACCCGGTCTCCTACCCTTGTCGGCGGTGATTCCGCTCGGAAAATGGGTGGAAGAGACTGACCTTGGCAATCGCTCACGCCCCGGGCCCCCCAAACCCCCAAACCTTCTTACTTCGCGAAACGCATTAGGATAGGGGGCTCTGGCCCGAACTCCAAAATAGCTTGCTTGTCAGCGGCGAGCTGCAGCAATATCAAAGTGAACTGTCCCGAGCCACTCTTGTCCAGAAGCTGGGGAGCAGCTTAAGCAGCTCGCTTTAATGATGATTTGTGGCTCGGAGAGGGCCCGGACAGCAAACACCCCGCAGGTGTGTGCCGGAACACCGCCATCCCGACTTGAATGTCGATTACTCTGGCCAGCGTTTGATCGGCCCTTTGAAACCCTTTACAATTGCCTGTGACGAACGGCCAGTCTGAGTTTTTCTCTGAATAATCCCTGAGGGTAAGTCCTCCGGGCTTTTAAAGAGCTCCAGTATTTTTATTTTTTAAGAATAGAAAGAAAAACGTTCGACTTTAGTTCAGACATCGTCAACTTTTAGCCGCTAACAGGCATCACTCAAGCCAGTCGACACTTAATGACCGTTAGTTACCCTTGCTCTCTTCCTAGAAACCACATACCTATGTGTGTGTGTATGTATGTGTGTGTTTGCATGTGCCCACCTACGTCCATTGTGTTACTAAGAAGGAGAACAATGTTATTAATTTCGTTTTCTTTAATTTCAAACCTCCTTGCTTGTTTATAGAGGTTTGTGTGGGTGTTTATTATAAACATGCATTATGATTATTAACGCCATTGTTAATCTTGTCTGAATGCCTTCTCTCTTCTCTCTGAATTATATCTATTCAGTGGGAGTTAACTTAAAGGTTAAAGCTTTGCAGAGTAAAACTGGAGTTTAACTCCCCTCAACACCTTCACACCAACCCCCGTCACCAAAACGAAAATGTAGTGCTGTCCAACCTTTAATATTTACTTAGAGTGTTTACATAAGGGGAGGGAAATGAACTTTTGTCTGAAACATGCAACAAGCGGCACTTTGATTTCATAAAGTAAATGTCAACAATTGCCAGGGCTTATCAAACTGGGGGAAGGGGTGGGGTTGGAAGTGCAGTTGGCTTAAAGGCCCATTCCTGCCACTTCAGACTACAAAGGGTTACACATAAGTAAGTGCGAACTTGCCTATTGCAAAAGTTTTCTTGGTGCTTTCTAAGTCACAACAGGGGAGGGCAAAGCTGTCGTTTATTATCCAATTCTGGGCAGCAGCAGACCCCAGTACCAAGGGGCTCTTCGCTTTGGCCGGCAGAAGAGGGGTAGCCTTTCAACAGCAGCCCCCTTTGTTCTCCTGATCTCTTTCCCAATTTCAAGCTTCACTTGCACATCCCAAGTTTGTGTGTTAATGACGCTATTACCATCTGGCTCGCCCTACTTTCCAAAAGATATAAATCTCCCAGCTCCATTGCCCGCATTATCATTTAAGTGCCACCATAGCCAGAAGAAAAAGATGCTTTCAAGACTCCAGATTCTCTCGCACTTACTACCCCTGGCAAAGCTCTTCCACTATATTTATAGACTATACATTGGGGACGGGAGTGCTCCTTGAGAGACCTGATTTCCCAAGAGCTGTCCCTCCAAGCCAAAGAAGACATGCTTCTGGGTGAAAAGAAAGGCATCGAATGAATTTTCCCTTCAGACATTTTTGTTTTGTTTGCAGCAAGCAGAATAATAGTATGTGCCAACATACTTTTACGTGCTTGTGGCTTCCTTTCTGTCTCAGGTTTGTAAAAGTTTCAGTGCAACTCCCAGACGTTCAAGATGTGCCTGCCGCTCTTCAACGCTACTTTGAGCGGGAGAATAGATGTGTCTCTCTATAGGAGTGGGGGCGGGGGTGAAGAGAGATAAAAAGAGCCCTGTGAAGCAACTTTTGGGAGCTGGGTGTCCCTCCTAAGCCCTCACTTTCAGTAGCACCTGCGTAGATGTGTGGATGTTGTGTGATTTACACGCTTGTAGTTGTAGATACAGATCTTCCTCTCTCCTTCGATTCTTTCCTGGGCAAAGTAATCGGTGATTTGCGTGTTTCGAGCACAAAAGCTGAGAAAATACAACAATGGGAGTGGGGCTGGCTTGTGCTTGGCTCCACAATGACTCCATTTATCTGGCCAGGTCCGAGTGAATAGAGGAGAGCAGAGTCTGCCTCTAAACGCGTGGGCTTTTGGTTCAGGCCCCTCGCTGATTTGAACAGCTAATTTCCCTTGGCGGGTTTCTGAACTGTTTGTGCTCTTGGTCCATCATATGTGGGTGCATCTTTCTCCTTGCAATGCCTGCTCTTCTTCCCACTGTTATCTTCACAGAGGCAAGTTCCACTAAGATAAGCCAACCCAACAGGTTGGAAGAAGAATTGGAAATACGAACTTCTCAGGATCTTAAGAGAAGCTCTTAAAATCAACAGGATTTGAGCAGCACCCCCCAACCCCTTTAAAAAAATGTTGTCAAACAGAGAAAGCATCTTTAAGGAAAAATACATTCTTTCTGAGGAATAACAAAATCACTTATTATATATTCCTAACACTTTGTATGAACTGAGCACAGAAGATGCCTAAAACAGTGATTAATTGATATCACGCTCATGTAGCTGTCTGCATGTAAAAGCCACAATTTTCTTTCTAGTTCACTTTCCTGCTTTTTTTCTCCCAAACTCAAACAAGATCTTGTTTAGAAATTTGTGTCCCTACTTTTTCCTCTTGAGAACATTATCGAGTTGATATGAACAAATTGCAGGGGATCTACCATTTAAGTAAGATGCACTTTTAATCACTGATCATTAAAATGGTTATGTTAAATATACTCAATTACATGCATGACTTAACTCTAACAGTACTTTCTTTTCTCCCAGCTGCTCACGTATTCCTTAACCATAGTCTGTGGTAGAAACTTGATTATGCTGAATCCATACATTTCGATGGATTTCATCAGCCTAATTAATGCCTCAGTGTGGTCTTGGGGTCTGAATGAACGCTTTACTGTCGTTTGAGGTTAAAGGCAGTGTCGGAATGTAGAAGGTTTTTCTTTCTTAGTTACTCCTGGGGTACTTAAGCATTCCATGAAGCAAGGTGGATAGCTGTTGTTAAATAGACTATGTGAAGCAAGAAAACCCATCCAAATGGCAGAAAAGTGAGGGGAATTCTTCATGTTTGTTTCACACCAATACTTTCGGATTCCACCATCTCCAAATATTTAGTAAAGTGGAAATTACCATCTTCTGTTAAATCGTAAACCTTCACTGAGAAGGAAAAGTTGGAAATAGATTTACGGCTGATGGCTGAATATATTTTGTTTTGCTCATCAAGCTTGTCCCTGCTTCTTCTCTTCTTCCTGTTCCCACAACTTTTAGACAACTTGTTCCCTCAATTTCAACTTTCATCTTTCACAAGGAAGCACTCACAGCTGGTATTCAACAGAAACTCAAGTCACCCCCAAGTGGGTAACTACATTCTGTCTTTTCAGGTGTAAATTAACATCTGAATACATCTCAACCCCACTGACCCCTACCACCACCACCAATCCTGCCTCAGCAGAGTTGCAGCTAATCTGCACCTCCACAAATGGCAAGGCTGATAGAAGTAAAATGTCCCAAACTCCATCCCCCAGCAGAAAGACCAAAAAGTGCTTGTAGCGCCGATGAGATAAGTCCTGATATTTGCACATGTCTAATGAAACACCTGTGGAAGAGTATCTTTCAAGACATGTTTCCTCGGTGGCCAAGGAAAGAGAGAGGAAGGAAAAAAGGAGATGGGCGCATCTTGATTCTGTAAGAAATGTTCCAACTCTGACTTTGAGTCCCTGAGGACGAACTGTTTACCCAGCAGACCTTCCTTCATGCAGGAGATCCACTGACCCAGACCTTAGTCTCAGAAGGGCAACACCACATGTCCACACAAATCGGACGGAACCGGAGGATTTTAGATCTGTAACCCAACTACTACCTTGCAATTTTGTGCTTGTCATGCTAATGCCATGATTTCTGTAGCAAGGGTGTATTGCAAGGTTGGAAGTGGGGCTTTTATAATGCTTTGTGTAATGACACATGTTAGATAGAAGAGACTCATGTGCCAGGATTGGTGGCACAATACTCTTTTTTTTTTTTTTTTTTTTTCCGAGATAGAGTTTCGCTCTTGTTGCCTAGGCTGGAGTGCAATGGCATGGTCTTGGCTCACTGCAACCTCTGCTTCCTGGGTACAAATGACCTTCCTGCCTCAGCCTCCTGATTAACTGGGATTATAGGTGCCTGCCACAACACCCGGCTAATTTATTAATATTATTATTATTATTATTATTTTAGAGATGGGATCTCTCCATGTTAGACGGGCTGGTCTCAAACTCCTGACCTCAAGTGATCCGCCCACCTCGGCCTCCCAAAGTGCTGGGATTGCCGGCATGAACTACTATGCCACGCTAGTGGCACAGTACTCCTGACAAACACTGGAGGCCATTGAAACAGATAAATACAGATCTAGGTATGTTTGTAAAATGAAACAGAATGAGCTCGGGGAACTGGATAACTAAACAGATGTTGCTGGCGAGGCCATTGCAAGGGTTAAGATGCTCCTGCAGCCTCCACCTTTTCCCTCAGACCTAGTGGAGTAGCAGCATAGCACATCGCTCAATCCTTTGGGATAGATACCTAGGGAAAGAAAAAAAGGGAATGTTTCATAAACAGTACTGCAGGCAAGCAGTTATCTTCAGCTCACGGTTTCTGTACTGTTAAGGTTAGACTGCAGAGGGTCAGAGAAATACACATTTCCTGTTGGGAGTAGAGAAGAGAGAATGTGGGCAAATATGTAAAGAAATGATCCTTTTTTTAATTTTAATTTTTATGTATTATTATTTTTTTTTTTAAGACGGGGTTTCACCATGTTGGTCAGGCTGGTCTTCAACTCCCGACCTCAGGTGATCCACTGGCCTTGGCCTCCAAAGTGCTTGGATTACAGGCGTGAGCCACCACGCCCGGTGTTTTTTGTTTGTTTGTTTGTTTTTTTTTTTTTTTTTTTTTTTTTTGAGGTGGAATCTCACTCTCTCACCAGGCTGGAGTGAAGTGGCGTGATCTCGGCTCACTGCAACCTCTACTTCCTGGGTTCAAGTGATTTTCCTGCCTCAGCCTCCTGAGTAGCTGGGACTTCAGGTGCACTACCATGCCAGGCTAATTTTTGTATTTTTAGTGGAGACGGGGTTTCACTGTGTTGGCCAGGTTGATCTCGAACTCCTGACCTCGAGACTTGCCCACCTCAACCTCCCAAAGTGCTGAGACTAAGGCACGAGCCACTGCACCCGGCCTGAGCCTAAAATATTGGAGCCATACATGCTGGAATTCTCAGTACATCACTTGTATTCAGTGCTTCATGTCTCTGTGCTGTGTGATTAAGAATGCAGGCAAATCATCAAACTTGCAGTATTGACCTTACGTGATTTATATCTTGGAAATCAAGGACAAGATATCTTAATACAGCCCATTTACAAAAATTAAATAAAACTCTTCAGTGTCTAAGACCAGGATGGAGGCCAGGTCCGATGACTCATGCCTGTAATCCCAGCACTTGGGGAGGCCGAGGCAGGCGGATCACAAGGTCAGGAGTTCGAGACCAGCCTGGCCAGCATGGTGAAACTCCATCTCTACTAAAAGTACAAAAAATTAGCCAGGCGTCGTGGTGACCTCCTGTAATCCTAACTACTAAGGAAGCTGAGGCAGGAGAATCACTTGAACCCAGGAGGCAGAGGTTGCAGTGAGCCGAGATCATACCACTGCACTCCACCCTGGGCGACAGAGCGGGACTCTGCCTAAAAAAAAAAAAAAAGACTGGAATGGGGTTTAGTCATCACCCTTAACTGTAAGCAAGACAAATTCACACACTGATCAAGCATCCAAGAAGATAACGTTTTCACCAGTGGTCTCTCCTTGACGGATAATCCGAGGTCAGCCACTCCCAGCCTGGCCACTATGTGCCTGTTCTTACTTTCCCTGTTCCACCTCCACAAATGACAGCTGCTTCAGAAATAAAGAACTTGGTTCTTGGATAGGTTTGGGCCTCTTTGGCATGATGTAGTTCCTAAATGTCACCTTCACTGCTATGGAGAAGCCTGTAGACTATGATCATGGATAAACTCTGCTGTGTTGACGGGAGCGTTTGAAACTAGAACAAGGTTGCCAAAAAATAGACTCAATGGGTTGGGGGCTTCTAAGATCTTGAGAAATGAAGCCAATTTGAAATGTTGGCTTTTTATATTAGACCAAGTTGTCCCATTTTCTTCCAGAGTTGAATAGAAGCAAAATACCTGGCCTGAGGCAGGGGATCCCTGATGACAGTTGAACTAATTGAGGTGGTGTTTCTTGATTCAGCCCAAAGATCTTACCGATGGGAGAGGTAGGAGATGCAGCCTCCAACAGCCTTAGTTTCAGAAAAGTTTTACACATCCATGCTTTGAAGTTATAAACTGAATGAATCTATGTCACTTAGGTTGCTACCATCTGATTCCCCTCTAGCGCCTTTTTTTTTTTTTTTTTTTTTTTGAGACGGAGTTTCGCTCTTGTTACCCAGGCTGGAGTGCAATGGTGCGATCTCGGCTCACCGCAACCTCCTCCTCCTGGGTTCAGGCAATTCTCCTGCCTCAGCCTCCTGAGTAGCTGGGATTACAGGCACGCGCCACCATGCCCAGCTAATTTTTTGTATTTTTAGTAGAGATGGGGTTTCACCATGTCGACCAGGATTGTCTCGATCTTTTAACCTCGTGATCCACCCGCCTCGGCCTCCCAAAGTGCTGGGATTACAGGCTTGAGCCACCGCGCCCAGTCCACAAGTCATTAGTTTAAGAGCAGCGGCTAACAGTGGAGAGGATGCAGGTAAGGATCCGTCTTCCTCATGCTCTCCTGTGACATGGCGGCATTTGTGTGTGGCAGACTCAGACTTTAAAGACAACGCTGAGAGTTCAGCAAGAAACAGTGGCTCTGAGGCAGAGAAACGGCTTGCTGTCGTTTTATGGGTTCATGTTATTCATGATCAGATGCCATTCCATTTCTTTTGAGCTCAAGGATTTACCTACTGCAGAAACCCTGCCCATGTTGACGGGAATAATCAACCTGCCTTAAAGCTTCAAAGCTTCAAAGGACAGGTTTTGAGATTTTTGGGCATTTAGTTTCAGATTTCGACTCTAAAATCCAAGCCTGAATTGCTTATTGGTTTGGAGAAGAAAACACTTAATTTGAAATTCTGATAAAAACTGTATGGCAGCAAACTTAGTTGAGCTTAGAAACAGCTTTGAATCCCAGATCCCAATATGTTGCCTCTTATATTACTTATTTAAGGAAGAAAAAAAAGGCAGCACCTGGTCTCTAACCAGGAGAAAAGCCTATTCGAAGTATTTCAGTCATTCTCAGCAGGTCAGTCCTCTGCTGTTCTTAGAGACAACAATATTTAAAGCTGTCTGGGTAGTTCTGGTCTCATGTCATCCAAACAGCACATTTTCAAACTCAGAAATGCCAGATCGTGTTATTTCTGTGGCAGAGGGTTGCTTAAGATCTGTGACAGCTGAGATTTTCCTATCGATTATGTGACAATGCAGTTCATTTACAGAGTTTGGAGAAATTAGAAAAGCCTCCAGTTTAACAAGGGGGCCCTTAATTCAAGTGCTGTGTTGTATTTCAATGCAGAAATCAAAATTCAAGTTAGAGAAAGTGGAAGAGTGAATTAAATCTTGAGCCCAAACTTCTGTAGCGAAATCAAACTCCTAGGAGGGCTTTGACTAATAATTTAATTGGAAGCCTTACGATTGGGTAACTGGATATGTAAACTATGCAAGAAATCTTATCTTATATAATGAATAGCATATTTAAATCCATGTATGTGTTTAAAATTGCTCCTAAATTTAAAGCACGGAGTGAGTCTAAAACAGGACAGACGAACCCAAGAACACTTGTGACCGTGTGTGCTGAGGAGCAGCAGAGGTGGGTGATTACAGGAGCGCTAACCTGCAAACCCCTTGAGAGATCTCCTTCAGATGCGTCTTAAGTTCTTAAATGATGTAACGTGCCTGCATTTTTCAAATGCATTCACAGGTAAAAATACTAGTTTTACGTTGAGTGTCAATTCTTTATCCATCCGTCACAGAATACATACAGATATAGGGAAGTAACTCGATGTCCAATACGTTCCAGGGGCCCAGGATTTCAATCCAAAGCAAACCTGGGTAATGTAACTGTAGATCAAGGGTGCCTGAGAGCACAGCCACACCCCCTCAGAGGGTTAACTGGAGGAGAGGAAAGAGAGAAGCTCCTCCGTGCCGTGTGTGAGTGACAGGAGGAAGCGGGCAGAGGAGCAGGCCAGCGGACGCCTGCCGTCCCCACACCGACGCGCTCCCTGTGGGGGTCCCAGCGGGAAAACTGCCGCGCGGCTCTGGCCTGCACCTTGCCCACCCAGCCGGCAGCTCCTCTTGCATCTGCTTATTTATTGCCCAGAAGTCATCCAGCATGTCGAAGGGGCGATTATCGGCAATTTGTCAGCCTGAATTTGTTGCTGGCAATCACTTTTTGGTGAAGTTTCCCTCTCAGGCACTTGAGTTTTGGGATTAGAAAACGGGATGGCAGAGCATTGTCCTGTGGCCTGCTTTTCATTTAGACACAACCAGGCAGACAGAAGGAAACGGAGCATTCATCTGACTGCAGTCACCCCAAAACACTGGCCACTTGCATCCAGAAACTGGTTCCTCCTACAAACTCTCCGTTCTCCCTGGGGCCCTTCACAGGCCTTGTCTAGACTGTGGCTTCGCTTTCCCTGGTGAGTGACTGTGTGTAAGAAGTAGGGGGCCTCCACATTCTGCCCGATCCCCGCCATTCTTCACCAAACGTTAATGTCTTGGGCCTGCAATTTACTTGGGCAACCTGGGACTGAGACTCTGAAGTTGCAAGTGTTTTGTTTTGTTTGCTTTTAGGTTTTTGTTTGTTTGTTTTGTTTTGTTTTGAGAGAGTCTCGCTCTGTTGTCCAGGCTGGAGTGCAGTGGCACGATCTCGGCTCACTGCAACCTCCGCCTCCCAGGTTCAAGCAATTCTCTACCTCAGCCTCCCGAGTAGCTGGGATTACAGGTGTGTGTCACCAACGCCCCACTAACATTTATGTTTTTTTAGTAGTGATGGGGTTTCACCTTCTTGGCCAGGCTGATCTTGAACTCCTGACCTCATGATCCAAAATGCTGGGATTACAGGCGTGAGCTGCCGCTCCCAGCCTGCTTTTAGTCTTCTGTTTGCGGATGTGGGTCCTGAATCAGTGCCCCCCAAGGTGAAACCTTTTCCCTTTTGCCCCTCCTCTTCCCTTCCTCTCTTTGTGGGTGGGGGAAGATGGTGGTCAAAGAGCAGGCCTGTCCCTCAGATGGGGCAGCTGGGGCGAGTGCTTCAGAGTGGCTGCTATACCTCACTCTTTTTTTTTTTTTTTTTTTTGAGACGGAGTTTCGCTCTCGTTACCCAGGCTGGAGTGCAATGGTGCGATCTCGGCTCACCGCAGCCTCTGCCTCCTGGGTTCAGGCAATTCTCCTGCCTCAGCCTCCTGAGTAGCTGGGATTATAGGCACGCACCACCATGCTCAGCTAATTTTTGTATTTTTAGTTGAGACGGGGTTTCACCTTGTTGACCAGGATGGTCTGGATCTCTTGACCTCGTGATCCACACACCTCGGCCTCCCAAAGTGCTGGGATTACAGGGTGAGCCACCGCGCCCGGCCTATACCTCATTCTTATCTTCTGACAATCGCTAAAATTCAGTTTCAGAGATTCTGTCTTTAGCCTAAGAAGGATGCCAAAAGGGTGGGCCTCCTTTCCGGTGGCAGCGGCTTGGTAGCGAGTAGGCCCTGGTCAGGTTGCCCCAGACTATGCCCTTCTCACAGTAGTCCTGTGGTGGGGGGGGTCTAGAATGGACCCTGCAGGAACAGCTCTGGAAAAGCTGTAAGGCGGGCAAAGCAGTGGGCAGGGCTAGCAGCTCTGGATCAGCGTGGCTCCTGACGCACAGCCTTCCTAGTCCTGGCTGGAGCCCAAATACAAACCCAGGGGAAAGTTCTCATGCTTCAATCCCATAATTCCCCACTTGCTTTTTTTTTTTTTTTTTTTGAGATGGAGTCTCTGTCACCCAGGCTGGAGTGCAATGGTGTGATCTCGGCTCACCGCAGCCTCCACCTCCTGGGTTCAAGCGATTCTCCTGCCTCAGCCTCCCGAGTAGCTGGGACTCCAGGCGTTGGCCACCATGCTCAGCTAATTTTTGTATTTTTAGTAGAGATGGGGTTTCACCATGTTGGCCAGGATGGTCTTGATCTCCTGACCTCATGATCTGCCCACCTCAGCTTCCCAAAATGTTGGGATTACAAGCGTTATCCACTGCACTGCCAAGCAATTCCTCACTTTCTTTTTTCTGCTCAGCTCTCCAACTTATCAACCTTGATTCTAAGAAGAAAAATAGGTTCAGTGTAGTGGCTCATGCCTGTAATCCCATAAATTTGGGAGGGAGAGGTGGGTGGATCACTTAAGGTCAGGAGTTCGAAACCAGCTGACCAACATGGTGAAACCCTCTCTACTAAAAATACAAAAATCAGCCAGGCGTGGTGGCATGTGGCTGTAATCCCAGATACTCAGGAGGCCAAGGCAGGAGAATCGCTTGAACCCGGGAGATGGAGGTTATAGTGAGCCAAGATCGTGCCACTGCACTCCAGTCTGACCGACAGAGTGAGACTCTGTCTAAATAAAAAGAAAAACATTTGTATACCTGAAAGTTCCCTTCTACCAGGAAGCTTCCCTTAACACCTCTTTTTCATTTGGTTGGAGAAGTCTTCTACTGATCCAAGGCAAGACCACTAAAATGTTTTGAGAAATGGAAAAGTACACGCAAACGTACAGCCTAGGTAGCTGAGCCTCATCCGCACGTTTTGACTGAGAGTTGCCAAGCAAATGCTCTTCAGACCCACCCTTAGAGGAGTTCCTTATTCCCTGCTCCCAAAATTTAACATGTGATTAGTACCAAAATATGCCTCCCTTAACTAATACCTTCTTTTTTTTTTTTTTTTTTTTTTGAAATGGAATTTCGCTCTTGTTACCCAGACTGGAGTGCAATGGCACGATCTCGGCTCACCGCAACGTCCGCCTCCTGGGTTCAAGCAATTCTCCTGCCTCAGCCTCCCTAGTAGCTGGGACTACAGGCGTGCGCCACCATGCCCCGCTAATTTTTGTATTTTTTTTTTTTTTTTTTTTTTTTTTTTTTTTTTTGAGAGGGAGTTTCGCTCTTGTTGCCCAGGCTGGAGTGCAATGGCGCGATCTCGGCTCACCGCAACCTCCGCCTCCTGGGTTCAGGCAATTCTCCTGCCTCAGCCTCCTGAGTAGCTGAGATTACAGGCACACGCCACCATGCCCAGCTAATTTTTAGTATTTTTTTTTAGTAGAGACGGGGTTTCACCATGTTGACCAGGATGGTCTTGATCTCTTGACCTCGTGATCCACCCGCCTCAGCCTCCCAAAGTGCTGGGATTACAGGCTTGAGCCACCGAATTTTTGTATTTTTAGTAGATTTGGGGTTTCACCATGTTGACCAGGATGGTCTCGATCTTTTGACCTCGTGATCCACCCTCCTCAGCCTCCCAAAGTGCTGGGATTACAGGCGTGAGCCACCACGCCTGGCCAACTAATACCCTCTTGAACCTATGGAAAGGAAACGGCATTTCTTTGAAATTCCCAGTGGGAGTTAAGGACCACCTGACTGCCCTTGCCTTCATCTGCTAATCACATGTAACTATCTTTCTGAACACCCACCTCCTCCCCTAGAGAGTCACTGATTGGCCCATGGCATACTTAATACTTTTCCTTCTCTTCTCAGATTCTCATCCCTTGCCCTTCTCTCCCTTGCCCCCCACCCCCAGCAAATTTTTAGAATTAAATCATGATCTTTCTCCAAATGCCATGACAAGTTAGAAAGGGAACTTCGAGACAGCACTAGAAATGCACTGATAAGAGAGTACTATTACAAGGCGGGGTTCAGTGGCTCAGGCATGTAATCCCAGCACTTTGGGAGACCGAGGTGGGGGGATCACTTGACGACAAGAGTTCGAGATCAGCCTGGCCAACATGGAGAAGCCCTGTCTCTACTACAAATACAAAAATTAGCTGGGCATGGTGGCATGCACCTTTAATCCTAGCTACTTGGGAAGCTGAGGCCGAAGAATCACTTGAATCCAGCAGGCAGAGGCTGCCGTGAGCCAAGATCAGGCTACTGCACTCCAGCCTGGGCAACAGAGCGAGACTCTGACTCAAGAAAATAAATAAATAAATAAAAAGTACTATTACAGCTGAATGCAGTAGACAAACAGCAATTTGGAGTATCAGCAATTCATTGCACATTTTTATACAGTCTTTTGTTTGTTGTTGTTTTACTTCATTTTTAGGATCTATTGATCCTAGCAGATACAAGTTAAACCCGAAGTAAATTAGAACAATGTTAAAGAAAAACCAGACCAAGCCCCTCCTGGACTGGTAGCCCTGCTCTCTTATGTAGCTGGTGGTTATTTGGTAGCAGAGGCAGACCTACACCAAAGCCCCACTTCCTGTTACTTAGTTACAAACCTGGCAGAAGGGCGCGACTCCATACCTCCAGAAGGAAGTCCGTGCTTAATAACCACAACAAACCAATAAAAACAATTCGCTGGAGAAATCGTCTTCACCACACGCCCGCCTTACCATGAGATGTAGGTTCCTGAGAAATGTGACAGCGTCCGATAACACAGCTTGTCTTACGGTTTGACTACGTGACTTTGTGGAATTTCTGCTTGTGGTGCCTGAAGTTGTTTCCTGGAAGTGAAACTGGAATCTTTTGCAATCATTTCATATCCCTGCCCCGGAGTTACTCTCTCTAAGACTCCGAATATGTCTACTCGTATGGACTTTTAATATTTCTACCCTAGTGAAAAGGCTCCATTTTGTAGTAGAGAACATACTAGGTTAGAAATGGCAACCAGGGCTGGGCCTGGTGGCTCACACCTGGTGGCTCCCAACACTTTGGGAGGCTGAGGTGGGCAGATCACCCGAGGTCAGAAGTTCGAGACCAGCCTGACCAACATGGAGAAACGCCGGCTCTACTAAAAATACAAAATTAGCCAGGTGTGGTGGCGCATGCCTGTAATCCCAGCTACCCGGGAGGGAGGCTGAGGCAGGAGAATCGCTTAAACCCAGGAGGTGGAGGTTGTGGTGAGATGAGATTATGCCATTGCACTCCAGCCTGGGCAACAAGAACAAAACTTCGTCTCAAAAAAACGAAGAAGAAGAAAAACATGCCAGCCAGGACCTAGGCTCTAGTTTAGGCATCTAATGAATATTTTGTACATAAGGCAGTTCATGCTTCTGGGCTTCAGATTTTGCGTATATAAAGTAAAAATATAAGACTAGATAATCTCTTAGGTTCCTCAGCCCCTGCGTTCTGTACTTTTGTAACATAGCTGCAAATTTTCAATCTAAGACAAGATCCAGATTTATGCGTTTCTGAATAAAATACCTATTTATTTCATAGTCCTTTTAGTAAAAGTTTATGCAAAGGACTGAAAAATGATTTTTGGTCTTCTGTGGGAGAGATTCTGAATTGGACCAGAGGAAACCACACTAAGAGACGTGGCATTGCCTTCTTTTATAGAAATGAACTATTGCCTTATACTTCAACTTTTTTTCCTTTTCAGATCCAACTTAGAAATCGTGTTTCATTCAAGATAAGGCTCGTGGTGTAGGAGGTTGTGACCTGGCTTGCATCATTCCAAGACTTCTATCATCTGTTTTCCAAACCCAAGGAGGACCTCGTTTTCTGTGTGATAGTTCTTCATGCTTTGCCAGCCAATGGGTCTTTAAGGAAGCTTGCCAAGAGTTCCCGGCTGGGAAGGACAGTTTGAATTCATCATAGACAATGAGCTGGCACCACAGTTTAAGTGACTCACCAACCTGGTTACCCACTTCAACATGTCAAGAACCACACTATCTAATTGAAAGAACTGTGTTTCAGCAAAGTGTAATTGGATTGCACGGCAAGATCAGCTCAAACTATGCCTCTGACCTTGCCTTTCAGTGGCTGTTTTGAGCACAAGAGGAGAAAGGAAATGGTTCCTGAATTACATTTGGTTTTTAAAAATTAAGTTTAGGCTGGGCGCGGGGGCTCACGCCTGTAATCCCAGCACTTTGGGAGGCCGAGACGGGTGGATAACGATGTCAAGAGATCGAGACCATCCTGGTCAACATGGTGAAACCTCGTCTCTACCAAAAATACAAAAATTAGCTGGGCATGGTGGTGCGTGCCTGTAATCCCAGCTACTCAGGAGGCTGAGGCAGGAGAATTGCCTGAACCCAGGAGGAGGAGGTTGCGGTGAGCCGAGATCGCGCCATTGCAATCCAGCCTGGGTAACAAGAGTGAAACTCCGTCTCAAAAAAAAAAAAAAAAAAAAAAAATTAAGTTTAATTAATAAATACTTGGTTTTATGTTCATCCCATTGTAGGAACATAATGATTATTGCTGAACAGTCAACATAGGTCATAGTAAAATCAACATTTAAGATGAGGTTAAAACATTCCTCTGAAATTTTAGTATTCACTTTTGAAGTGTCAATTACTATATTTCTATAATTTCTCATTTTTTTCTTGGCTTAGAGTCAAGATGAAAAATGATATTTGAATTAAAGACATTGTTTTCTTATATAGCCGCTGCTTTCTAAAATGCAAATCCACCCAGTGCTTCATTATTTGCACACATGCGCACACACACACACACGCACACACACACGCGCACACACACGCGCGCACACACACACGCACAGAGCCGGCACCCAAATGGCAGAGGAGGTCCTTTCAAGACTTCTAGGACCTGGATCATGTACATAGCAGATGAGAAAATGAAGTAAGAGATAGAGAGCAATAACAATAAAAGTCAGTGATTTCAGTTTATAAAAAGTCATTGTGTAGTACTCAGATATTTTTAAAGGCAAGTATTATTATGATTAACGTATATTATACTTCTAAATTATTATGATTCTCATCTAATTTCAAGTCACACATAGGAGCCATTTTAAAGCATTTTGTATTACAACCTATCAACAAAAATCAACTAATAGAGTTTCATAATGTGCATAGGTTTACCCCATGGGGAATTAACATTTTTATCTGCAAGTATTTCTCTTGTTGTGAGACTTTAGGACAAGACAGCTTTTGGTATTAACATAGAAGAATATTCCATGGTTTTTTTTTTTTAAGCTTTAATGTTCTTTACTCTAAAATTAAGTATACACGGTATTTTTTTTTCTTCCTAGTGTTCTCTTGTTTTATGTAGAGTATTTTCAGTTGTTGTTTTTAATGTTTACATTATTTTTATTAAGTCATTTGGTAAAAGATAAAATGTATAATAATGGCCCCTTGCTTTTCTCCTAATTTAATTATTTCAAGTCAAGCAAAATTGGATACTTTTCTTTCAGGAAAAAAAAAAAAATCTTGAACATGATTTTGAGGCAAGAATGATGACTTACAGCATCTTTTCTCTGACAAACTAGCATTTATGATGGTTTCTAAGTTGATTATTCTCAGAGAAAAAGGGAGATATTAGAATTTCCAAGTAAATTGCATTGTTTTAAAAAATACTTGAATGCATTGTTCATATTGTTGCCAACTATTGACCAAGAAAGAGAAGAAGAAAAAAGAAACAAAAAAGTAGTATCTGCTCCAATTGTGAAATTTTGCAGTTTGAAAGACTTGTAAATTCTAATTTTTTTTCTTTTTTGCAAAGCAGTAGTAATTAATACCAAAGGCTTAGACAATTTAGGACCGTAACCTCCCTTCCCACCGCCCAACCTTTTTTTTTTTTAACTTTAACCATGATAGGCATCTCTGCAAGGTAGGTTTTAACATATTTTTTTCCTAATTTTTTTCCCTCCATTCAGTAAGAAGGATAAGCTTTTAGAGTACCCAGTCACCGTGGTAACTGCCAAAAAAATTCTCCTGAAGTTTGAAGAGGTCACCTCGCAGGGCCAGCAACCCTGGCCTCTGTGAGCACGGTCTGGCATGCCCCAGCCTGCGGTTGGAGTGTCAGGCCAGATCTGACCCTGGGAGGTGGACCATTCTGGCTCTGATATAAATTTTTTGAGTCAGTTCATGGCCTGGACTCTCCAGGTGGCCTCCAAAATCGATTTTGACCCCCTGACCCTGTCTCACGGAGGCATAGCATCCACCCTAAGTAAGGATTTAGCCAGGAGTGACAGCTTTCCACTGAGTGTTATTGGGGACAGTATAAACAGTTTGGAAAGCAAGTAAGAAGGTGTGAGTGCTAGAAGTCATTAAGAGCACATTAAAACCAATTTTAAAAAGTATTTATCAAAAGAAGTTTAAAATGTGTGTCTGTTACAGAATTCCTGTGATCTATAGTTTTCCAGCCAGTTTTGAATGTAAATAGGTCACATATGTTTATCTTTTTGCATACTTTATTACAAATATTTAAATAAGATAGGCATGCTACAAAAGAGGTATAGCAGGAATGTAATATGCTCAGAAGAGGCAAGCTGGTTATTAAAACACATTAACAGTCGAAGAGTTTCTAATATTTTAAATACTCAAATTTTGCATGTATGTTTTGAAATGTTTAAAATGGAAGAATAAAGAACCTTTAAAAAAGAACAGCAGCCTACAGTCTGGAATAAAGATAAATTTGTTGCACTCAAGGTTTCTACTTTGTAAAACAAGAACCCAATACACTCATTTGAATAAAAATGAGAGAAAAATAGAGAGAGTTACATCTTACAGAGCTAAAGAGGAATAAAACAACAACAAAAAAGTCTCTGAATAACTTTATGTATTTTCAACAGTTTAAGATATCAGAAATCTAGAAAATAAATACGATATTATAAATCATCAGTGATTTTCCTTCCTACACCCTCCACCCCCCACCAAGGATGCCACCCTGAATGTTTTATTTTCTCTCTTTGAGAGTTCTAGTCTGTGAACTCAGTATGTAAATGTGGCCATCAGGAAGATGAACTGTCAAGAGGAAAGATTATGTTTCTCTTTCTTAAAACTATTCACAGCATTTCTTCTTCCAGTGCTTTACTCAGAGTTCTCCCCTGTTCTCAGCTCTGTTGAAAGTGGCTTCAAAAGCAACACTGCAGGGCTGCAGGGCTAAACCAGTTGTGCTGTGAAGTTGTTGAGATGCCATTTCATCTGAACACTTTGTAAATTAGATTTTTAAGTAGGGGTGAATATCCTTTTGGGAGAGGGAACGGAGCGAGTAGAAGAAGCGAGGAAGGATGGAGCAGTTAGTGTGTATATATGTACTCTGTGTTTGGAGGCCTCTGTGTCTTGGCTTCTCACTACGTTAAATCCCTATTATAAAACTTATCTTCACAAAGCCTATTATAGTATTCTGAGAACAAATTGGACCATGAATAACTTAGTTGGAAGGTGTAGATTGTTTTCTACTCAGGGGAAGTGAGAGAGGACAACAGGTTAACTGAAAGGATAGTGATTAATCTTAAATAGATGGATTTCAAAGTTCCACTCCTGTTAAAGAGTACCTTTGATATTTCCCCTCTTCAGACTCAACGTTTCCACTCTCTTTGTGTTAAGAATTGTCCTAGTGATTACACTGTCCCCCTAATATAGCTCAAACTGTAGGTCATTTTTTTCCAGGTTGTTAATCTGTCAGAGGTGACCAGAAAGATACTCTACTTCCTGTCGGTTAAATCGGTGATTCCAGAGTGGTACTAGGCTTAGATACAAAAGTCAATGATAAAAATGTCTTGCATAAATCATAGTTCGCTTCGATAAAATTCTTACTGAAACTTTTTAAGTTGCTTAATACCCTATAGTTTACAAAGCACTTTTTAATTCATAATTTTGTTTAATCCTTAGAATGGTATCATAAGATAAACAAAACTCATCAATCCCATTTTACCTGTGACTGCACACTGTGATTGAGCTAATAAAGGGAAGAACTGAGATACCAACTCAGATTTTGTAGCTTCTGTTTGAGGTGATTAACCTGTAGCAATGGCTTTTGAATTATTTTTGTGTTCTTTATCCCTGAAAACCAAGATTTTGTATTATAGAGCAAATATTTTATATCTCACAAATTAAAAATTTAAAAGACATGACTGAAAAGAATTATATTTACTTAAAAGTGAATTTTACTGGGTGTTTTTCTCCTTTCTATATATACGCTTCAATGGTCTTTGAGAACTGAAGGTTTTAATTTCCAAAAGTTAAATATGGAAAGCTCTATGTAAATTAAATAACCACCTGGAATTTAAACCATGTATATGAAAACCATAGATTCTGTATTTCAAAATAAAATTACCATAAGGCTTTAGAAGCAGGTTCTGCATGTTTAGTGATTATTTAAGAATATACCATTGACAAAACTCTTCAGTGTTAGAGGTGAGTTTTCCCTTCAATTTTAAAAAACTTTTAAAAATCTTGTAACATCTTGGCAAGTTTTGATAAAGTCATATATAACTACTCTTGGTTCCTTGGGCTTTTATTTTTTGCGTTAAAAAAAAAAGGTTTGCGGCCGGATGCTGTGGCTCACGCCTATAATCCCAGCACTTTGGGAAGCCGAGGTGGGTGGATCACGAGGTCAAGAGATCGAGACCATGTTGGTCTACATGGTGAAACCCTGTCTCTACTGAAAATACAAAAAAATTAACTGGACGTGGTGCTGCACGCCTGTAGTCCCAGCTACTTAGGAGGCTGAGGCAGGAGAATTGCCTGAACCCAGGAGGCGGAGGTTGCGGTGAGCCGAGATTGCGCCATTGCACTCCAGCCTGGGTAACAAGAGTGAAACTCCGTCTCAAAACACACACACACACACACACACACACACACGCACAAAGGTTTGCAAAAAAGAAATAGTAATAAAAGGATTAGTTAACTTGACATTAATGTAACCTATCTAAACATTACAGAAATCAAGAAATACAAACAGATGACATTATTTTATTCTTCATAGGTTTTTGATTATATTGCTTTAAACATAATTCAGACAGTGTGGTTGTTAATCTGGAAATTCTTATTTTTTATTTCTTAAATTATGTAAAATTAAATTAGTCATTTTATATATACTTAATACTTTTGCCCTCGAATTATGCTGGCAGCCAGAAAAATCTAGTTAGGCTTGTTAGCATCAGACAACATGAAAAAGTGTACAGAAAAAGCGACTGCTCTGGCATCAACAATGACATACTCGGCCGGGCGCGGTGGCTCAAGCCTGTAATCCCAGCACTTTGGGAGGCCGAGGCAGGTGGATCACGAGGTCGAGAGATCGAGACCATCCTGGTCAACGTGGTGAAACGCCGTCTCTACTAAAAATACAAAAAAAAATTAGCTGGGCATGGTGGTGCGTGCCTGTAATCCCAGCTACTCAGGAGGCTGAGGCAGGAGAATTGCCTGAACCCAGGAGGCGGAGGTTGCGGTGAGCCGAGATCGCGCCATTGCACTCCAGCCTGGGCAACAAGAGCAACACTCTGTCTCAAAAACAAACAAACAAACAAACAAAAACAAACAAAAAAAAAACAATGACATACTCTCACCGTGTTTGTACTAAAGTTTTTCTGCAGAAACATGACATTACACTGAGGATTGTGCAGTTTGATGTGCAGGTAAATGATCACGTCTCCAAATCCAAACTTCCAGCGTCTCCTCCACTTACATGCAAATTAGGAAATGCACAAATAAGGTCTCACAGACTGATAGCTGTGTTAGTTTGGATATTCTTCGAAATTTTCAAATGTCTTATATTATCAATCTCATTCATTTTGTTCATATGTGTCTTTAGCAGCCATTCAGAACAGGTTCTCTTCCCGCCTTCCTTCCTTCCCTCCGTCCTTCCTTCCCTCTGTCCTTCCCTCTGTCCTTCCCTCTGTCCTTCCCTCTGTCCTTCCTTCCCTCTGTCCTTCCTTCTCTCTGTCCTTCCTTCCCTTCATTCTCCCTCTTCCTCTTTTTCTTCTTCCTTTCTTTTTCTCTTCTCTTTTCCCCTCCTTCTCCTTCTCTTTTTTCTTTCCCCTCCTTTTTCTTCCCTTCTTCTTTCTTGTTACTCATCAGTTTTTAGCTGTTTTTGTTTTAAAATGTAGGGCGGCTTAGGCTAAGGGGTTGTCTAATGCCATATATTTTGCCAAACCGATGTGCTGAACAATGAAACGCTCACTTCAGTATGAACTTGCATCCAGTCAGAAATTCCTCAAGTATAGGATCAAGATTTTCCTGACAACGAAATTCCAATACTGAGGGATTAACTTTTAAAATGTTACAGATTCTGGCCATTTCCCTCTTGCTATCCGTGTAGTCTTTTTTTTTTTTTTTTTTTTTTTTTTTTTTTTTGAGACGGAGTTTCGCTCTTGTTACCCAGGCTGGAGTGCAATGGCGCGATCTCGGCTCACCGCAACCTCCGCCTCCTGGGTTCAGGCAATTCTCCTGCCTCAGCCTCCTGAGTAGCTGGGATTACAGGCACGTGCCACCATGCCCAGCTGATTTTTTTTTTTTTGTATTTTTAGTAGAGACGGGGTTTCACCATGTTGACCAGGATGGTCTTGATCCCTTGACCTCGTGATCCACCCGCCTCTGCCTCCCAAAGTGCTGGGATTACAGGGGTGAGCCACCGCGCCCGGCCCGTGTAGTCTTTCTAAGTCAGCTGAACTATTGGTTCTTATGTTAGCATCTTCTGTTGCAACAAAAAAGAGCATTTTTAGAAATTCGACAAGAAATTTTGTCAACTTGCTACACACAATTTGTATATAAGTATATAAAAGCACCATACTAGCTAGCATTGAAAAATCTGAATAAAGGTCAGAGATTCCTCACTTTTTCCCTCCCCTGTCCAATATACTGTGGTATTAAATATTTATGTTAATTCCATTTCTCTTCTCAACTCCTACAAGACTGTTATCAACCTAGACAGATGAATAAATTTTGACAAAATAAGATTTATTTAAAATGATGAGAATTCTTCCTAATGAAGTTTTTCAGCAAGTCAATAAGGCATAAAATGTTCTGTATTCTTCTAAAAGCAGAAGTATATATCCATGTTTATTTAGAAAATCACAATGAACGCCTGGGTGCGATGGCTCACGCCTGTAATCCCATCACTTTGGGAGGTCGAGGAGGGCCGATCACCTGAGGTAGGGAGTTCAGGACTAGCCTGACCAACATGGAGAAATCCCGTCTCTACTAAAAATACAAAATTAGCTGGACATAGCAGTGCATGCCTGTAATCCCAGCTACTTGAGAGGCTGAGGCAGGAGAATTGCTTGAACGTGGGAGGCAGAGATTGCAGTGAGCCAGTATGGCGTCATTACACTCAAGCCTGGGCAACAAGAGCGAAACTCCTTCCAAAAGAAAGAAAGAAAGAAGGAAAGAAGGAAGGAAGGAAGGAAGGGAGGGAGGGAGGGAGGGAGTGAGGGAGGGAAAGAAAAGGGAGGGAGAAAGGAAGGAAGGACAAAAGAAAGGGAAGGAAGAAAAAGAAATCACAATATATAGTAAAAAATTTGGTCAGCAACATGGGTATTGGTTTTTGTTATACCAGATTTTCTCTGTCTTTTGATATTGTGACTACAGTATACCCAAGTGCTGACAAACACAATTTGTGGTTATGGGACTTAATTTACCAGCACCACCTAGAGCAGCTCTGTTTCTGGTGAGTGTTGTTAGGGGTCTATCATTCACAGAATAAGCGTAATTGACAGCCCTCTGTAATAGGCGTGACATTTCTCCAGGTTGTTCGCAGATGAATAAAACCAAGTCTCTGGCATCACGGAACGATGTGCCCGGTTCTGGGAGGAAGTATGGATCGGAAGTTTCAAATACAAAAATAATAAAAATAGCTCAAGATTTGGTCCCAGCTCTCCAAGAAAGAGAAACTGACATGTATACACGTTTCTCTTCAGAATGAGCTATGGTAAAGGTGTGAACAAGGAACTGTAAAAACATGCAGAGGCCTAAAGAGTCTTGGAGAAAGCGGGGCTTGAAGAACAGGTAGGGCTGTGACGGACGGTTATGGGACCTTATTCCAGGTGGAAGGGAAAGGCAGAGATGTGAGATTATGCAGAGTATTTCCTAGAACAAGTATTTAATGGATTTAAAATAAAGTTTCTGGGGTAACAGAAAATGAGTCTGAATATCACTTGATTTAATAGGTTATTCTATAGTTTTATCTCTAAGGAAATACTATCATCATAAGTGCCATGAAAACATTTTACTCGTGATGAAAACTTTTAGAGAGTTAAACTTCAGTGAAGAGAAGCAAGTTTTAGAAATCAAAATCTAGTACTTTTTTTTTTTTTTTTTTTTTTTTTTTTTTTTTTTGAGGCAGAATCTCACTCTGTCGCCCAGGCTGGAGTGCAATGGCGTGATCTCAGCTCACTGCAACCTCCACCTCCCGGGTTCAAGCAATTCTCCTGCCTCAGCCTCCCGAGTAGCTGGGATTACAGGCACACAGTGCTACGCCAGGCTAATTTTTTATTGTATTTTGGCAGAGATGAGGTTTCCCTGTTGTTGCCCAGGCTGGTCGAGAACTCCTGAGCTCAGGCGATCCGCCCGCCTCAGCCTCCCAAAATGCTGGGGTTACAGGGGTGAGCCACCAAGCCCAGCCTAGAAATCTAGTATTTTGTTCCTCGATCTGGTTGCCTCTGTGTGCCTCCATGTCCTCCTCTGGATATATATTCTCTTATTTGTGAAGTAACATTTGCAATATGTTTAACATTTGGAACATATTAAAATGAAGACTTAAGAAAAAGCAATCACTCCTTTTCAAAGACATTGCATGAGTCACTTCTTATGTGCCAAACGCTACCAGAGCCCCTTTAAAGAGTTACAATAAGCATTGCATCTTAAACATGTACTTCCCCACTTCCCCACTTACAGGCCAGGAATATGGAAATAAATCTTCAGTCTAAGGGAAGAAAATAATTTCTTTAACTCTGCCATTCTTTCAGAAGCCCTACATTAATACTGACGCAAGTGAATGAAAAGTTTAGAAAGACATTTAAACAGGTTCAGAGCCCACAGAGATATCTTGCAATCAGGAAGTATCAGCCAATTATACAAAGAACCTTAGAATCCTTGATAAAAAGATAGTAAAAGGCAAAGAAGCAGAGAAACAGGAAATAAAGACACGCTAAATACATTCTAGCAACATCAGAGTCATCCTGTAGTAATCAAAATGGTAAACTACTACAGAAGTTCCTGGTGATGTGAAGCTCAAGAGTCCAGAAGAAGAATGATTGTTACAATTTCACTCTGCCTAATATGAAATCTTAAATCAAGTGGAAACTAAACCCGAGGCCTAAGGCTTGGAAACCCAGGCCCAAGTAATATTTTATAGGGGAAATGGGTTGAAATATACTGAACATCAAATCAGTATAAAATTTGAGGCAAATAATGAGGATGGACCCAAAGCTTTGGGAGAGTAAAAGAAACACTCATCTTTGTTTTTATATTTTTGATATGAGGTCTCATTCTGTCACCCAGGCTGAAGTGCAGTGGCACGATCACAGCTCACTGCAGCCTCAAACTCCAAGACTCAAAAATCCTCCCACATCAGCCCCCTGGGTAGCTGGGACCACAGGCGTGTGCCACCATATATAGCTTGCTTGCTTGCTTGCTTGCTTGCTTGCTTGCTTGCTTTCTCTTTCTTTCTTTCTCTTTCTTTCTTTCGTTTTCTTTCTTTCTTTCTTCCTTCCTTCCTTTCTTTCTTTCTCTTTCTTCTTTCTTTTTTATTAAATAGAGACAGTCTCACTCTGTCACCTAGGCTGGTCTTGAACTTCGAGGCTCAAGCAGTCCTCCCACTCCAGCCTCCCAGAGTGCTGGGATTACAGGTATAAGCCACCATACCCACCCAGAAACATTTGTTTTTATCTGTGGCTGGTTAATCAAGTTGGGGAAAGCACTGGATAGTTGTTTGAAATCGCATATCCAGCTTCAATTTAACTTTGCTGTGCTACGTATTCTCAAACTATAGCTCTGCCCTAACAGAAGACTTTACTTACAGGCTTCTTTAAGTCAGCAAACAAAACTTTTGAGTACTCACATGGGGTGGGTTCTATTGAAAGAAATAGGTGTTGTAATTAAAAGAAAAAGGTGTCAAAGGTGCCACATCTCCTGCTTTCAGAGATACAACAACATGCATATTTAAGACTCTACCCAAAGTAAGTTATTGACATTGCCTTCAGTACCCACTTAAGGACCACTTGTTTCTAAAGCATTTTCTTTATAATTACTAGAGCTGTATGTCAGATGTCTGCGGGGCCATAACTCCAAACTTGACTATAGCACTTCAAACAATACAAAAGTATGTAAACACAGACGTGAAAATGATATACAGAATAAAAAGTGAAAGTGGCCCTCCCCGAAGTGTGTATCCTTTCAGATTTCATATAGAAAGACGGATGTTATCAATGGAAGGATAGAAAGATGATAGACAGAGAGCAGTTAAGAGCACAGACTTTGAATCTAGGCAGTCAAGGGTTGAGTCCCAGCTCAAACTTTGTTTTTTGTTTGTTTGTTTTGTTTTGTTTTGTTCTGACAATGCATGAGAATATGTCATTATATGGAAAACTGCTGTACCAAGTCTCAGTAACACATTTAAACTGATGTATCACCCTATAGGTTAAGCCTATCTTTTATATGGTAAATATCAGGATTAATTTTTTTTAAGAAAGAAAGAGAGAAAGAAAAAAATAATTAAAAAAAAAAAGAAGAACGAAGGAGAGGAAGAAAGAGGACGGGGAAGAGGGAAAGAGAACTGGAGTGTTGCTTTATTGCCCGGGCTAGAATGCAGTCTAAAAATGGGTATTGAGAACCTCTTTTATGCCAATAATTGTGCTTAATAATGGAGACAGGAAAAACTTTGATGCTTCTGCATGTATGACCTCAGTTTCTCATCAATAAAGGCAAGAACGACGACAGCACACAAGAAATATCCCTAATCTGAAAATCCGAAATCCAAAATGCTCCAAAATTGGAAGCTTTTTGAGCACCAACATGACACCACAAGTGAAGCATTTCATACCTGATCTTGTGAGGCATTGCAGTCAAAATACAGTCAAAACGTTGTTTCATGCATAAGGTTATTTAAAATACTCTAAAAAGCCGCCTTCAGGTTATATGTATAAGTAAATGAATTTCATAGTTCAGACATGGGCCCCATCCACAAGATATCTCATTATGTATATGCAAATATTTCAAAATCTGAAAAGGTCTGAATTTCAAAACACTTCTGATCGCAGGCATTTCAGGTGAGCTATACTTAACCTTTAGAATCTCGTGAGGTTATTGTAAGAATTAGGTGAGTTCACATGTGAACTACTTCGTGCAATGCTTGGCACACAGTAAGCATTTTATAGGGGTTAATTACTCATTCTTATGAATATACATGTATACTAAGGGTGTTCCTTTAGTCAGTGAGATTTTACTATATGTATTTTATCATTTCATGATATGCCAGAGGAAATACATCAATGGGTCTATTTTATTTAATTAATTTATTTATTTTTTGAGACAGAGTCTCACACTGTTGCCTAGGCTGGAGTGTGATGGCACAATCTCAGCTCATTGCAACCCCTGCCTCCCGGGTTCAAGCGATTCTCCTGCCTTGGCCTCCAAGTATCTGATATTACAGGTGCCCGCCACCTCGCTCAGCTAGTTTTTTGTATTTTTAGTAGAGATGGGGATTTCACTATGTTGGTCAGGCTGGTCTAGATCTCCTGACCTCATGATCCTCCCACCTTGGCCTCCCAAAGTGCTGGGATTACAGGCGTGAGCCACTGCGCCGGGCCAGTAAGAGATTCTTGTGTGTCATATGCTCCCGGACCCCCATTAAAGAGTTACAAATGAGCACTCCATCTGAAACATGTACTTCCCCACTCCCGCCTTACAGGCCAAGGATATGGAAATATATCTTCAGGCTAAGGGAAGAAAAAAACTTTTTTTTTTTCTTAGAGAAAAAACTCAGAGATTTCAGAAAAGAACCAGTTTAACACAGTTCCATGCTGCCTCACCTCAAATCTTCCCATCTGATGTGGAATAGTTTCACAAATACTGTTGTCCTTATGTCACAACAAGACATTCTTCTGCTTTCTGAAATAAGCACCAGGCAACTACAAGTTAATGTGCTGCCAGAGTGGGCATGAGTGAAGAGATATAAAGGAACACAGCGAAAGACGGAATAAGCTAGTAAGCCTGGCAAGATCCTAAGTGCTAAAGATAACATTAAAATTAAGACACCATGCAGCCACAAAAAAGAATGAGATCTTGGCCTTTGCAGGGACATGGATGGAGCTGGAGCCATCATCCTCAGCAAACTAACACAGGAACAGAAAACCAAACGCTGCATGTTCTCACTTACAAGTGGGAGCTAAATGATGAGAACACGTGGACACAAAGAAGGAAACCACAGACCCTGGGTTCTACTTGAGAGGAGGGTGGGAGGAGGGAGAGGAACGGAAAAGGTGACTATTGGGGCACTGGGCTTAATTCCTGGGTGATGAAAGCATCTGCATAACAAACCCCAGGACATGAGTTTACCTACATAACCTATGTAACAAACCGTCACATGGTCCCCCAAACCTAAAATAAAAGTTAAAAAAGAAATTGTTGCCGGGCGCGGTGGCTCAAGCCTGTAATCCCAGCACTTTGGGAGGCCGAGGCAGGTGGATCACGAGGTCGAGAGTTCGAGACAATCCTGGTCAACAAGGTGAAACCCCGTCTCTACTAAAAATACAAAAAGTTAGCTGGGCATGGTGGCACGTGCCTGTAATCCCAGCTACTTAGGAGGCTGAGGCAGGAGAATTGCCTGAGCCCAGGAGGCGGAGGTTGCGGTGAGCCGAGATCGCGCCATTGCACTCCAGCCTGGGTAACAAGAGCGAAACTCCGTCTCAGAAAAAAAAAAAAAAAAAAGAAAGAAATTGTTTAAATTAAATTAAGACACCAGTTTTAAATGCTTAAATGTTTTGAAATCAGGATAAAGTGCTGTGCTATAAGAACATATAGTCCAGCCGGGCGCGGTGGCTCAAGCCTGTAATCCCAGCACTTTGGGAGGCTGAGGCGGGTGGATCACGAGGTCAAGAGATCGAGACCATCCTGGTCAACATGGTGAAACCCCGTCTCTACTAAAGATACAAAAAATTAGCTGGGCATGGTGGTGCGTGCCTGTAATCCCAGCTACTCAGGAGGCTGAGGCAGGAGAATTGCCTGAGCCCAGGAGGCGGAGGTTGCGGTGAGCCGAGATCGCGCCATTGCACTCCAGCCTGGGTAACAAGAGCGAAATTCGTCTCAAAAAAAAAAAAAAAAAAAAAAAAAAAGAACATATAGTCCATTTATTTTTATTTTATTTATTAATTTTTTTTTGAGACGGTTCATTGCACATGGTTCATTGTGAAAATACCCTTTTAATCATTTATAATTCTAATGCTAGCAGTGATTGGAATCCAAAAACAGAGGAAATCGTTTTTCTTAAATCCCTGAATGTTTTTGTTGCTGGTCTTGCTACACCCGCATCACCGATTGGGAAAGAATATTGCAAGACTAGAGGGCTGAACTTCAGAAACGCGTTTTCTGCTAGATTATTCAATGACTTTAGGACTGAAGTAAATGACTTCCCCAAGTTAAAATTTCTTCTTATATAAAACAGGATTGTGTGCTTGCTTTGTTGGGAAATAAGGTGAGTTAATTTTGTTGATGTTTATCTAAAAATTTGAAAAAGTCTAGAAGATGCAAATTGCTATATTTTACTGCAATGAGAAAAATGCTCGCATTTAGAAATGTGAAGGACATATTACAGCTTTAAAGCAGAGGACAAAAATAAAAATAAAAAAAAAGAAAAGAAAAAGACAAAAAAGAACCGCCATGGCTTTTTCTAGAGATATTCCTTAGCTATCACTGTTTTTTTTTTTAAATCAGTCTGTTGTTTACCTTCTGCTTCTGTTTCTGAGTTGTAATAATATGTCAGAAGCCTACAAAAATACTTATCAAAATCAGTTGCACACAATGCAACAATTTAACTCCTAATGTCAGCTACCTCTAACTATGAATGACATATAATAAATTATGTTTGAACTGGATTCTCAGCTGCAGATCCTCATTCTGCCACCCAGACAGCCCTATAAAGTTGCACTGTGGCCTTAATCCCACTTGGATATGTGCCCTACTGCCTCTACTTTCCATCATTCTGGTGCTTTAGTCTTCTTGAATAAGTGAACAATCTTTGTTTCTGTACCTTATTAGGCCAAAGACCACAACAGCTAGTGATGGCATCAGCAAGGCCTGCGGGCAGGATTCTCTGCAGACCCAGCCAACCTCCAACAAACCCCTTTTTATACTCCTGTTTCTAGGAAGAATTATGATGGCGGTGCCCTGCTGTTGATCAGTCAAATCTGTGGTAGGCCTAGAGATAAGCCCTGTAAGTGTGGTGTACTGTAAAACAGCAGCTCCCATTCATTAGTAGCTTGTGTGTAATAAACCACCAAAAGAAGGGGGGGTGGGGTGAGGAGGCAGCTGCAGCGTGGAGGAACAAACAACGCATCTCATTCTTGGGAGCCAAAATTTGTAATTTGCTACTGGGCAGCCTGCTCTCTCTGACATTCTTTCCGATAACATAGTAGTGCCCTATCCACAGCCACAGTTGACTGCTAACCCAAGAAATTCTATTTTGTTAGTATGTATACATAGATAACAATGTTATTAGGGAAGAGGTGGAAAATACTATCACACAACTGACCTTGACAACCAGAATTGCTGGGCAAAAGGGGCATTTTCCTCTTCAACGGATAACCTTAAAAAATTAAGCTTGTTATTGTTTAATGGTGCTGGTTGTATGAGGATGATCCTTCAAAAGACACCGGCCAAAGTGTGCACAGTTGGAACATTCCCTAGGAATAAATAATGTCTCTTTGGCAATGTGTTTTTCAGACATAGAAGTATTCACAGAATAGAAAGGTTATTTGGGGGATGCTTGCCTTTTTAAAATTAAAAGATGTCTATTAAAGTGTAAAGTAGGCTGGGCGTGGTGGCTCACATCTGTAATCCAAGCACTTTGGAGGCCAAGGCGGGTGGATCACCTGAGGTCGGGAGTTCAAGACCAGCCTGACCAACATGGTGAAACCCCGTCTTAAAAAAAAAGTAAAATAAAATAAAAAAATAAAGTGTAAAGTAAATTTTACTTTTTGGCTATTATCTAGGAAACACTACTTTGCAACAGTACTGCAAATGGCTCATCTGCCTAAACCAACGTGTGGGAAGCACCTTAATTCTGAAAGGAAGACAATATACCTGTTGGGAATGGGTGGGACACACACACACACACACACACACACAAAACAACAACCACAACCAAAAAACCTCTCAATAGGCCCGTTTAATTCAGGATGAGTTAACCTAATAGAAAGAAAACACACTTGAATTTGCTCATGACTACTTAATGACAAGCTGGAAAATGCTGCAGTTCCTGTAATACACCCAAAGCAGGTGCATAGCATCGTGATATCAACACGGCACTCGCTGTTCCTCAGCCCCCCAGTGCCCTCCCAACTGGGAGTGGAATCCGGCACATGCTAGGCGTTTTCCTTTAGCCCCCTGAACTCCGGGTAAGGGGAGTGGCTGTGGCGGAGGAGAAGGCATGCCAGCTGTTTAGGAATTCTTGCAGGTGTTTCAAAAGGGAAGGATTCTTTTCAGAGCCACATCTGCATCTGTCATATGCCATTTGTGCTCAAGCCTGTGGTGTTTTTGTTTGCTGGTTTGACAGATTGACATGTAATGGCCAGGACCATTGGGTGGCCGCTCCCAACAAAGTCATGCTGATAGCTGGAGTTCTCTAGAAATCAACTGGCCTGGATTACCCATGAGTTTTCTCTGCCCTTCAAAATGAAAATGTGCTGTTCGAAGGTTCTGCTTTTCGTTTGCTTTCATGATTTTTGGTGGGGTTACATTGTTTTAAGCTCTAATTTAAGACGAAGTAAGAACTTTGATAGGATAATATGTTTAAAAACTTTTTAAAATCAGTCTTTAAAATTTACTTAGAAATAAAGACATTTGTAGCATTTAAATAAATATTGGGATATCGGAAAAATTCAAAAATCAAGAGAATACATTGTGTCAGTGATGAATAAAGGAACTTAATGCAACTTTTAAACTTTTGCCATTTTTATAGACTAGAATAAAATTCCCATTTTAAGTTTATTTTCAAGTCTTTTTATTTCTTACCAGTTAATAGCATTTATGAATTTATATATAAGCATGTCAAGTAACAACCATGTTACTACAAAGCCAAGTAAATATGTGTGAAAGCAAACTTTAGTCTATGGTGTCTTTTGTTGATAAAGTCAAGTCAGAAATACTTATTAACACCCTCTGTACATAAGTAGTGACTCATGGATTGAAAGCTCAAAGCCCATGGTACATAGTATTAACTTTATGTTGATGAAATTTCCTGAATTTTATTATACTGTAATTTCTACATTCAATATTGAAGTGATAAGGCCTTCACTCTATCACCCTGTCTGGAAAACACAAAATAACAAAGGAATATCAAGTGTTAAGCAAATGCGAATGTCATAGACATGTGCGTGATATTTTACACTTAACCCATTGACCTAAGCATTTTCTGAGCAGACGTATTCCCTGACCTACATAAAGCCACTTTACTGGAGAGAACCTTTCTTTTTGATAAAGTATCTCAATCAGGGTGCTTACTTGTCAGTATACAATCAGCTCCACAGGTCTATCTGTGGAATAAAGTTTCTGTGGAGACGGGAAAGGCAAAATCAAACCAAACTCATCTCGAGGCCTGGCAGCCGTCAGGGTCAGAACTGGCCAAATGAACCTAGAAACAGCACACGGCTTTGGTCTGGGTGGAGAGACTGCAAAACAGCCAAAAGTCGCTTTCTAAACTGCCACATGGACAACGGCCGTTGTTTTTATCTCTTATGTTGACAAATTATGTTCCGGATATGTAAAAAGTTATAATGCTATTCATTTCATTTATTAATTTTTTTTTTTTTTTTTTACTTTCTGAAATAAGGATTCCTGCCCTGTTACCTCAGTAGGAACTTGGAAGGGAGAAGTCAGGAATTAAATATACTCAGGTCTTTACTGTTTTTACTCAAGCTGCCAGATTTAACAAATAAAAAGCAAGGTGGCCAGTTACTGAATTTCAGATAAAGAGCTAACAGTTTTTTCATATAATAGTGCATGGGCCACATACTGAGAACTACTTGTTTTTCATCTGAAATTTAAATTTCACCAGATGTCCTGTTCTTTTTCTGGCAAACCTAATAGTAGCAGAGTTTTAATAATAACAAACTCATGATCAGAAGCCTTAGGTTTGAAGGGCTTACATTTTTAAATCAGCTATTATTTTTCTGGGGTTCATTTTTAAGAATTTCTGCTGCCTATTTAGAGAAACGAGATTAACAGCTGTTATGATTATATGCCCAAATTCACCCAGGTGGTTTCCATTTATTATTTTTCTCTAATCTTCACAGCTACCTGAGGAGGCAGGTGATGGTATCCCCATTTTACAGAGGAGAAAACTAAGACCCAGAAACACTAAGCAATTTTAGTGACATAACTAACTAGTGGAAGAACTAGAATTGGAGACCATCTCCATCAGATTCCAGCGTTGGGGCTCTTTCCTCTTAGCTGCTTAGCCTGCTAAACATGAAAGTTCACTAAAATCACAAATGTTTGCAATCAGCTGATTAGAATTCACAGGAAACTCCACCGTCCACTGTCACGAAAGCCATCCTCTCACGTGCACCCGCCCTGTCTTTCTTGCTAGTCTTGAAGGCAGCGTCAGCGTCTCGTATCTCTTAATATCTCCCTTTAGGCGAGCAATTACATTATTTTACGATGTCACATTAAAATAATGTCACATTATTTAAGATAATCAGAAGTTTGTCTTTTGACTGAAACGAGTGTGTCATCGTTATTTAAAAATTAAAGCATATTGGAAGACAGCTTTGGACGCTATTTGCCCACTGTTTCTATAATCTGTGTTGTTGCACCTGCAAAGCTTTTCTACTTTATAAACCACTCAGAAACCTCGGACACCAGTGTTTCCCTTGCCGAAATACCAAAATAGAAACAATTACTGCTCAATGCCTTACCCTTCCTTGCGTTAGGTAGGTCACTGCCACAGAGTATTGAATTGTAGGCTCTCGTCCCCCTGGAAATACAGTACTTCAACCCCTGGTTTACCTTTGCATGCAGTGCTCTGTACGATGTAAATGTTATTATACCATCAGTGCCCTCCCCCCAGCCCTTTCCATAGTTCTTTGATATTACTTAGAATGTGATTACATAGCTTCATTTATTTCTTTGAATGCATAGGTTTCATGGTCATTAAAATAATCACAGACTCATCAGTTCTCCCCATGCTTAAATAAGATCAATACGAACCAGAACAAGAGGCTTCTTTACTCCTCTACCCACCAAGATCTCTCTCTTCCTCTCTCCTTCACTCTCCCTCTCCCCCTGCTTCTCTAATTCCTTCCCTTCTTTCCACCCTCAAACCCCACGTCAAAGAGGAATACAATAATTTTTTAAATACCGTAGTTCTTTCTGTAGTGAATCATAACATTTATTCAGCTGTCATCCAAGACACAGGGGATTGTTGCCTTATACATACTGTCAGAGGCAGCTGTAGCAATTTTGGAGTTTGCTAGAGAAAAAAAAAAAAAAAAAAAAAAAAAAACCTGCTGGTTCTGCCTTGCAAGCCAGTTCAGGAATGAAATGGTTAATAGGATGAGTAAAGGCTATTTTTAAGTCTGGCTCCCCTCTCTGATACACTCTTGAAAATTCACCCTGTACTGCAGAAATCCTAAATTGCAGTGCCCTGCACCCCACTGAAACTCTTCAGTCTGCTGTAAGTAAGCCTCAGCATGGGCAAGATTGGGGGTGAACAGCTGGAGGAGGGGCTCAAGCCCTGGGCCTTTGTAATGGAGGGGCGAAACACTGAGGTCCTGCAGAGAAGGAACACAGAAACCCTCAAGGCACAGAGAAATAGACCCAGACAAAAGCCCCGTTACATGGTTGCAAATCACCCCACTGCTGTTATTTTATTTACTGTGGTCTGCAGGAGGATTGTTTTCTCTTTGCAAAATTTTTAAGCTCCATGGGCTTTTCTCCTCCACAACAGCGGTCACTTATACCACAGTGCCACATAGAGACAGTCTTCACCTTCAGCTTTCTTAAGGAAAGGGGGAAAAATCTTGCCTAGTCAGGATGCAATAGACAGAGAATGAAATACATGAATTTCCAGTCTGGACGTTCTTTCCCAGGGATACAGGATTGAAGTGTGGCTTCTCTTAGTGCTTTTGTTTTACATTTTTGTCTTGGTTGGTTTTTTTTTTTTTTTTTTTTTTTGGTTTTATATGATTCTTTTTCTTAAAGATGACACCTACATTCATTCTTTTGGACTTAAATTTATTTAGATGTGGGAAGGAAAGAAAAGGCAACATCACGTGTTTGAACCACACACACACACACACACACACACACACACACACGCATGAACATTTTTCCCAGGTAAAATAATTCTTTTCAAAATTGATGGAAATATCTTATCACTGTGACAAATCACATACTATGACTTGAAGGTTTTTCCTTTGGGAAGTTAGGATAGAAGGATGGCTAACAGAAATGTTATTTTAAAATCTGAAGAGACAAACATGTCTGTAAGTTCTTTTTTGTAAGTTTCTTAGGGTATTTGTAAAAAGGAGTTCCTGCCTCATTGGGGAAAGAGAAAAAGATAGAGAGGGAGAGAGAGATTGAGAGAGAGAGAGAGACCTGGAGGAAGAAAAGGCAGCTTACTTCTCTTCAGAAATATGTGGCTTACTTTGGTAAACTTTTCTCTGAAACTGATGCTGTGTGCTGCGCCTTAGGGTAGCTGAGGAGGAAGGAGAGTCGCTTCCCAGGGACCACAGGAGCAAGAACGCCCGCCTGTCCTTAGACGGCGTTTACTGTCAGGACTAGGAAGTTGAAAGCGACCTTGTGGTAAGTGTGTTCAATTTAAAGAAAATAAAAAAGTGAAATTTTCCTATGACAAATCCGCAGAGGTATTTACTAGGTATTTGAGCAGGTAATTAGCACCCAAACCAGCTTTCAGGAAATAGTTCTGGTCACCTCAAATGAAGAATATATAATGAGCTGAAGAGCTTGATTTTCAATGGATGATTTACTCAGGACAATAGCCCAAACAGAACTGGGTAAAGGGTTTACAAATGGTAACTTGAGAAGCCGTGGGCTTCCTTCCCAGAAGCTTAATACTGTCTCCTTCTCTTCAACCTCTCCCCTCTCTTCTTCCAGCACCTCCAAAAATATACACATACAAGAAAACTTTTCTTGAAAAATTGAACATAGTCCTGAAAGAAATTCTATCAAAGAGACAAGAGAAGATCCCAAAAAAAATACAGAATAAATTTGCCTGTGGGCATCTAGACCTAATTTGGGTGAGTTCATGCTGAAACTTCGTGACTGCATTTTAGCTTCTTTATGAACCTGAGTTGTGAAGTTGTGGAACCTTTCCTTACTGGAGTTGCTGGTAAGCAATGCTGAAAAGATTGCTCCTGCTTTTCAAAATCTATCCCAGAAGACTTACAACACTAAGGAACAAAGATGGCCATGTAAAAAAACAGTTCAGCATTTCTGAACTCACAGTGTGACATGTTTTTGCTGATTTGAGAAAGGCTTCTTACTCAGATGCACTATGATTTGCTGTGTTGTAAGCATTCATATTTCTAGTTAAAAAAAAAATCACCTGCCATAGTAACTCTGGTAACAAAATAGATAATAGTAGTTGATTGTCACCAGCTGAATCTCTTGTTATATATTGAAAGGTGATTTTTACTTCATTCTAATCCAAAATGACGAAAGTCATTTATAACTAAGCCCCCGGCCCCCATCCAACTGCATTCGGTGTACACTTCAGCTAAAAGAAGGTAACTTTGAGGTCATTTTGGAGAGAAGGAAATAAATTCTGAGAATTCAAACGACTACCCAAGCTCATCCAGTGTCACCGTTTGGACAAAAAAACAAGATTTTCTAATTCCTAATTTTGACTATTTTGTTTTCCAGGGCATGAAACCATCTTCTTAACTGGTTAATAATTTGAGAGCAGCCCATGAATACCAGTTTCTGCTGAGGCATGCTTTCTGTCATTAAGTGCTCCAGCAAACTGTTAATTAAGATTGTTTTGAGCTGTTTACCAATTTACGTGATGTCAGATACTTCTCTTGGATTCTGTTAGCCTCTTGGGATGGCAGAAAATATTGTTGACTCTGTTGTCTGTGGTTTGACCATCTGTTCTAAATCACAATTGTGGCTGCCATTTGGAAACCTATAAGCTGACACTGTGACCAGAATTGTACATTAAAAACGCTGTCAGCTCTTTGTAGGTCACCAGCCCCTTCACAAGCTCTCCTTAATTTTATAGGAAGTTCACTACGTTTTGGAGTTGGAAGGTGTAGTTTAAAAGAATGAAGCAGTTCCACTCTTGTTCTCCTCTGCAGGCGTTAGAGAAGCTGTCTTGCTAAAGAGGTCTGAGTTGGAAAATAAGACACTGGAAGGTGCAGTGTGTTGGCCAAGCACAAAAATTCAGCAAGAGTTGCAACTAGGCGTGCCGGGCACGGTGGCTCGTGCCTGTAATCCCAGCACTTTGGGAGGCCGAGGCGGGTGGATCACAATGTCAGGAGATCAAGACCACCCTGGCCAACATGGTGAAACCCTGTCTCTACTAAAATACAAAAACTAGCCAGGTGTGGTGGTGCGCGCCCGTAGTCCCAGCTACTCGGGAGGCTGAGGCAGGGTAATCGCTTGACCTCAGGAGGCAGAGGTTGTGGTGAGCCAATTTTGTGCCATCGCACTCTAGCCTGGCCACAGAGGAGACTCTGTCTCAAAAAAAAAAAAAAAAAAAAAAAAAAAAAAGTTGCAAGTAGGAATGATATTGTTTGTGTGGCCACTCCTTCTTACAAAGTTCCCCTGTAAGGCACACTGGGTACCCCTCTAAAAAATGATGCAATAATTCATGAAACTGTGAGACACTTTCAAGAGATATCCCTAATATCATTTTTTTCTGGGCTGTTATGCTCCTGAGGGTTGAAAACTTTTCTGAAATAAGGGGTTGGATAAACACACAAAATGTGACGTTCTTGCCACATAGTAAGTGCTCTGTAAAGGTTTGCGGCGTCTCCTCATCTGATCATGAATCTTTTGTTGAGCACCATTCCAGGCACTGGAGACAGGCCAACAATGAGGGTGGTGGGTCCTGCTCCCGAGGAATGTGTAGTCAGCTGAAGGAAGCAGGCAAATTGGGCATAACAGAGAGATACTTAGCTGTCAAAATATGCAGAAGATGTCACGGGAAAAATTAGGAGGGGCAAACAGGTTTCCTGGGACCCACCCTAGATTTTCCACATCCCAAAGGTTGGGTGATAAGGCCCAGGAATCTGTTTTTTTTTTTTTTTTTTTTTTTTTCTGAGACAGGCAGGGTCTGGCCCTGTCACCCAGGCTGGAGTGCAGTGATGGGATCTCAGCTCACTGCAGCTTCTGCCTCCCAGGCTCAAGCCATCCTCCCACCCCACCCTCCCAAGTAGCTGGGACTGCAAGGCACACACCGCCACGCTCAGCTCATGTTTAATTTTTGTGGGGTTTTGCTGGGTTTCCCAGGCTGGTCTCAAACTTCTGAGCTGAAACGATCCACCTACCTTGGCCTTCCAAAGTGCTGGTATTACAGGTGTGAGCCACCACACTGAGCCAGGAATCTGTACTTTTTTTCTTTTTCTTTTTTACCATAAAGATGGTGTTTTACGGCCGGGCGCGGTGGCTCAAGCCTGTAATCCCAGCACTTTGGGAGGCCGAGGCGGGTGGATCACGAGGTCAAGAGATCGAGACCATCCTGGTCAACATGGTGAAACCCCGTCTCTACTAAAAATACAAAACATTAGCTGGGCATGGTGGCACGTGCCTGTAATCCCAGCTACTGAGGAGGCTGAGGCAGGAGAATTGCCTGAACCCAGGAGGCGGAGGTTGCGGTGAGCCGAGATCACGCCATTGCACTCCAGCCTGGGTAACAAGAGCGAAACTCCGTCTCAAAAAATAATAATAATAATAAAATAAAAGATGGTGTCTTACTATGTTGACTAGGTTGGTCTGAAACTCCTAGTCTCAAATGATCCTCCCTATTCGACCTCCTGAAGTGCTAGGATTACAGGTGCGAGCCACCCTGCCAGCCTTTCTTTTTATCCTAAGATTTTATTTATTTATTTTTGTAGAGTTGGGGTCTTGCCATGTTGCCTCGGGTGCTCTTAAACTCCAACCAGTCCTTGTGCCTCAACCTCCTAAATCCCGGGATTACAGACCTGAACTGCCTCACCCAGGAAGCCGTATCTTGAAAAAGCTCCTCCTCCGGCAATTCCAAAGTAGCCCTGGGGTGTTTGCCTCATCTGAATGACTCTTGAGGAAAGTTCTGGGAAAGCCTTTCAGAGGCATTGATGTTAGCTGGAATGTGGAAGAAGGAAGGTTATACTAGGTTCAGGGAAAATTGCCCAGAGAAAGTTATAAGAGAGGCTCTTTTGTTTGGGGAGATGCCAAGACTTGGGTTTGCCTAGAATGAAAGTTTTGTGGAAAAGGGACATACAGGTGGGGTGACCATATACATTATTTCTTAAACCAGGACACTTTTGAGAGTAAAAGAGAGGGCTACTAATATTTATGTGGAAGCCGAGATGGTGGCTCATGCCTGTAATCCCAGCTCTGTGGAAGGCTGGTGGATCACCTGAGGTCAGGAGTTCAAGACCAGCCTGGCCAACATGGTAAAACCCCATCTCTACTAAAAATACAAAAAAAAAAAAAAATTAGCTGGGTGTGGTGGTACACGCCTCTGATTCCAACTACTCGGCTGAGGCAGAAGAATTGCCTGAACCCAGGAGGCGGAGGTTGGGGTGAGCCGAGATCGCGCCATTGCACTCCAGCCTGGGTAACAAGCGCAAAACTCCGTCTCAAAAAAAAAAAAAAAAAAAAAAAGAATAGCATGATTCATTTACATAACAATATCCACATTCATTCATTCATTATTTATTTATTTATTAAATACCTAATATTTGGTATTCAATCCTCTAGATATTGAGGAAACAGTGAACAAAGCAGATGAGATCCTTTTCTCTCTCTCTCTTTTTTTTTTAGACGGAGTTTCGCTCTTGTTACCCAGGCTGGAGTGCAATGGCGCGATCTCGGCTCACTGCAACCTCCACCTCCTGGGTTCAGGCAATTCTCCTGCCTCAGCCTCCTGAGTAGCTGGGATTACAGGCACATGCCACCATGCCCAGCTAATTTTTTGTATTTTTAGTTGAGACGGGGTTTCACCATGTTGACCAGGATGGTCTCGATCTCTTGACCTTGTGATCCACCCGCCTCAACCTCCCGAAGTGCTGGGATTACAGATGGGAGCCACCGCGCCTAGCCATTTTCTCTTTTTTTCTTCCATTTTTATTCTTTTTTTTTTTTTTTTTTGAGACGGAGTTTCGCTCTTGTTACCCAGGCTGGAGTGCAATGGCGAGATCTCGGCTCACCGAAACCTCCGCCTCCTGGGTTCAGGCAGTTCTCCTGCCTCAGCCTCCTGAGTAGCTGGGATTACAGGCACGTGCCACCATGCCCAGCTGATTTTTTGCACTTTTAGTAGAGACGGGGTTTCACCATGTTGACCAGGATGGTCTCGATCTCTCGACCTCGTGATCCACCCGCCTCGGCCTCCCAAAGTGCTGGGATTACAGGCTTGAGCCACCGCGCCCGGCTTCCATTTTTATTCTTTTAAAAAATTATTGCCGGGCGCGGTGGCTCAAGCCTGTAATCCCAGCACTTTGGGAGGCCGAGGCGGGTGGATCACGAGGTCGAGAGATCGAGACCAGCCTGGTCAACATGGTGAAACCCCGTCTCTACTAAAAATACAAAAAATCAGCTGGGCATGGTGGCGTGTGCCTGTAATCCCAGCTACTCAGGAGGTTGAGGCAGGAGAATTGCCTGAACCCAGGAGGCGGAGGTTGCGGTGAGCCGAGATCGCACCATTGCACTCCAGCCTGGGTAACAAGAGCAAAACTCCGTCTCAAAAAAAAAAAAAAAAAAAAAAAAAAAAAAAATTATTGAGGTAGTTTTGCTATGTAGCCCAGGCTGGTCTTGAACCCCTGACCTCAAGTGATCTGCCAGCCTCGGCCTCCCAAAGTGCTGGGATTACAGGCGGGAGCTACTGCACCTGACCAGATCCCTGTCTTTATGGAGCTTATGTTCTAGCAGAAGAGATAGACAATCATATGTAATATAAATTCAGATATTGATAAGCGTTAACTTACTGAGTATAATTGGATTGTTTGTAAGTCAAAGGACAAAGGCTTTAGGGGATGGATACCCCATTCTCCATAATGTGCTTATTTCACATTGCATGCCTGTATCAAAACATCTCATGTACCCCATCAATGTATACACCTACTATGTACCCACAAAAATTTTTTGATGATATATTAAAAAAAAATCAAGCCAGACTTGGTGGCTCGTGCCTGTAATCTGAGTGTTTTGGGAGGCTGAGGCAAGAGGATTGCTTGAGCCCAGGAGTTTAAGACCAGCCTAAACAACATAGGGAGGCCAGGCACTGTGGCTCATGCCTGTAATCCCAGCACTTTGGGAGGCTGAGGCAGATGGATCACCTGAGGTAGGGAATTCGAGACCAGCCTGACCAACATGGTGAAACCCCGTCTCTACTAAAAATCCAAAATTAGCCAGGTGTGGTGGTACATGCCTGTAATCCCAGCTACTTGGGAGGCTGAGGCAGGATAATTGCTTGAACCTGGGAGGCAGAGGTAGCGGTGAGCTGAGATCGCACCACTGCACTCCAGCCTGGGTAACAGGAGTGAAACGTTGTCTCAAAAATACCCCAAAAACAAAAAACAAAAAACAGCATAGGGAGATCTTGTCTCTACAAAAAAAAAAAAAGAAAGAAAGAAAGAAAAAGAAAACAAATTAGCCGGGTGTTGTGGCAGGTGCCTGTAGTTCCAGCCACTTGGGATGCTGGGGCAGGACAATCACTTGAACCCAGGAGGTGGGCTGCAGTGAGCTGTGATTGCACCACTGAACTCCAGCCTGGGCAACAGAGCAAGACCTCGTCTCCAAAAAAAAAAAAAAAAAAAAAAAAAAAAAAGAGAGAGAGAGAGAGAAAAGAATCTAATCAAGTAGATAAGGGGCTGAGGAGTAAGAGGTGACTAGTAGTGAGAAAAATGAAATTTTTTTTTTTTTTTTTTGAGACGGAGTTTTGCTCTTGTTACCCAGGCTGGAGTGCAATGGCACGATCTCGGCTCACCGCAACCTCTGCCTCCTGGGTTCAGGCAATTCTCCTGCCTCAGCCTCCTGAGTAGCTGGGATTGCAGGCATGCGCCACCATGCCCAGCTAATTTTTTGTATTTTTAGTAGAGACGGGGTTTCACCATGTTGACCAGGATGGTCTCGATCTTTTGACCTTGTGATCCACCCGCCTCGACCTCCCAAAGTGCTGGGATTACAGGCTTGAGCCACCGCGCCCGGCCGAGAGAAATGAAATTTTAGTTAACTCAAATAGAGATAGCCTTCAGAGACCTGAACAAAGTGAGAAAGTGAGTCACGTAACCATCTGAAGGCCCAGTGTTCCCAGCAAAGTAAAGAAAGCGCACAGGCTGTGACAGAAACAAGCCTGGTGAGCTGGGGAAACAGAACACAGTAGAATTCCTTTACCGACCAGGCTGCCCTTAATGCCACACGATCTGGCCCTTACCTATGATCCTGCTTCCTCTCTGAGTCCCACAGTCTGGGAGAGAAATATGGTCTGCAAGTGTGTCCTCCTCGAGGGGGATGAGGGAAGCCTAGAACCTCAGCTTTTCCTCACCTCGTCTCCTAACTCTGTGACTCGAACAGCATTTTTTTCAAGAAAAAGGGGCCGGGCGCGGTGGCTCACACCTGTAATCAGAGCACTTTGGGAGGCTGAGGCGGGTGGATCATGAGGTCAAGAGATCGAGACCATCCTGGTCAACATGGTGAAACCCCGACTCTACTAAAAATACAAAAAAATTAGCTTGGCATGGTGGCACGTGCCTGTAATCCCAGCTACTCAGGAGGCTGAGGCAGGAGAATTGCCTGAACCCAGGAGACAGAGGTTGCGGTGAGCCGAGATCGCGCCATTGCACTCCAGCCTGGGTAACAAGAGCGAAACTCTGTCTCAAAAGAAAAAAAAGAAAAGAAAAAAAGAAAGAAAGAAAAGAAAAAGCAAGGAACTCTAACACTTTCTTTTTTTTTTGAGATGGAGTCTCACTCTGTTGCTTAGGCTGGAGTGCAGTGGCACGATCTCAGCTGACTGCAACCTCCTCCTCCTGGGTTCAAGCAATTCTCCTGCCTTAACCTCCCCAGTAGTTGGGATTACAGGTGCCCACCACCACGCAAGCTAATTTTTGTGTTTTTAGTAGGGACTGGGTTTCACCATGTTGGCCAGGCTGGTCTGGAACCCCTGACCTCAGGTGATCCGCCTGCCTTGGCCTCCCAAAGTGCTGGGATTACAGGCATGAGCCACTGCGCCTGGCCCACACTTTTTGAGCATCTACAATCTACTGGCAGAGTGCTTTACAAATGTTTATCTAATTATTATACCAGTTCTATGAGATTGGCCATATTATTGCCATTTTGTAGGTGAGGAAACAGACTCAAAGGGGTTAAATTGTTTTTCCCTCATTATATTCTACTAAAAAGTTATTTCAGGTTCTTTTGATTTTTGAGGTGGTCTTACTCTGTTGCCCAGGCTAGAGTGCAGTGGCATGAACATGGCTGGGACCCTAGGGTTGTGCCACCAGGCCCAGATAATTTAAAATATTTTTTTTTTTCAGAGATGGGGTCTCACTATGTTGTCCAGGCTGGTCTTGAAGTCCTGGGCTCAAGTGATTCTCCCGCCTCGGCCTCCCAAAGTGCTGGGATTACAGGCTTGAGCCACCGTGCCCAGCCTGAGACACAGTCTTGCTCTGTCACCCAGGCTGGAGTGCACTGGCACAATCTTGGCTCACTTCAACCTCTGCCTCCCAAGTTCAAGAAATTCTCCTGCCTCAGCCTCCCAAGTAGCTGGAATTCCTGGTATGTGCCACCATGCCTGGCGAAAATTTTTTTTTTTTTTTTGAGACGGAGTTTCGCTCTTGTTACCCAGGCTGGAGTGCAATGACGCGATCTCGGCTCACCGCAACCTCCGCCTCCTGGGTTCAGGCAATTCTCCTGCCTCAGCCTCCTGAGTAGCTGGGATTACAGGCACATGCCACCATGCCCAGCTAATTTTTTAGTATTTTTAGTAGAGACGGGGTTTCACCATGTTGACCAGGATGGTCTCGATCTCTTGACCTCGTGATCCACCCGCCTCGGCCTCCCAAAGTGCTGGGATTACAGGCTTGAGCCACCGCGCCCGGCCGAAATTTTGTATTTTTAATAGAGACGGGGTTTCACAATGTTGGCCAGGGTGGTCTTCAACTCCTGACCCTCAGGTGATCCGCCTGGCTCGGCCTCTGAAAATGCTGGGATTACATGTGTGAGCCACCACAGCCAGCCAAGGAGCTGTCTTTTTAGGGCTGCCCAGCAAAGAAGTCTTTCCCCTCCATAGGCATTTGGGCTCTTGGGCTGAACTTTCATGTGTGATGATCATTATTCCTGCAGTCCAGGGAGGGAGGTGAACTGAGAGCAGGAAGAGTCTGCTTAGGAAGAGCGTCCTTCCAGGAAGGCCGTGAAATGTGGAACTGGTGTGGAAAAAAATCGGTTAACCTAGGGGGTGGCTGTAGCCTTTCACAACAGGGTCAGGACGGTGTGACCTCGTTCCTGACTTTTCAATGCACAGTTTTAAACTCTTGCATGGCTTCCTTCCCAAGAAAAGTGTAAGTGCTATGGAAAGAAAGGAAAGGAATTCAAAGTCATCAAAAACATCCCTGTCAACAGTAATCTTTCAGAACTGAAAAAGGAAGGTTCTACCTGGAAGAGTTTAAATAGAAAGGAAAAAAAAAATCTCACTATTATAGAAGACTACTATTCACAAAATTGAGTGAGAAGTTAGTTATTGCAGAATGTTTGTTCTTAAAAACTTCCTCTTTACGTTAAGAAGATTTCAAATATCTCTTGTACTTTCCAGTGAGGTTTTAGGCTCTCTCCCCTTGGAACCTGGCAGGATGGATGGGGCAGGCTGGTGACCGGCTCTGAAATCACATGACCTGGTTTAAATTCCCTCTTCTGCACTTTCCAGCCCCAGAGCCATGGGCAGGAGCCTCAACATGTCCATCTGGGACATGAGAATAGTAATGCCTGTCTATTAATTAATTTGATGAGATTCCAGTTAGAAAAAAAAGGATGTAAAATCATTGAGATTTTACATTTAGGGAGTTACTAAGTACTAATTTATTTTCCCTCTTTTCCTTTCTTCCTTATTTGGGAAAGCACCCCCATGTTCCTAGTAACTATTTCTAAACGGCAATCACTAGGAGAGTATTTTGATTTGAGGTTGGCATAGCTAACTCTTGGAGGCCTCCCAAATTTCAGGGTGTTTTCAGCACAAAGGGTAAAAGTTTCAAAATAATAATTCATCAAGCTGTAGACCCCTTATAGTTGAAGATACTTTTTTCCCCACGTATATAGAGAGAGCTATTCATTCAGTATTTATTATGTGCCAATAACTGGTTTTAAGTAATTTACATTTATTCTGTCATCTAATTCCAACATACAGTAAGAAGAAAGGTCTCTAGTCCCATTTTAGAGGAGAGAAAATTAAGGCTCAAGCTCCTAAGTACTGTACAACCTCCTTGGAACCTGAAACATAGTAAATACTCAATAACTGATGGGCGAATTAATAAATAAATTGGTCTGTTACATTTGTAAATCATTTTCAACTTCCACATTTTTTCACATATTAAATAGTGTGTGATCCTTTCTTTAGATGAGCAAGTCATTCTTTCCTTCTTCTCTTCCAAATCGAAAGGGACCTTACTGCCTTTAGGTCGATAGAACTACTTCAAATCGTACTGGTTTTTGAAGGGAGGAAGAAGTGTTTTCTGGTTCAGTCATTCCGGTGGGTAAAGCCTTCCAAGGGTGGGAGGGAGAAGCTGGCAGGAGCAGGCCCAACTCTAAACAGCCAAAACCTGCTGCCTACTGTGCCATGTTCCTTGTAAGAGCAAAAAGCCAAATGACAAGACAAAAGATGAAAGTTAGTTTTGATGTTAAAATCTGCTTTGGTGCGCTCTTAATCGTGTAATAGATCATTTGTATTAACTTAATACACTGATTTTAATAGCGGATGCATATGACAAGTAGACTAATCATCCTCAACGCAAACTGTAGAAATCAAACAAATTAAAAGTGTTTGGCTCAAAGGTTCTGGTTCCCCCCTCCCCCTACTTCTTCTTCTTCTCCTCTTCTCCTTCCTCCTCTCCTTACATGTCTCTTCCTGAACACAGGCAGCCAGAGATTCAGGCCCCCAGATTTTTCTCTGCAGAGTGTACTTTACCTTTTGGACGGGACTTTAAAGACTTTAAACAGCTTGAGACTTACAGTTTGCCACAGGAGCATGTAGCAAATTCCTGTTTCTACTTTTTGAACCAGGAGCTGGAGTCTAAGAGCCCGGCGCAGGAAGTCGCAGGTGGTGGGAAAGGGGAAACAGGTCATTTCCAACCATGTACATTGAGGTTGTATCTTTAAAGTCAATTCTAAATTTAATTGAAAGCCGAGGGCAGAGAAGCCAAGATCGGAGCAATGTGGTGATTTATTCTGAAGCCTGTAAGAAGTCATGCAGCTGAATGTGGGATGAGCTGGGGCTTTAATAAAAATGGCACCGGGGAGGCCAGCGGGAAGAGGCACAAGAATGGAACTGGGTTAGATGAAGGATCTCCAGGCCTGAAAGGGAGCGGGGGTCTGAGAGAGCAGTGTTTGCCCAAACTCTGCTGTTTTTACCACGATAGATGCACATAAGTAATCTGCATCAAAAGGAAAACGAGGATCAGACAGAAGCCACCAAGACTCTTTAGACAGTGCCTTTTGCATGAAATTATTAAGGTTTCCAAATTGCAGAAAGGCTGTGGAATGAACAGCAATGAAAACTCATCTAATATTATTTCTGGCTAAAATTTAGCTGAAGAAAAATGATATGTTCCTTTATTAAAGTGCTACAGGACTTGACAGCAAAGCTCCCACGCATTTCTATGGGTGTTATTCTCTACTAAATTACATTTGACCATTGCTACGGAAAATCCTTACCATGTTCTCAGAATTGAATCTTCTCTGTTGACAAATGGTTTCAGAACAATATTTCCAAGCTAAGAAAAAAAAGGAAGCAGTAGCTCCTTAGCAGGTGTTATACAAGAAAGAGAATTGGGCTAGAACTTGTACCTCCCAGGTTCTAGGCTTCCTGACCTAAGAAAAGGCTGGCTGTCCTTCCAGTGGTAGGAACTACATGATCAGTCCGTGTGACTCCAACGTTTACAGGATCTTTTCTTTAGATCAGTTTCACATCGTATTCGATACCATTGCTAGTAATTCTAGTCTTATTACAAACTATTACAATGTTCATTGTAGAAAACTCAGAAAAGGCAAGAAAGAATCAACAAGAATATGAACAGCACCTGTAAGTCTCACCACCCAGGGATAACTAAACATTTTGGTCAATGTCATTCTTATTAAGATAACATTTGAAGGACCAGGAAAGCTGCCAGGTGTGGTGACCCAGGCCTGTAATCCCAGCACTTTGGGAGGCCAAGGTGGGCGGATCATATGAGGTCATGAGTTCGAGACCAGCCTGACCAACATGGTGAAATCCCGTCTCTACTAAAAATACAAAATTAGACGGGCATGGAGGAACACACCTGTAATCCCAGCTACTCCTGAGGCAGGAGGATCGCTTGAACCTGGGAGGCAGAGTTTGGTCACACCATTGCCCTCCAGGCTGGGCAACAGGAGCAAAACTCTGACTCGAAAGAAAGAAAGAGAGAAAGAGAGAAAGACGAAAGAAAGAGAGAGAGAAAGAGGAAAGAAAGAGAGAAAAAGAAAAGGAAGAAAGAAAAAAGAAAGAAAGAGGGAAGGAAAGAAGGAAGGAAGGAGGGAAAGAGGAAGGAAAGAAAGTCCAGGAAAGTTTTGCCTCAGAGAACCAGGCATTGCATCCTATTGGGGAATAATTGCCATATTCAGAATTTGGATATAGCAGTGGTGACTCCTTAAAGAAGTCTTTACAGAAATGATCCCTAACTTTGAGTGAGTCTTTCCCTTGCTACTCTCTCTTCTTTCCGTTTGCCTGGTTCATGACATCAGGATCTGTGCTGTCTCATTATTGAATGGTTTTACTCATATGTGGGAGCCTAAAAGAAGATCGAACTCATGGAGAGAGTAGAAGGGTGGTTACCAGAGCCTGAGAAGGATAGCAGGAGGCAGGAGTAAAGCAGAGACAGTTAGTGGGTACAAAAATTCAGGTAGAAAGAAGGATAGGGTCAAGTATGGTGGCTTACACCAGTAATGTCAGCACTTTGGGAGCCTCAGGTGGAAGGATTGCTTGGGGCCAGGAGTTCGAGACCAGCATGGACAACATAATGAGATTCTGTCTCTACAAAAAACTTTAAAAATCAGCTGGGCATGATGGGCATGTCTGTAGTCACATTGGGAGGATCACTGGAGCCCAGGAGTTTGAGGTTTGAGGTTTTGAGGTTGTAGTGAACTATGATCATGCCACTGCACTCCAGCCTGGGGGAAAGAGTGAGACCCTGTCTCTGAAAAAAAAAAAAAAAAAAAAAAAAGAAGATACAAGGAATAATATCTAGTATTATTATTATCACAACAGGGTGATTATAGCTAATGATAATTTATTATATATTTTTAAAAGTTGATCATTTATTTTCTTTCTTTCTTTTTTTTTTTTTTCAGATGGAGTCTTGCTCTGTTGCCCAGGCTGGAGTGCAGTGGTGCAATCTCAGCTCACTGCAACCTCTGCCTCTAGGTTCAAGCAATTCTCTGCCTCAGCCTCCTGAGTAGCTGAGATTACAGGCACCCGCCACCATGCCCAGCTAATTTTTTTTGTATTTTTAGTAGAGAAGGGGTTTCACCATCTTGGCCAGTTTGGTCTTGAACTCCTGACCTTGTGATCTACCCACAGCCCCACAAAGTGCTGGGATTACAGGTGTGAGCCACCCTGCCAGGCCTGATCACCAATGCTTAAGGTTATGGATACTCTAATTACCCTGATTTGATCATGACAAATTGTATACCTGTATCAAAACATTACAAGTACTCCATAAATATATGCAACTATTGTGTGTCCATAATTAAATATAAAAATTAAGAAATGAAATTAAAGGTTAATTATAGATGCAATGATTTGATGCCTGGAATTTGCTTCAGAATCATCTAGCTGGAAGAGAATAAACAGTGGTATGAGTGATACAAGATTTAATGCATGCTGGTAACTGTTAAAGCTGAGTAATGGGCACAAAAAATGAAAAGACAAGAAAAGAAAACCAGGCTGGGCCCGGTGGGCCTGTAATCAAGCCTGTAATCCCAGAACTTTTGGAGTTTGAGGCAGGTGCATCACTTGAGGTCAGGAGTTCGAGACCAGCCTGGCCAACATGGTGAAACCCTGTCTCTACTAAAAATAAAGATGTTAGCCAGGCATGGTGGCATGCACTTGTAATCCTAGCTACTTCTGGAGGCTGAGACAGGAGAATTGCTTGAACTCGGGAGGCGGAGGTTGCAGGGAGCTGAGATCGTACCACTGTATTCCAGCCTGGGTGACAGAGTGAGACTCCATCTCAAAAACAACAACAACAAAAGGATCTCTGTGTTGTCTCGGAGAAAGCAATATATGTATAAGAATCCGTTTGGAGGCCGGGCGCGGTGGCTCAAGCCTGTAATCCCAGCACTTTGGGAGGCTGAGGCGGGTGGATCACGAGGTCGAGAGATCGAGACCATCCCGGTCAACATAGTGAAACCCCGTCTCTACTAAAAATACAAAAAATTAGCTGGGCATGGTGGCGCGTGCCTGTAATCCCAGCTACTCAGGAGGCTGAGGCGGGAGAATTGTCTGAACCCAGGAGGCGGAGGTTGCGGTGAGCCGAGATCGTGCCATTGTACTCCAGCCTGGGTAACAAGAGCGAAACTCCGTCTCAAAAAAAAAAAAAAAAAAAAAAAAAGAATCCGTTTGGATTCTGTGAATCAGGTGCATGTGACCACCATCTTTTCACCAGCACCGAGTTTCAAATAACTTCCCAGGGAAGTTTTCATATTTATTGGTGTGTATTTATATGTGCAAATGTCTGTGTGTATGTGCTTTTTTGTAATAAGAATGGAAGAAAATAATAGAAACCTAAAAATAATTGATAAGTCAGGATACAGGAACTATGAATAAAATTTCTTCTTCTTCTTTTTTTTTGAGACGGAGTCTTACTCTGTTGCCCAGGCTGGAGTGCAGTGGCGCAACCTCAGCTCACTGTATGCTCCGCCTCCCGGGTTCAAGAGATCCTCCTGCCTCAGCGCCCCCAGTAGCTTGGGATCGCAGGCACACACCACTATGCCTGGCTAATTTTTGTTTTTAGTAGAGACGGGGTTTCACCATGTTGTCCAGGCTGGTCTCAAACTCCTGACCTCAGGTGATCCACCTGCCTCGGTCTCCCAAATTACTGGGATTACAGGCATGAGCCATTGTGTCTGGCCTGAAATTTCTTCTGATTAAAAAATGTTTCATTGCAATATTTGTGCAATGAATGAACATAATAAGGAAGAAAGGTGTCTGTGGAAAAAGGCAGATAAGGAAGAGGAAGTGGCGTAAGCCAACTCTTCAGAAACAAGCAGACTTTCAGCTTTATAGGTTCTAAATACTCCCAACTTTTATATGCTTTTGCATATAAATTTATGAGAGTCCTGGGTTCCAATGCTGTTGTTATCAAATGCTTAGTTTTCCTGAACTTTGGTCTCCTCATCCATAAATGGAATCATAACACTGCTCTTACCTACTTTACAAAGATGTAAAAGGAAGATTTCGATGAGGTAATTATGTGAAGACAAATGTTATTTTAGGATTCTAAAACTGGGTTTTACAATTACGTTTGATAATCAGAATTACCTTGACTTGCCATAGAATTTCCAAAGGTTCATAAGGGATTTCCCTTACGATAATATTGGTTCCGTTATAGCTTGTAGTGTTTAATTTATGTCTTTCAGAGAATCAGGGTAGAACCATGCAAATTTAAGTGTGGCCTCTGGACCCAGATATTATGTGTGTTTGGGAGGCCTTGGACAAGTTACTTAGGCTCACTGAGCCTCAGTTTTCTGTTCTTTAAAATGAGAATGAGAAAGAGAAGTAAGACCTGCCTTTCTGGGCTGCTAAAAAATTGGGAATAACGTATGTAGAGTGCAGAGCACGGGGTTAGCCACACAGGAAGCTCTCAGTCTACGGCGGCTGCTATTGTTATAAAAGGATTCATTTTTATTATTATTATTATTATTATTTTTTTTTTTTTTTTTTTTTGAGGAGGAGGAGTTTCACTCTTGTTACCCAGGCTGGAGTGCAATGGCGCGATCTCGGCTCACCGCAACCTCCGCCTCCTGGGTTCAGGCAATTCTCCTGTCTCAGCCTCCTCAGTAGCTGGGATTACAGGCACACACCACCATGCCCAGCTAATGTTTTGTATTTTTAGTAGAGACAGGGTTTCACCATATTGACCAGGATGGTCTCGATCTCTTGACCTCGTGATCCACCCGCCTCGGCCTCCCAAAGTGCTGGGATTACAGGCGTGAGTCACCGCGCCCGGCCCATGCATGTACTTTGGATAAAAACGAAGTGCTTCGTAGAATTGATTGAGAAAATAAATTAATGGAGGTAGGTCTGGCACAAAATAGGACTCAGAAAATGACAGCTGTGGTCAGAGATAATGACCATGAAGTCTTCATCTCTGAGGAATCTCAGTAGAGCAGCAGGGAACAGGTACAGGAATAAAGCAGGCACTCACATACTTCTACCGTGTTGCTGTATGAAAAAGGCAAAATTGTGTAGCCTATCTGAAGAGAACAAGATCAAGGAAGGTTTCAAAGAGAGATGAAGGAGCCTCGCCTTGGATGACAGGTAGAAATTCTCCAAGACGGAAAGAGGAATGGGTCAGGCAGAGGAGGATGCACAAGGGGTCACACAGCTGTGGAAGTGTGAGGCATGGGCAGGGACACTACCTTATGTCTTTTTTTTTTTTTTTTTTTTTTTTTTTTTTTTTGAGACGGAGTTTCGCTCTTGTTACCCAGGCTGGAGTGCAATGGCGCGATCTCGACTCACTGCAACCTCTGCCTCCTGGGTTCAGGCAATTCTCCTGCCTCAGTCTCCTGAGTAGCTGGGATTACAGGCACACGCCACCATGCCCAGCTAATTTTTTGTATTTTTAGTAGAGACGGGATTTCACCATGTTGATCAGGATGGTCTCGATCTCTTGACCTCATGATCCGCCCGCCTCGGCCTCCCAAAGGGCTGGGATTACAGGCTTGAGCCACTGCGCCCGGCCATCTTTTTTTTTTTTTTTTTTTTTTTTTTTTTAGACAGAGTTTCGCTCTTGTTGCCCAGGCTGGAGTGCGATGATACAATCTCAGCTCACCGCAACCTCCGCCTCCGGGGTCAAGCGATTCTCCTGTCTCAGCCTCTGGAGTAGCTGGGATTACAGGTGCTCGCTACCACACCTGTCTAATTTTGTATTTTTAGTAGAGATGGGGTTTCATCATGTTGGTCAGGCTGGTCTTGAACTCCCGACCTCAGGTGATCCACCTGCCTCGGCTTCCCAAAGTGCTGGGATTACAGGCTTGAGCCACTGCGCCTGGCCAACACTGCCTTCTGTCTTGAGCGGAGCACAGCCACATGGTGAGACTGGTAAGAGATGGGCTGGAGAGGTGGTATTGCCTTGCACACCCAAGTGCCACTGGTGGTGGTTTTTGAGCAAAAGACAGACAGTGCAGTGGTCCTGTACGTCTTCCATTGCCCCTCCAGAGTCACTGTCCATTCTCCTCCACCTGCCTATGACCTAGAGGGAAGTCCTGTTGAAGATAACATCACTGAGCTTCTTTGGGCTTTGGCTTCCAGCAGGGTCTGGCCAATGATGACACAGGGAGGAAATCAGAAGCAGGGAGACTGAAATTCGGGTGTTTATTCTCTCGACAGCACCAGTCAGGTAGCCCCGTCCATGTAGCTCTGACCCCCCAAGAGGGGGACTCCTGCTCCTCGCAGCTTCTGACAGAGGGGTGGCAAATGTGCCTCACCAATACCAGCACCAAGAGATGGAACTGTCTTCTGGCTGTTCACAAACATTCCTTTCAGGAACTTTCTCCAAACTACCCAATTGGAGGTACCAAATGCTATGTACCAGCCCCCTGATTGACATAGAAGTTAAATAAATAATAAAATCAATGTGACTGTGCAGAGAGCTAGGGCAAGGAGACCTGAGTCCAAGTGGCATAAGGCGAGAAGTTCCAGGGCATACCGTTTACATAAAAAAGCAATGGTTTGTTGATTGCTTTGTGGCCGTTGGTCTGAAAGCAGCGGGAAACCTGGCATGGAGAACATCCTCAGCTTGGTCTCGGACTGAGTCACTCATGAGGGGATCGAAGGGCGACACCGTGCAATGCTGTTCCCCATCTTCCTGGGTAGACTGGCCTCAAGGGGAAGGCCTTGGAATCATCTGTCTCATGTCAAGACAGTTGCTCTTCTTAGGACGGCTGCCAGGGCGTAGATGAAAGGCAGAAGTGGCTGTGGGTGGCGGCCGGGCGCGGTGGCTCAAGCCTGTAATCCCAGCACTTTGGGAGGCCGAGGCGGGTGGATCACGAGGTCGAGAGATCGAGACCAACCATGGTCAACATGGTGAAACCCCGTCTCTACTAAAAATACAAAAAATTAGCTGGGCATGGTGGTACGTGCCTGTAATCCCAGCTACTCGGGAGGCTGAGGCAGGAGAATTGTCTGAACCCAGGAGGCGGAGGTTGCGGTGAGCCGAGATCGCGCCATTGCACTCCAGCCTGGGTAACAAGAGTGAAACTCCGTCTCAAAAAAAAAAAAAAAAAAAAAAAAAAAGTGGCTGTGGGTGACTGACGTGGCACACACAGGAAGAAAAGCCTCTTTTTCCATGCCATTTTTCCTCCCCAAGGAGCCAACAGAGCTTCTATTCTCCAAGTCTGCTCCTCACCTTACCCAAGGGATGCAGAACTAGCTACTCTCTCTTCCTTTGCTCCTGTCCATCGCGGACTCCAAAAGAGTGGGATGCCACCGTTTACTTTTTATGGCTCTCTCCAGGCGGGTTGGACATTGAGCCTTCACTTTAGTTATGTAATGAAAACACATGTTTCCTATTGCAGGCGTTCTGGGCAGCAGTGTGGAGGAGGGAGAGAGGAAGTGAGGATGCGGGGGGAAGAGGACCGGGTGACTTCCACTGAGCAGAAATTCCAGCGGAGAGGAGAAGACATTCTCAGACCTCAGAGGCGTAGCTGGAAGCAGTTCATTCAATGGTCATTTAGCCTTGAGCGCTGTCTATGCAGGGCACTGCGGGGCTTTGGGGAAATGTGAAGTGGAGTGGAGGGGATGCTGTGGGAAGAGGGGTGAGACCCGTAGACAAATACGTGATTAGATAGAGGAAGTGTCATGGGGTGTAGAAGACAGAGGTGAGATCCTGTGCTGGGAAGTGAACCCTGGAGGCAGAGTTCGAGTTGGCTCTTGAAAGACGGCTGAGTGTGGAAGCGGCCGGGGATTTCCTGGCCCTAGTCCCCACCTTTACTGCCCCGCCTTGCCCGGCCTTTCCAAAGCAACGAACCTACCTCATTGTGTGTAGAGAACAGTGTCAGATATTTGATAAATAAATAGATAACCCTTGACAAGGACATGCCTCAGACTGCATGTGGGATCTGAGACAAATCATACATTTTGCAAAGGCTACCTTCATCACCTCAGCCACACCAGCAGTAAATAAATATTTGCTTTTAATAAAGAATTAATATATGACTATGTTTTGGTCGTAAAAAGAGAAATCAGACATTATAGGCATGACAGAAGTTCCCTTTGAAGTCACCACCCCCAAGCCCATCTTCACCTCTCCAACTCCACTGCTCTGTGTGTGAGTCCGTGGTTATGTAACGGTATCACAGTGTGGGTTCATCTGCAGTCTCTGTTGAACACTCAGTATTTTTGGAGCTCATTTGTAGTTGCTTCACACAATTCCATCTGCATTCTTTTAATTTCTCATCTAAGGAAATACTTTCCTTAACTGTTTCTGCAAGTTTCCTAATGATAAGAGTCACCTAGAAATATTCGGCCCTCACCCCTAAGAGAGTCTGGTTTCATGGGACTGGGAAGCGGGTTGAAGAAATTATTATTATTATTATTATTATTATTATTATTATTTAAGACACAGTCTCGCCGGGCGCGGTGGCTCAAGCCTGTAATCCCAGCACTTTGGGAGGCCGAGGCGGGTAGATCACAAGGTCAAGAGATCGAGACCATCCTGGTCAACATGGTGAAACCCCGTCTCTACTAAAAATACAAAAAATTAGCTGGGCATGGTGGCACGTGCCTGTAATCCCAGCTACTCAGGAGGCTGAGGCAGGAGAATTGCCTGAACCCAGGAGGCGGAGGTTGCGGTGAGCCGAGATCGCGCCATTGCACTCCAGCCTGGGTAACAGGAGTAAAACTCTGTCTCAAAAAAAAAAAAAAAAAAAAAAAGACACAGTCTCACTCTGTCGCCCAAGCTGGAGTGCAGTGATGCAACCTCCGTATCCCAGGTTCAAGAGATTCTCCTGTTTCAGCCGCCCACCTCCCCGAGTAGCTGGGATGACAGGCACCCACCACCATGCCTGGCTATTTGGCTACTTTTCTTTTCTTTTTCTTTTTTTTTTTTTTTTTTGTATTTTTAGTAGAGACAGAGCTTCACCATGTTGGCCAAGCTGGTCTCAAACTCCTGACCTCAGGTGATCCGCCCGCCTCAGCCTCCCAAAGTGCTGGGATTACAGGTGTGAGCCACCGTGCCTGGCCAATAAATTAATTTCTACCAGTATCCTAGGTGATTTTTATCATTCAGAAAGTCTGCAAACATGATCATGGTTTATTGAATCATTTTCATATCAAAGATAATTTCAGTAGTTTAAATTTTTTATATCACAAACAATGCTACAATACATTTCTTTGTATATTTTTTCTAGTGAACATATGTTTTTTTCTGAGGTCAATACCAAGAAATACGCCAGGCTCGGTGGCTCAAGCCTGTAATCCCAGCACTTTGGGAGGCCGAGGTGGGTGGATCACGAGGTCAAGAGATCGAGACCATCCTGGTCAACATGGTGAAACCCCGTCTCTACTAAAACTACAAAAAAATTAGCTGGGCATGGTGGCGCGTGCCTGTAGTCCCAGCTACTCAGGAGGCTGAGACAGGAGAATTGCCTGAACCCAGGAGGCGGAGGTTGCAGTGAGCCGAGATTGCGCCATTGCACTCCAGCCTGGGTAACAAGAGAGAAACTCCGTCTCAATTAAAAAAAAAAAAAAAAAGGCCGGGCGCGGTGGCTCAAGCCTGTAATCCCAGCACTTTGGGAGGCCGAGGCGGGTGGATCACGAGGTCGAGAGATCGAGACCATCCTGGTCAACATGGTGAAACCCCGTCTCTACTAAAAGTGCAAAAAATTAGCTGGGCATGGTGGCACGTGCCTGTAATCCCAGCTACTCAGGAGGCTGAGGCTGGAGAATTGCCTGAGCCCAGGAGGCGGAGGTTGCGGTGAGCCGAGATAGCGCCATTGCACTCCAGCCTGGGTAACAAGGGCGAAACTCCGTCTCAAAAAAAACAAAAACAAAAACAAAAACAAACAAACAAACAAAAAAAAAACCAAGAAATAGAATTGTTGGGTCATGTGGTGCATGCATTTAATATTATGTTAATACTGAAACATTGTCTCCTGGTGTGGCTGTGCCAATGTATGGTACCATCGCTGTCTCATCACCATTTGTTCTTATACTAAAAAGATAAATCATGTCCACTCTTTCCTCACTTCCTAACATCAAGTTTTACCAGAACTCATAATTACACTCTGCCTTTCTCTATCTACTCTTTAATATTCTAGTGAAGGGAATTAAAACTCACCCAGAAATTCATACCAGAAATCTAAGAGGCTTCTAAGACGCGTCTTACTTCTTGCTCCCTGGCACTGATAGATTGCAAAACTTGAGCAATTCCACCACTGGAATGACTCCTGCATGTATCATCACTTCCTAATTCAATTCTGTCTTTTTTTTTCTCCATTTCAGACAATGTCATAAATCCCCGAATGGATCTCCCTGCTCTTCCTCACACCCCTTCCTAAAACTCCCACATATGAATTATATAAAATCATATCAGCTCACTGATTGCAGCTCTCCAGTGAATATCAACTTTCATCAGAATCAACTTCAGATTTAAGTATTTGCAAAGACTATAAACTCAACTTCTTGTTGCCTATTTCTTATCAAACTCTGGTTTGATCTCGATGTTATTTATGAAGAACTGTCTGAAGGACATGCAAGTTGTCCGTTTGTCTAACTATTCTAGATTTTACTCATTGAAAAATCATGCCAAATACTTGGTCAATGTAGTTCTCTGTAGACTTGCTTTCCATGAGTTATTATTTGCTTTACCTGTCATGTCTAAGTTTTTCTTCTGAGAAACACTGTAAAAAACGATCTCTAGATTTGCAATATCTGGAACAGTGCTTTGTTTATATAAATATCATCACATATGTGTATAAATACCTGCATGCACATACATCAAATTGAAACTACGGGGGGAAATTCAGAGTTGATCATCTGTCCCGTGTTTTTTCCGATTCATCTTTATCTACTATACATTATGTAAACCCAGACCTACTGACTTCCTTGCATGAACTAAGTTTTTTTTTCCTTCTTTTTAAAAATACTTCCGTGGTTTTTTTTTTTTTTTTTTTTTAGTTTTTTTTATTTTTTATTTATTTATTTATTGAGACAAAGTCTCACTCTGTCACCCAGGCTGGAGTGCAATGGCACAATCTTGGTTCACTGCAACCTCTGCCTCCTGGGCTCAAGTGATTCTCCTACCTCAGCCTCCCGAGTAGCTGGGATTACAGGAACCTGCCACCAAGCCCAGCTAAATTTTGTAATTTTAGTAGAGATAGGGTTTCACCATGTTGGTCGGACTGGTCTCGAACTTCTGACCTCAGGTGATCCACGCACCTCAGCCTCCCAAAGTGCTGGGACTACAGGCGTGAGCCACTGCGCCCAGCAATACTTCTGTGCTCTTATCTCCTGACTGGACTCCTCTTATTCACCTTCGGTTAAACTGAGAAACTCTAACTCAGCCAGAAGACCCTCTCAGAGTCAGCCCAGGCCAGTCTTCTGTGCTCCTACAGCACACTGCATGTCAACCTTTGCAATTATTCGTTTACGTGTCCACACCCTCTTCTAGATTGCCTGCTTTTCTAAGGCAGGACATACGTGTCTTCATCTTTATAGCCCTCATATCACCTCATAGAAAACGTGGAACCTCACATAGTAGTTGTTTAGTAAGTATTTGTTAAGCTGGGCGCGGTGGCTCACACCTGTAATTCCAGCACTTTGGGAAGCCGAGGAAGGTGGATCACCTGAGGTCATAAGTTCGAGACTAGCCTGCCCAACACGGCAAAACCTTGTCTCTACTAAAAAAAATACAAAAATTAGCTGGGCTTGGTGGCTGGTGCCTGTAATCCCAGCTACTCAGGAGGCTGAGGATGAAGAATCGTTCCCAGGAGGTGGTGGTTGCAGTGATCCAAGATCGCGCCGCTGCACTCCAGCCTGGGCCACAGGGAGAAACTCTATCTCAAAAAAAAAAAAAAAAAAAAAAATCTGTTTTTTAAAAAAATGTATATATAGCTGGAGGTATGAGCAAAGGCAGCTTCTTTTACTTCCATTTTAGTCACTGCAGTCACCTGGAGTCCCTGAAATGACCATGATTTGCCCTAACTGTCATAACTTCTGTGGATAACTGTGGTTGCAGAAAAGAGAAATTCTGAACTATAAGGGACATTTCACCCCTGGCCTTTGGCACACGGTACACGCGTGGCTGGGTGTGTGTGGTCAGAAGAGAGCCTGCCAAGTCTGAGGCTATGAACCTGGACTGGCAGCCTGGGTTACAGGGGAAGGGTTGAGGCTGGATTGGGGAAGTTTAATATACTATGCTTTATTTTTCCTTTTTGCTAATATTTATCTTTTTTTTTTTTTTTTTTTTTTTTTGTAGAGATGGGGTTTGCCATATTGCCCAGGCTGGTCTCAAACTACTGACCTAGCGGAATCTGCTTGTCTCGGCCTCCCAAAGTGCTCACTGCAACCTCCATCTCCCGGGTTCAAGTGATTCTCCTGCCTCAGCCTCCGGAGTAGCACACCATGATGCCTGGCTAATGTTTTTTTTTTGTTTTTTTTGTTTGTTTGTTTGTTTGTTTTTTGAGATGGAATCTCACTCTACCATCCAAACTGGAGTGCAGTGGCATGATCTCAGCTCATTGCAACCTCTGCCTCCCGGATTCAAGCAATTCTTCTGCCTCAGCCTCCTGAGTAGCTGGGATTGCAGGCACACACCACCATGCCTGGTTAATTTTTGTATTTTTCATAGAGACAGGGTTTCACCTTATTGTCCAGGCTGGTCTTGAACTCCTGACCTTGTGATCTAGCCGCCTCCTCCTCCCAAAGTGCTGGGATTACAGGCGTGAGCCACTGCACCTGGTCAGGCCTTACTCTTGACATTGGGTTATGGTTCCCCAGGAGGGCTTAGTTAACCTCCAAAAAGTTTCATTAAGAGATTGTCTGGTTTTCTGTAAAGATTTTTAATTTGGGGTTCTTCTCAAGTTTTTGAATCTGAGTTTCTGTTTCTGACTGAGTTGGTGCCAAGTTGTGTTATTTCATTTTACTGAACTAACAAGAAAAGATTATTGGTAGACCTGACATATAAGAGACATGCTAGAACCATGCAAAGGCCATGGAGTTATGCAGCTGTTTGTGAAAGAAGGCTTTACAGAAAATCAGTGGGAAATTGGGTCCTCAACCAGCACGAAGTAACCCAGGCACAGAGATACGCGAGACGTGCAATTGCGTGTGCTCTTGAAGAGGTGTGATTCGGTTTCAGCAAAGTGTTGTCAACTGCCATGTTAAATTAGTGTTCATTTGAATTTCACTGGTCTTGTTATTTTTTCTGCATTTTTATTTATTTTGATCCGTGTTTATTATAAATTTAGACTTTTCCTAGTTCTATGTATATAAGAAATTAATACACAATTAAATAACATTACAATAAAAGTGGTCTAAGTCAACATTAGACCCCTAAGAGTCTGGTGAGGCTTTTTGTTGTTGTCTCTGCTTTGAAAGGGGCCTGTATCTTGTTTGAGATTGAGCAGCAGTGATCTAAAGCCTCTCTCCTCAAACAATTGGGCAATTGGTGTAATTAGAACAGGCCGAGCCGGGCGCGGTGGCTCAAGCCTGTAATCCCAGCACTTTGGGAGGCGGAGGCGGGTGGATCACGAGGTCAAGAGATCGAAACCATCCTGGTCAACATGGTGAAACCCCGTCTCTACTAAAAATACAAAAAAATTAGCTGGGCATGGTGGCACATGCCTGTAATCCCAGCTACTCAGGAGGCTGAGGCAGGAGAATTGCCTGAACCCAGGAGGCAGAGGTTGCGGTGAGCCGAGATCGCGCCATTGCACTCCAGCCTGGGTAACAAGAGGAAACTCCGTCTCAAAAAAAAAAAAAAAAAAAAAAAAGAACAGGCCGGGCGTGGTGTCTCACACCTATAATCCCAGCACTTTGGGAGGTCGAGGTGGGTGGATCACGAGGTCAAGAGATCGAGACCATCCTGGTCAACATGGTGAAATCCCGTCTCTACCAAAAATACAAAAATTAGCTGGGCGTGGTGGCACGTGCCTGTAATCCCAGCTACTCAGGAGGCTGAGGCAGGAGAATTGCTTAACCCAGGAGGCGGAGGTTGCGGCGAGCCGAGATCGCACCATTGCACTCCAACCTGGGTAGCAAGAGCAAAACTCCGTCTCAAAAAAAAAAAAAAAGAAAAGAAAAAGAAAAGAAAAAAAAAAAAAAAAGAAATTTCGCTGCGGCCACAGCAGAGACATTTTGGCTTTAGTCTACCACAATGGCCAAGTGAGCCTTGGCCATTTGAAACGGGAACTGACATTAATTGTCCAATATTGGCAAAAGGCCTTACACGTGAAACCTTATTTAGTCCTCACAACTACCATGGTCCCAGTTTCACAGATGGAAAGAAACAGGCTCAGAGAGGTTCAGTAGGTTACACAAGGTCAGAAGATCAAGGTTAGTGCTGCAGTGAGATTCTAACCCAAATACTTAGAGGTCCAAAACACATAACTGAGTTATGTTACAAAATACGTAACCCAAATATGCAAAGCTCCAAAAGTCGGCCACTCACTCCCTCATAAAATGTTCAGATTTTTTTGTTTTATGCTTACAGCAAAGTACTATATGGCTGCAGTTTAAAGTGCAAAAGGTTCCACAAGGTTTATGAGGAAAAGCAGTGATTCCCTCCCTCCCTGTCTCCCATAGCCGCCTCCCCAGAAGCAATCCCTGTCCTGCATCTGCATTTTTGAGATGGAGTCTTGCTCTGTCACTCAGGCTGGAGTGCAGTGGCGCGATCTCAGCTCACGACAACCTCCACCTCCCGGGTTCAAGCGATTCTCCTGCCTCAGCCTCCAGAGTAGCTGGGACTACAGGGCGTGCCACCACGCCCGGCCAATTTTTGTATTTTTAGTAGACACAGGGTTTTGCCATGTTGGCCAGGCTGGTCTTGATCTCCTGACCTTGTGATCCGCCTGCCTTGGCCTCCCAAAGGGCTGGGATTACAGGCGTAAGCCACCGCGCCTGGCCAGTGGGTGCTTCTCATATTTGCTTTTATGTTCCTATACAATGTGTTTATATTGCTAACTTCTTGATTTTTCAGGTGTCAAAAAATAACTTCCCACTACAGAAGAGAAGGTTAATTCTTTCTCCCTGTCTCCACCACACGCCACTGTGCATACTACACTCGCTGACCCCTCTCCTTCCAATATACTTATGTCATAACTTTTGCCTGCTCAGCATTAGGGTTTATATCACAATGATTCTTCACAGCTGAGTCATACTGTAAACCATAACACTGCTTTTTCTTTCTTTTCTTTCTTTTTTTAAAAATAAAGATGGGGTTTCACCATGTTGGTCAGGTTGGTCTTGAACTCCCGACCTCAGATGATCTGTGCGCCTTGGCCTCCAAAGTGCTTGGATTACAGGCGTGAGCCACCATGCCCGGCCTGCTTTTTCTTTCTTATACAATTTTTTTTTCCTAATAATTATTTTATTTTTTTTCCTTTTGCCTTGTTTTCTTTTTCTGGGTTTTATTTTAATCATTAGTTCAATGCATACTCTTTGGTATTTGTATTCTCTTAGGATGCTCAGACACATCTCATAGCCTCCCAATTTCACCTCCTTGAAGATTCTCTCCTGGAACTCTATGGCTTGTCCCACCTTGGACTAGCTGCTCTCACAATTCCCTTCGCCATTACCCTGGAATTTCCCTTTAACAGTCCCTGTGTGAAATTCTGCTTTCTGTATCCACTGCTTCTGCTTTCTGGTTTACTGGCCACATCCGAATAGCTTTCTGAGAAAGCAAAGGAGAGAAGTAAATGTTTGGAAACCTTGTAATTTCTAAAAATGTCTTTTTTCTTTTCCCTACCATCATACATGATAAAAGTTTAGTTCGATATAAAGTTCTGTGTTAGTAATCATTTTCATTTAGAATTCTGAGGACATGATTCTTTTGCTTTCTAACTTCCAGTGTTGCTACGAAAAAGTCTGAAAATCTTTTGTTGTGACTTTTTTCCTTTCTCTGGAGGCTTGTAAGACCGTTTCATCTCCATGATATTATCTTTTTCTATAATACGCCTTCGTGTGGGTTTATTTTCATCCTTTTTGTTGGATACTCAGTAAGTCCTTTTGAATATGAAAACTCATCCTCTGGACTAGGCGCAATTGTAAAATTAATTCATTGTAGGTTTCTATCTTCTATTTTATTTATATTTATTTAGTTTTTGGAACTCCTGTTCTCTGGATATCATATCTTTAAGGCTGTCTTCTAATTTTATCTTTGCTTTTCTCTTTTCTTTTTCTTTCTATTTTTTTTTTTTTCTTTTGAGACTGAGTCTTGATTCGTTGCCCAGGCTGGAGTGTAGTGGAATGATGTCAGTTCACTGCAACCTCTAACTCCTGGGTTCAAGCAATTCTTTTGCCTCAGCCTCCTGAGTAGCTGGGATTACAGGCATGTGCCACCACAACTGGCTAATTTTGTATTTTTAGTAGAGATGGAGTTTCTCTATTTTGGTCAGGCTGGTCTTGAACTCCTGACCTCAGGTGATCCACCTGCCTCAGCCTCCCAAAGTGCTGGGATTACAGGCATGAGCCACCGCACCTAGCTACTTTTTGTATTTTTAGTAGAGACGGGGTTTCCCCATGTTGGTCAGGCTGAGCCGCCATGCTGGGCCTGCTTTTATATTTTCTAACTCTGTCATTTTGCTTTATGTCCAGGACTAGTTTTATCATTCAATCTTCTATTGCCTTTTTCATATTTTTAAATTTCCAATAATTCCTTTTTGTTTTCTAAATTTTCATTAAAAATAATGTTTTGTCCTTGTTTCATAATTACAGTATTTTACCTCATGGTGTTCACATCCTCAGGGTTATTTTTTTTATTTTTATTTTTTTGAGACGGAGTTTCGCTCTTGTTACCCAGGCTGGAGTGCAATGGCATGATCTCGGCTCACCACAACCTCTGCCTCCTGGGTTCAGGCAATTCTCCTGCCTCAGCCTCCTGAGTAGCTGGGATTACAGGCACGCACCACCATGCCCAGCTAATTTTTTGTATTTTTAGTAGGGACGGGGTTTCACCATGTTGACCAGGATGGTCTCGATCTCTCGACCTCGTGATCCACCCGCCTCGGTCTCCCAAAGTGCTGGGATTACAGGCTTGAGCCACCATGCCCGGCCATGGGTTGTTATTTTTATTGTATAATCTGTTTCACTCCAGTTGCTTTTTTCTATCCATTCGCTTAACTTATCGTTTTATTGTTAAAGGCTTTTTTTTGGTTGTTTAGTTGTATCTAAGACAAAGGTGTTCAATCCGTTGGTTTCCCTGGGCCACAGTGGAAGAAGAATTGTCTTGGGCCACACATAAAATACACGAATGCGAACAATGGCTGATGAGCTAAATAATAAATAATAATAAATAAATAAATAAACAAAATTGCAAAAAAAACCTCATAATGTTTACTAATTAGAAGAATTTTGCAGACTCAAAAGAAACTCATAATATGTTTCATTTCTTTTTGAGACGGAGTCATGCTCTGTTGCCCAAGCTAGAGTGCAGTGATGTGCCTCCCAGGTTCAAACAATTCTTCTGCCTCAGCTTCCCAGGTAGCTGGGATTACAGGTGTGCGCCACCATGCCTGGCTAATTTATTTATTTATTTTTATTTTTATTTTTTTTGAGACGGAGTTTCACTCTTGTTACCCAGGCTGGAGTGCAATGGCGCGATCTCGGCTCACCGAAACCTCTGCCTCCCGGGTTCAGGCAATTCTCCTGCCCCAGCCTCCTGAGTAGCTGGGATTACAGGCACGAGCCACCATGCCCAGCTAATTTTTGTATTTTTAGTAGAGACGGGGTTTCACTGTGTTGACCAGGATGGTCTCGATCTCTCGACCTGGTGATCCACCCGCCTCGGCCTCCCAAAGTGCTGGGATTAAAGGCTGAGCCACCACCCCTGGCCTATTTTTTTATTTTTTTATTTTTTTATTTTTTTATATTTATTTATTTATTTATTTATTTATTTATTTATTTATTTATTTTGAGACGGAGTTTTGCTCTTGCTACCCAGGCTGGAGTGCAATGGCGTGATCTCGGCTCACTGCAACGTCCGCCTCCTGGGTTCAGGCAATTCTCCTGCTTCAGCCTCCTCAGTAGCTGGGATTACAGGCACACACCACCATGCCCAGCTAATTTTTTGTATTTTTAGTAGAGACGGGGTTTCACCATGTTGACCAGGATGGTCTGGATCTCTTGACCTCGTGATCCACCCACCTCGGCCTCCCAAAGTGCTGGGATTACAGGCGTGAGCCACCACGCCCAGCCCTTTTTTTAATTTTATTTTTAAGTAGAGACGGTGTTTCACCATGTTGGTCAGGCTGGTCTCTAACCCCTGAACTTTTGATCCGCCCGCCTCAGCCTCCCAAAGTGCTGCGATTACAGGAGTGAGCCACTGTGCCCTGCTAAAAACTCATAATGTTTTAAGAAAGGTTATGAATTTGTGTCAGGCCACATTCAAAGCTGGCCTGTGGCCCACGGACATCAGGTTGGACAGGCCTGATCTAAGAGATAAGGATTAAAGACTGAGAGTCACTGTGAGGCCATAAGCCTAGAATGGGCTGGGCGCGGTGGCTCAAGCCTGTAATCCCAGCACTTTGGGAGGCCGAGGCGGGTGGATCACGAGGTCAAGAGATCGAGACCATCCTGGTCAACATGGTGAAACCCCGTCTCTACTAAAAATACAAAAAATTAGCTGGGCATGGTGGCATGTGCCTGTAATCCCAGCTACTCAGGAGGCTGAGGCAGGAGAATTGCCTGAACCCAGGAGGCGGAGGTTGCGGTGAGTGGAGATCGCGCCTTTGCACTCCAGCCTGGGTAACAAGAGCGAAACTCCGTCTCAAAAAAAAAAAAAAAAAAAAAAAGCCTAGAATGTTCAGCTGGGGAAACTCTGGAGTTAGTATCTTTAGTTTTTTTTCTCGTGCTATCAGAGAAGACACTTCCATTTTCAGCCAGAGGGTAACGGTATTATGGGGACCAAATATAGAAAGAGGGCTAGTGGCATGTGAGTGTGTGTGTGTCAGGGTAGTGTCAGAGTCTTCATTCAGTGACCCTTTGACCTGGTACAGTACTTCTGTCCTCAGCTATGCCTGGTCTCCATACTCCAGAGACTGTTTCACTCTCTCCAGAGAATAAATCTTCAGCCTCCTGCAGGGATGGCGGGGAGTACCCAGCTGTACAGGGTGGGGAAGGGGATTTGGGAGTCCCCTAGGAGAAATAGAGTAGGTTTAAGCGTTTGTTTAAATGTTAAAATAAATAGTTAAAATAGTAAACGTGCTAAAAATAACACTTAGTGGATTTCTTTCTTATTAAAGCGTAAATATTTGCTAAAAGTAGAAAAAAGTCCACGGGGTGCCTTGGCTCATGCCTGTCATCCCAGCACCTTGGAAGGCTCAGGCGAGTGGATCACCTGAGGTCAGGAGTTTGACACCAGCCTGACTAACATGGTGAAACCCCTTCTGTACAAAAATACAAAATTGGCCAGGCATGGCGGTGCATGCCTGTAATCTCAGCTACTTGGGAGGCTGAGGCAAGAGAATTGCTTGAACCTGGCAGGCGGAGGTTGCAGTGAGCCAAGATCGTGCCATTTCACTCCAGCCTGGGCAACAAGAACGAAACTCCATCTCAAAAAAATAAATTAGGCTGGGCGTGGTGGGTCACACCTGTAATTCCAGCACTTCAAGAGGCGGAGACTGGCAGATCACAAGGTCAGGAGACCAAGACCATCCTGGCTAACTCAGTGAAACCCCGTCTCTACTAAAAATACAAAAAATTAGCCAGACATGGTGGTGCGTGCCTGTAATCCTAGCTACTTGGGAGGCTGAGGCAGGAGAATCCCTTGAATCCAGGAGGCGGAGATTGCAGTGAGCTGAGATTGTGTCACTGCACTCCAGCCTGGGCGACAGACCGAGATTCTGTCTCAAATAAATAAATAAATAAATAAAAAGTAAGTAAGTAGCCAGGTGTGGTGGCTCACACCTGTAATCCCAGCACTTTGGGAGGCTGAGGTGGGCAGATCACCTGAGGTCAGGAGTTTGAGACCAGCCTGACCAATACGGTGAAACCCCGTCTTTATTAAAATAAATTTTTTAAAAAAGTAAGTAAGTAAAATTAGCCAGGCATGGGGGCACACACCTATAATTTCAACTATTCAGGAGGTTGAGGCTTGAGACTCTCTTTAACTTGGGAGGTGAAGGTTGGAGTGAGCCAAGATCGTGCCATTGTACCCAGCCAGCCTGCGTGACTGAGAATATCTCAAGAAAGAAAAAAGAGAGAGAGAGACAGAGAGAAATTGTAAAGTAGACCAAGGCAAAAATGAAGGAAATAAAAGACTACCCCTACTCTCAATATCCAGAGAAACTACTGCTAACCTTTTAGTGTATTTCCTCCTCCTCTTTTTACATGTGTGTATTTACATGTGTGTGTTTTATTTCTTCAAAATTGTGGTGACATAATTAATGCTGTTTTTTAGTTGTTTTCTACTTACCAATATATCATAGAAGACTTTTCAGAAATGACTTTTAAGACTTCTAGCTGGCATGGTGGCAGGTGCCTGTAATCCCAGCTATTTGGTGGGGCTGAGGCAGGCGAATCACTTGAACTCGGGAGGTGGAGGTTGCAGTGAGCCGAAAGTGTTCCACTGCACTCCAGCCTGAGCAACAGGGTGAGACTCTGTCTCAAAAAAAAAAAAAAGACTTCTAGCTTTCCATTGGTAAATGCTTCTTGGAACCTAGTAAGAAACCTGACCAAATTAGTAAATCCGCCCCTGCATTTGGAGGTCAAATCCTGCCCATGTCCCCATGTATACATTTTCTTATTTTAGTTAGTAGGGAAAACAAATGTTCAGTGAAAATAAATAAAGTACCCTTAAACTCACCAAAGAGTTTCAGGTAAAGCACTTGGTTGAATTTTTAATCCATTTCTTTTCACTAGCAACACGAATAGCTAAAAGTGTCAGGGACTCTGTGAGACAGAGAAAAAGAAGAATTAATTTTTTATCAGAAGGTAATAGGATGAGACCTTGCTAACTCAATTCCACTGCTCTGCAAAATTAACTTCCGAGGGTCAGATGCTGCTCACACTGACTGCAAGCCAAATACGGTCAACACAGATTGGGTATAAAACACATGAAAATTTCCTGATACAAGGGAAAGAGGTTTCAGCTTCCTTTTTTAGCTTTTCTTTTTCTCCACCTTTGTCCATTCCCCTCCAAAAAGACCTCCAAACACCTGTCTTGCTAATGTGCTAGTAGAAAAACTCACTAAAACAGATCCCCCGGGTTAAATATCCTTTGATGTACTGGTTGCACAAAGCATGACTACCCGTTTTGGAGATTTTGGCAAATTGTGTGTTCCAACCAGGGCTACCGGACCTGTTCTTCCTCAGGCTTTGCTTCTGGCCTTCACGAAAGAGTTATTTATTCTTGAACAGGCGCGGTGGCTCACGCCTGTAACCCCAGCACTTTGGGAGGCGGAGGTGGGCAGATCACAAGGTCAGAAGTTCAAGACCAGCCTGATCAACAAGGTGAAACCCCCGCTCTACTAAAATATACAAAAATTAGCTGGGCATGGAGCTGGGCACCTGTAATCCCAGCTACTTGGGGGAGGCTGAGGCAGGAGAATCACTGGAATCCTGGAGGCAGAGGTTGCAGTGAGCCAAGATTGCACTACTGCACTCCAGCCTAGGCGATGGAGCGAGACTCTGTCTCAAAATGAAACAAAACAAAACAAACAAAAAAAGAGTTACTTATTCTTTAAGCAATTGTGTACTGCCTTCTTCTTACAGATAATTGGATTTGTCAGGTATGTCCCCACTGAGAATGAGCTTCATCACCAATAGGTTTATTAATCTCAAGACTCTCAAAAGCACACTGTTCAAAATGACTGTGACCGTGGTTAGCACAGGGTCGTGTATGGGGTGAATACCACGGAGTGTTATGTTCTGGAGACAGTGGCGAGGGAATTTGTCAGTCTCCTCATCTTAGAAAGTTCTTTGGGCCTTCAACTTTCTTCTTTTCCACACTGTTCTTTCTCCTGCCTTTTCCTTCCTCACTACCTGTGCTCTTGATCAGGCAACCAGAAGTCACCAGGAGGCAGCAATTGCTGATACTACATCTGGCCTCGTTGTGAAGTGTGGCCTGAGTCAGCTGTGGGAATTAAAACTGGTATCACAGGCCAGGCTCGGTGGCTCAAGCCTGTAATCCCAGCACTTTGGGAGGCCGAGGCGGGTGGATCACGAGGTCAAGAGATCGAGACCATCCTGGTCAACATGATGAAACCCCGTCTCTACTAAAAATACAAAATAAAATTAGCTGGGCATGGTGGCACGTGCCTGTAATCGCAGCTACTCAGGAGGCTGAGGCAGGAGAATTGCCTGAACCCAGGAGGCGGAGGTTGCGGTGAGTGGAGATCGCACCATTGCACTCCAGCCTGGATAACAAGAGCGAAACTCCGTCTCAAAAAAAAAAAAAAAAAAAAAAAAAAAAAAAAAACTGGTATCACGGAAACAGAGTGATAAGAAGTCAAAGGCCCTGGGTTCTAAACCTAGCTTCATCATTTCTCAGCCTTTTCGCTTTGGGCAGGTATCCTGCGGCGTGGGGCAACATGCCCAGACTTGGCAGCCACAAGGACCGAATTTGGACCCGAGGTCACGCTTTCTGAGAGGTACCTGTGGAGGTATGTCAGCACAAGGGGAACATCCTTTGCTTTGCCAACAGGCTTTCTTCTTGCCGTTGGCCCACTGTTTCTCTCTGACTGAGTGTTAAGAAGGTAGCATTAGAGAGGCGCTTTGCCCTTTTGCCTGTCCTTTTTCATCCTTCTTTTTCCTTTTTAATTTTTATTATTATTATTTTTCTTAAAGGCAGGGTTTCACCATGTTGGCCAGGCTGGTCTTGAACTCCGGACCTCAGGTGATCTGCCCGCCTTGGTCTCCAGAGTGCTTGGATTACAGGAATGAGTCACCATGCCCAGCCCTTCCTCAACTCTGCGTGACATACCGCGGTGCTCCGGCACCTCCCTTCATGACTGAGCATGCAGCAGGGACAGCCACCCACGCCCCTGGCTACCCAGCCTGTTCCCCACTGCCTGGGTGGGACCACCCCCCTTTCTCTCCCAGGGCTGTCTTCTCCCAGGTCAAATGACTCCAGTGCTAATTGTGGGGCAATTATCCCAGCTCTAAATGAAAGAATACGTAGAAAGAATGTGAAGGAGAAGGAATGGTGGCGTGCTGCAGCGACTTCCCAGAAGAGGACGAGGAAAAAGCAGCAGCAGAGAGGCCGTGGAGAGGATGAAGCTTCCGCCAGCACATATGAAACAGTCAGAGTCCGAAGCTCTCATGCAGTGTGTTTAATTCTTTTCCTCTGAGATTGTGGCTCTCAGCAGATTTTATGTTAGCATGTTCTTTCTTTTACGACTTGATGGTAATGCAATAAAGAGTTGGTAAGTTGGTTTGCAATGTTATTATTATTTGTTTTAATGACATCGTAGTGGTCTGGGAAACCTCAGTGGCTGCCAGAGGTTAAGAACCTTATTGACTTTGGAGTCAGAGTCTAGGCTTAAACACGACTTTGTGTCTTTGGGCAAGTTACTTAACCTTCTGAGCCTCGATTTCCTCATCTGAAAATAATAATGCATGCCTCACAGAGATTAATGAATATAATGAAAGGCACATGCTTAGTACAAGGCTGAAACCATGGAACACAATAATGTTAGCTTTTATCTTCATTAATATAAAAGATTAATATAAAGATAAAAGGCATTTCCTTGTATTTGGGTACTGATGAAGGTGAACAGTACAAGCCCGATGTGTGAGGGTGGGTTTTAAGCACTGGCAGTTTGGCAAACATTTAGGGGAGTGGATTGATTCTCCTCTACTGTAACTGGCAAAGTGATGGACTGGGGGGCAGATTCATGTTTCAACCTCAGCTCTGCAACCTCCTAGCGGAGTGGCCTTGGCAGTTGACCTTGAATCTTCATTTGAAAGATGGCAAAACATAGGGTTCTTTAGAGGTACTACATTGAATCATGAGTAATAATAATGACCCAGCAAAATGTAGAGTTGTTGGCATAATTAAGCCTTACAACAACCCTTTATGGCGGGTTCTATTAATATTATTATTCCCAGTTAAATAAAAAATAGTCAAGAAGAAGCTTAGTTGAGAGAGTGGCCTTTGAAGCCAAGCTGGGTTCAAGGTGCCACCTGTGTGACCTTCTGCCAGTTACTTGACCCTCTGTGAGGGACGATGATCTCCTCATGCAGACATTCTGATGATGCTCGTAAGTGAATTAGATTTGGGAGGAGACGCAAAGCACAAAGATAATGACGTCCATTCAAAGATGGAAAACTTTTTCCTGGTGTTTATTTATTTATTTATTTATTTATCTTTTTGAGACGGAGTTTCGCTCTTGTCACCCAGGCTGGAGTGCAATGGCGCGATCTCGGCTCACCGCAACCTCCGCCTCCTGGGTTCAGGCAATTCTCCTGCTTCAGCCTCCTGAGTAGCTGGGATTACAGGCACGCACCACTATGCCCAGCTAATTTTTGTATTTTTAGTAGAGACGGGGTTTCACCATGTTGACCGGAATGGTCTCGATCTCTTGACTTCGTGTTCCACTCGCCTTGGCCTCCCAAAGTGCTGGGATTACAGGCTTGAGCCACCGCGCCTGGCCCATTTATTTTTATTTATTTATTTATTTTGAGGTAAGTCTTGGTTTGTGGCCAGGCTGGAGTGCAGTGGTGCAATCTCAGCTCACTGCAAACTCCGCCTCCCCGGTTCAAGTGATTCTCCTGCCTTAGCCTCCTGAGTAGCTGGGGCTACAGGCATGCACCACCACGCCTGGCTATTTTTTGTATTTTTAGTAAAGACGAGGTTTCACCTTGTTGGTCAGGCTGGTCTTGAACTCCTGACCTTGTGATCCACCCTCCTCGGCCTCCCAAAGTGCTGGGATTACAGGCATGAGCCGCTGTACCTGACCCGAATTTTTATATTTACACACAGTATGTGCTAAGACACCATCTCAGCCTTCCAGTATCAGGCAGTCTGTTAGGGGAGACAGACACGCATCACGCTGGAGGGAGAAAAGCTTAGGAGACACACCTGAGTGCTCAGGTTTGGAGCGGCAGGCTGCTAGGGTTGAGGAGAGGTGGCCGGGGAAGTTTTTCGCAGGAACTGTCTCCAGAACTGAGAGTTGAAATCTGAGTAGGCACTGACTGACTGAGGATGAGATGAAGTGCCTTCCCGGACAGAAGTTGCAGAGTGGGAGCTTCCATTTGGCTGGCAGATGTGTTTTGACTGCCCACAATTTAATTACTTGCCGACATTTAGAAACTGGGAGATTTCACATAAAGATGATGATTTCCGACTTCTCTTGAGAACACTCTCAAGCTGAAGGTTCTGGGCCAACATTCCTGTGTGGCCGCAATAGCTGGTCCCACATATCGACTGTTCTCTTTGAATGGGCCAACTCACTATGGTCAAACCAGAAAATGGACTCTTCCACTACTCTTTGGTACAGTAGGCCTGAGAGGCAAAGACACAGCAGGATATTTATTTCCACCGCTGTCTGGTGTGGCTTGAATATAAAGTTTCTCATGTCTACCATCTCAAGAGCAGCAAAATAAGTGATTAAAAATCAATACAAAATAGGCTGTGCACAGTGGCTCACGCCTGGAATCCCAGCACTTTGGGTGACCGAGGCAGGTGGATCACTTGAGTTCAGGAGTTTGAGGCTCCTCTGGCCAAGACGGAGAAACCCCATCTCTACTAAAAATACAAAATTAGCCGGGCACGGTGGCGGGTGCCTGTAGTCGCAGCTACTTGAGAGGCTGAGGCAGGAAAATCACTTGAACCTGGGAGGCAGAGGTTGCAGTGAGCCAAGATTGTGCCACTGCACTTCAGCCTGGGCAACCGAGTGAGACTCCATCTCAAAAAAGAAAAAAAAATTAGGCCAGATATGGAGGCTCATGCCTGTAATTCTGGCACTTTGGGAGGCCGAGGTGGGTGGATCATGAAGTCAAGAGATCGAGACCATCCTGGCCAACACAGTGAAACCCTGGCTCTACTAAAATACAAAACTTAGCTGGGCGCGGTGGCGTGCGCCTGTAATCCCAGCTACTGGGAGGCTGAGGCAGGAGAATCACTTGAACCCTGGAAGTGGAGGTTGCAGTGAGCCAAGATTGCGCCACTGCACTCCAGCTAGGGCAGAGTGAAACTCCGTCTCAAAAAAAAAAAAAAAAAAAAATCATCGAAAAATAAATAAGTGGCTATTTAATTGTATTAATTGACAACAGAATAATTATAAGAAACATCAGGAAGAACTCTTTCCTCGTTTCATTTAATTTTTCAGCTCAGATGAGGTGCTGTTGTTTTTTTTTCTAGACAGGACCTTAGTCTATCAACCAGGCTGGAGTGTGGAGGCGCAGTCACAGAATCGTAGCTCACGGCAGCCTTCAATTCCTGGACTTAGGCAATTGTCCAGCCTCAGCCTTCCGAGGAGCTAAGACTACAGGTGAACAACCAACATGACTGGTGATTTTTAAAAATTTTCTGTAGAGACAGGGTCTCACAATGCTGGCCAGGCTGGCCTTGAGCTCCTGACCTCGAGGGATCCTCCTGCCTCAGCCTGCCAAAGTGTTGGGAATGAAGGTATGAGCCACCATGCCAGGCCAAATGACAGCTTCTTTTATCATAATCTGTCTAAGGCCTACATCTGAAATTTGCAGGTTTTGAAACAATGATCCTCAAGTTTGCTGATCTTTGAAAATACTGAGACCCAGGCCATATCCCAGGTCAATGACGGAAACTCTGCAAGTGACACCCAGGCACCAGAATTATTATTATTATTATTTGAGATGGAGTTTTCCTCTTGTTGCCCAGGCTGGGGTGCTATGGCACGATCTTGGCTCACTGCAACCTCCACCTCTGGAGTTCAAGCAATTCTTCTGCCTCAGCCTCCTGAGTAGCTGGGATTACAGGTGCCCACCACCACGCCTGGGTAATTTTTTGTATTTTTAGTAGAGATGAGGTTTCACCATGTTGGCCAGGCTGGTCTCGAGCTCCTGACCTCAGGTGATCCACCCTCCTCGGCCTCCCAGAGTGCTAGGATTACAGGTGTGAGTCATCACGCCCAGCCCGGAATTGTTTTTTAAAAGTCTCCAGATGACTAAAGAGCAGCTAATTCCTGAGAAGCAGAAGTCTACGTGCCTTTTCCTCTGGGCGTCCCTGCAGCACTGGCTCTAGTGTCTTGGAAGGTTGTGGCAATGCTGTCTCAGAATGTCCATTTCTAGAGCACAGAGAAGAAATTCTAGCTTGACGTCCACGTGCATTTGTCTCTCCGATCCGGAGGAAATTTCAGTTCTAAACTCTTGGGAGGAACGACTTCTCTGCATGCTGAAGAGACTTGCTGTTTTCTGGCACCTGAATCGTTTTTACCTGAGGGTTCTGATTATTCAAATAATTGGTATGCTCTAACTATTCTGGCTGACAGAAATGTGATTTAATGTGGATGAGTTGTAAGAACATGACAAACATGTTCCAGGCTAAAAATATCTGGATTAAAAGAGAAAAAGAAAAAAAAAAAAGAGATGGGGTTAAAAGGAGAGAAAGAGAGGGAGGGAGAAAGGAAGAAAAAAGGAAGGAAAGGAAAGGAGGGAAGGAAGGAAGGAGGAAGAAAGAAAGAAGGGACGGAGGGAGGGAAGGAAGGAGAAAAGAGAGGCAGGCCGGCAAGCAAGCACCTGGCTCCCTGATTTTATTCCGCTGACTTATTTAACATTTTAATCAATTTTCCTCCTTTGCAGTAGCAATTTAGTGAATCTGGCATGTGTTCAGATGTCTGGGTTCTTTTGGATGACTGACATACAAAACTTTCAGTTACTATGGACAATGACGTGCTGTTTCAGCATAGACCAAAACAATTTTTCATACAAGTATTTCTTTGAAAAAGAATGCTGAAAAATACCCTGACTACCTAAACTCAATCTATACTTTTAACCAAGGAGGCTGAATTCTCTAGTCCCTAAGAGGAAATATCAGTGAAAATTGTAGCCTCGGTCTGCTTACAGTAATTCATTGTAACAATGCTTTTGGCCATCACACAAATGGCTCATTGACCAAAAATAAGGCACAGTGAAGACTTCCTGAACTTTTTTTCCCCTCTTAGTCATTTCATGTCTTAGAGCTAAAGTTTCTTTCTGTGAGATTTAAAACTAAAAATATATGAGTTACAAATTTAGCAACGGTAACTTCTCCGCTAAGACATAATATTTGGATGCAGCTCTTATTCTGGGGCAGAACACACTCTTTGATACTGGAAGATAATGAGTCAAGAGCATGCTTTACATTGGGGAAACTTGGCAGTCATTGGTTAACTAAGGAACTTCTGAAGCTAAACGGAATGTTGGCTTGCCTTTAGCTTTAAAAATGATTTTGTTTTTTAACATATGTCAGCTGAAGCAAAAAATACACAGGAGGAGATACGCGTCTATCAGGGTGACTGACAGATTGAAATTCTCTAGAAAAATAGATTATTTTCCCTCAAAGAGAGTAAAGTTTTGGTTTTCAAAGTCAATCAGAAAACTAACAATTGGGGCAGAAGAGGAATCAGCTTCTGTTTCTGAGACAGTGTATTTCTGATTTTTATGGAGGCTATAATAAGGATCAGGAAACAAAGCTTGATATGGACATGTTTTTAGCTAGCAGATTGAAAAGAAATAATGGCATGAAATAAAGTTGTTTTTTTTTTTTTTTTTTTTTTTAATACTGACAGTTCTTATTTCTTTTATATTGTCTGGAATAAACTTGATAAACGAAAAACATCTGAAGCAGTTTGGTTCTCCAATTCTAGCCTTTTTTTTTTGGTTAAACTTTTGTTTTAAACATATTTATATGTGTTTTTTATATATATAGGAAGATGCAAGGTTTTATAACAATCTTCTGAATCTCACTGATATATGCATATATGGTATTAAAATTAAATTTCAATGATAAAATTTTCTGATATGCAGGAGTCAATACAAAATTTAAAATGTGATAAGCCCCGTAGTTTATTTTAGCAACTGCTGCTTCTGAGACAACAGAGGCAAATTACTTAAGAAGTCACTTAAGATATGTACATATGTAAATATATTAGCTTTTTTTTTTTTTTTTTTTTGAGACAGAGTTTTGCTCTTGTTACCCAGGCTGGAGTGCAATGGCGCGATCTCGGCTCACCGCAACCTCCTCCTCCTGGGTTCAGGCAATTCTCCTGCCTCAGCCTCCTGAGTAGCTGGGATTACAGGCACGCGCCACCATGCCCAGCTAATTTTTTTTGTATTTTGAGTAGAGACGGGGTTTCACCATGTTGACCAGGACGGTCTCGATCTCTTGACCTCGTGATCCACCCCCCTCGGCCTCCCAAAGTGCTGGGATTACAGGCTTGAGCCACCGCGCCCGGCAATATATTAGCATTTTTGATAAGGTAGGGGAAAACTCCTGTATGAATCTGCCTGCCTTATATTCTTAAATTGCTCTTTTTTAAAAAAGGCATTCACGGACTTGAATAAAAAATGATTTCGTTGGTGGAAGAAAGTTTCCAATGCAAACAGCACCTTTTTATTCCTCCTCTAAGTGTGGAGTCTCATCGGGATGCTCTCTGGAGCACCTGCAGAATGTTTGTGTCCTGTTTATGCAGCCTTCCTCAAATGTCCTTAGGGATACCTTTGTCTTCTCTCTTCTCCCTGAGAGGAGGAGACGCTTTTTTTTTTTTTTTTTCTGAGTCAGAGTTTCGCTCTTGTTACCCAGGCTGGAGTACAGTGGCGCGATCTCAGCTCACCGCAACCTCCGCCTCCTGGGTTCAGACAATTCTCCTGCCTCAGCCTCCTGAGTAGCTGGGATTACAGGCATGCGCCACCATGCCCAGCTAATTTTTTGTATTTTTAGTAGAGACGGGGTTTCATCATGTTGACCAGGATGGTCTCGATCTCTTGACCTCGTGATCCACCCGCCTCGGCCTCCCAAAGTGCTGGGATTACAGGCTTGAGCCACCGCGCCCGGCTGCTTTTATTTTATTTTTTGAGACAAGAGTCTCACTCTGTCGCAGGCTGGACTGCAGTGGCGCAATCTCGGCTCACCGCAACCTCCACCTCCCGGGTTCACACAATTCTCCTGCCTCAGTCTCCCGATTAGCTGGGATTACAGGTGCCCGCCACCATGCCTGGCTAAATTTTGTATTTTTAGTAGAGACAGGGTTTCACCATGTTGTCCAGGCTGGTCTGGAACTCCTGACCTCGTGATCCACCCGCCTCGGCCTCCCAAAGTGCTGGGATTACAGGGGTGAGCCACCACGCCCGGCCCTGAGCCATAGATTTAAAAACGTAAGTGCAATCTGGCCAGCGATGCCAGTTGACCATCTGGACCCCATCCATGAGAAACGGAAGTGAAGACCTATCTGTGGCCCGCACATTTAGCTTTGGAAACGATTTCCTTTAAATCTGTCTCTCCCTTTCATCTCCATTAAAGAGACTCTCTGGATCCATAATACACAAGAATATAAAAGCAGCATTCTCTTTCTCATCCCATCCTGTTTACTCAGCAAGCCCAGCGCCTGCTTTTGCCTCAGCCCACATGTTCTCCATTAATAAGAGTTAGGAGAGGCCAGCCTCACCCAGCGCAGTGCCCCCGTTCCTTTTCTCCTCCGGGAGGCCTCCGCCAACTGCCACAAATCCTGAGTGAAAGGCATTGCCTGCTTTTCGGTGAAGTCTGGGCCTCCAGTGTCTCTTGACACTCAGACTGCCTCAAGAGCTTTCAAACCAGCAAGCGGCTCTAGTAGAATCCGGTGATAAGCCACGGCCCTCATTAGAGGACACGCAGAGGCACACTTGAAGGCGTAAACTCATGTACTGCAACTGGACATAGGGCCAAATTCTGTGTCTTCCGAAAAGTCAGTGAAGCAGACACACCCTGGTGCCTCTGAGTGAATTAATGTACTGTGTTCTATTTGAGACTCGTTTCTCTCTTCATCTTTAATTCCTGCCCCGAGGAGCCGTCTGTACTGTGAGGGCTTGTGCACAGGACCACTCACTGTGGACTGAGGACCTTCGTGCTCAGCCCTCGAGATGAATGACCCTTTCATACACTGTGGGCTCCCTCTGATTTTCTGACTAAACCAGACCTTAGTGGGGCATAGAGACCTCTAACAGCAGAAAGGTCCACACAAACGCAAAAACAGAAGGCAATGGGTGACTTTCTTCTTGTGGTGTTGGCGACTGTTTTTTAACCCCAAAATGCTATATATTAATCCAAAAATGCAATATTATTGTCCTCAGAATCTCATAATTACTGTTGACAAAAGAAGATAAAAAATTCAGGGCCGGGCGCGGTGGCTCACGCCTGTAATACCAGCACTTTGGGAGGCTGAGGTGGGTGGATCACGAGGTCAAGAGATCGAGACCATCCTGGCCAACATAGTGAAACCTGTCTCTATTAAAATACAAAAATTAGCTGGGTGTGGTGGCACGCACCTATAGTCCCAGCTACTCGGGAGGCTGAGGCAGAAGAATCGCTTGAACCCGGGAGGCAGAGGTTGCAGTCAGCCAAGATCATGCCACTGCACTGCAATAGGTGGTTCTTGGAAGAGGCTTCTTACAAAAAGAACAACAACAAAAAAAAAAGAATAAAAAAACGAATTAGAATCATGAAGTCCATCAATATGACTGGTAGTCAACTACTCTAATCAATTGACTTATTCACATTTGACTCTCTCTTCCTTATTTCGTATAGTCTTTTTTTTTTTTTTTTTTTTTTTTTTTTTTTTTGAGACGGAGTTTCGCTCTTGTTACCCAGGCTGGAGTGCAATGGTGCGATCTCGGCTCACCGCAACCTCCGCCTCCTGGGCTCAGGCAATTCTCCTGCCTCAGCCTCCTAAGTAGCTGGGATTACAGGCACGAGCCACCATGCCCAGCTAGTTTTTTGTATTTTTAGTAGAGACGAGGTTTCACCCTGTTGACCAGGATGGTCTCGATCTCTCGACCTTGTGATCCACCCGCCTCGGCCTCCCAAAGTGCTGGGATTACAGGCTTGAGCCACCGTGCCCGGCCTCGTATAGTCTTTTGGAGACTTTTTCCTTTAAGATTTTTATCTGCTCAGCACGGTGGCTCATGCCTGTAATCTTGGCACTCTGGGAGGCTGGCAGAAGGATTGCTTGAGCCCAGGAGTTTGAGATCAGCCTGGGAATAAAGTAAGACCCCGTCTCTACAGAAAGTACAAAAATTAGCCAGGTGTAGTGGCTTGCACCTGTAGTCCCAGCAACTCTGGAGGCCGAGGTGGGAGGATCATTTAAGTTGAGGAGGTTGAGGCTGCAGTGAGCTGAGGTCATGCCACTGCACTCCAGCCTGGGCGACAGAGTGAGATTTCATCTCTTAAATGTTTTTTGCAGCTGGGCGTGGTGGCTCAAGCCTGTAATCCCAGCACTTTGGGAGGCCGAGGCAGGTGGATCATGAGGCCAAGAGATCAAGACCATCCTGGTCAACATGGTGGAACCCCATCTCTACTAAAAATACAAAAAATTAGCTGGGCATGGTGGTGCGTGCCTGTAATCCCAGCTACTCGGGAGGCTGAGGCAAGAGAATTGCCTGAGCTCAGGAGGCGGGGGTTGCGGTGAGCCGAGATTGCGCCATTGCACTCCAGCCTGGGTAACAAGAGCGAAACTCCGTCTCAAAAACAAACAAAAAATGTTTTTTGCTAAAATGCCCGTGCTGATCAGTAGTGGGATTGCACACGTGAACAGCCACTGCACTCCAGCCTGGGCAACGTAGTGAGACCCTCTCCCTCTCTCTCTCTTTTTTTTTTTTTTTTTTAAGATGGGCTTTCACCATGATGGCCAGGCTGGTCCTGAACTCCTGACCTCAGGTGATCCACCAACCTCGGCCTTCCAAAGTGCTACGATTACAGGCGTGAGCCACCTCACCCAGCTGAGACCCTGTCTCTTAAAAAAATTGTTTTTACCTTAGTCAAAGATGACTGCCCCCAAGATGAAGTTAAAAAAAAAAAAAAAAAAAAAAAGCTGGGCGAGGTGGCTCACGCCTGTAATCCCAGCACTTTGGGAGGCTGAGGCAGGTGGATCACCTGAGGTTAGGAGTTTGAGACCAGCCTGACCAATTTGGTGAAACCCTGTCTTAAAAAAAAAAAAAAAAAGAGAGAGAGAGAGAAATATGAAAAACATAACAAAGAGAAAAAATCCACAACGTTACTACCCAGAGACATAGAGAGACCGCTAACACAGTGGGCTGTTTCCTGGGAGAGTTTTTTTTTTTTTTTTTTTTTTTCTTTTTTGAGACAGAATCTCACTCTGTTGCCCAGCCTCTCGAGTGCCTGGGACTATAGGTGAGAGACACCAATACCTGCCTAACTTTTGTATTTTTGTAGAGATGAGGTTTCGCCATGTTGGCCAGACTGGTCTCGATCTCCTGAGTTCAAAGCAATCCATCCGCCTTGCCTTCCCAAAATGCTAGAATTGCAGGCATGAGTCACTGTGCCCAACCTGCAGAAGTTTTTCAAGCCTACTTTTTTATTTCTGCATGCCCTGCTTAGACGTGTTTTTGTTTTTTCCTGCAGTATTTTTGCTAACAAAAGAGAATCCTTGCTGTGCCCCTTCTGAATGTGAATAAAAGCTCTCAGCGACTGTCATGTAATACCTACATAGTAGGTGCACAGGAAAGATGGTTTATTAAATATGACTGGTTATTTCCAGGGACCCAGTGAATTTGTTCTTGCCTAACTGGTCCTATTCATCAGGTAAATCACATGAGATATGGAATTAAATGCACTTTAGAAAGTCCACCACGGTGTGAAAATGTTAGTAAGTATGGCTTTAGCAGTGGCTCCACATTGAGGATGAAGAAGCTAAAGAGGATGAAAGTGTCACACCCGGTGGCTCACGCCTGAAATCCCAGCACTTTAGGAAGCTGAGGCAGGCAGATCACCTGAGGTCGGGAGTTCGAGACCAGCCTGATCAACATGGAGAAACCTCGTCTCCATTAAAAATACAGAATTAGCCGGGCTTGGTGGCGCATGCCTGTAATCCCAGTTACTTGGGAGGCTGAGGCAAGAGAATTGCTTGAACCAGCCTTTGCAACAAGAGTAAAAACTCCGTCTCAAAAAAAAAAAAAAAAAAAAAAAAAAAGAAGAAGAAGATGGAAGTGACTGGACTCACCTCTCTTTCTTGCCAGTACAGTTGTGAAGGATAAGCTCTGGAAAGCCACGGGACCCCAGACCATTCTGCAAACCAAGCTTATGCATTTGGTTTTCACATTGTATGTCACCTGAACCTACTCAAAGTCTCCATCATTCAGGACTAAGACAACAGCCCTCACTTTATGTACGAGAAAATTTGGGGTTCTACATCTAATTCTTGTCTGTGGTTGAAGTTCCCACACCAAGCGCCGCCTCCAGTCTGTGCAGCACCTCCATGGCTGCCGCGTGTCCTTTTCAGATCATTCCCCAGACAGCAGCCTACGGCTCTCATTCATAAAGTCCAATTATGAGACAAGCAATGTCAGGAATATATACTTTGAGAGTGGGAGGCACACGGAACAGTACATTGTGACTTTGTAAGAACAGCCCTGCATTTCCGCCGGGCTTGTTTTCAGTTCCTTTGTCAGCTGATTACATGGTCTTTTATAATTTCTCATCTACAGAATGAAGCTATTTGCTTGTGGATTATTTGAAAGACACAGGCTTATGCAAAAGAAAAACGAAATCATCGTGAGGTAGAATGATATTTCTGACTAGCTTCTTTTCTTTTTTAACACAATATGAGAACACAATTTAAAATGGTGGCTCTTTAGAGATACGAAACAAGTAAATAGTCTGTTAATTAAGTCTTAATGTATATGTAATGCTATATATGTATTTGTTATTCATATAATTGCATTTATCAATATTTAGTTTTATATAAAGAAGAATGCTGTCTTACACTTTGTTTTCAAAGCATACACATTTTCTAGGCACACACATGGTGCTGCTTGATTCCTACATTTCTTTGAGTTGCTCAGGACAGTACTTTACAGTTTAGAAAGTGTCTTCGCGCCGGGCGCAGTGGCTCAAGCCTGTAATCCCAGCACTTTGGGAGGCCGAGGCGGGTGGATCACGAGGTCAAGAGATCGAGACCATCCTGGTCAACATGGTGAAACCCCGTCTCTACTAAAAATACTTAAAATTAGCTGGGCATGGTGGCGCGTGCCTGTAATCCCAGCTACTCAGGAGGCTGAGGCAGGAGAATTGCCTGAACCCAGGAGGAGGAGGTTGCGGTGAGCCGAGATCGCGCCATTGCACTCCAGCCTGGGCAACAAGAGCGAAACTCTGTCTCAAAAAAAAAAAAAAAGAAAGAAAAAGAAAGTGTCTTCGCCAGGCGAGGTGGCTCACGCCTGTAATCCCAGCACTTTGGGAGGCTAAGGCGGGAGGATCACGAGGTCAAGATTTCAAGACCATCCTAGCCAACATGGTGAAACCCCACCTCTACTAAAAATACAAAAATTAGCCAGGCTTGGTGGCACGTGCCTGTAATCCCAGCTACTCAGTAGGTTGAGGCAGGAGAATCGCTTGAACCAGGGAGTCAGAGGTTGCAGTGAGCTGAGGTTGAGCCACCTACACTCCAGCCTAGGGACAGAGTGAGACTTGGTGTCAAAAAAAGAAGACAGTGTTTTCATATCCATTATGCTACTTAATTCTCGTGATACTCTCCCAGTGTAAGACTAGTCAAAGTACTTTGGGCTTTAAATCTTGGTCTGTGGCATTCTGCTTCCATCCAGCCCTGTAAGCTTCCTCTTCTCTCTGGTGTACATCCTTTATTTATTTGCTTATCTTTAGAGACCTAGCTCATGGTCACCTCCTCCATGAAGCCTTTCTCCAGTAAAATAAGTGATTGCCTCTCTCACTGTATCCCTTTGCTAATCTATAGATATACTAATCTATACGGGGTTTTTTTTTTTTTTTTTTGTTTGTTTGTTTGTTTGACACAGAATTTGCTCCTATTGCCCAGGCTGGAGTGCAATGGCATGATCTCAGCTCACAGCAACCTCTACCCGCCAAGTTCAAGCAATTCTCCTGCCTTAGCCTCCCGAGTAGCTGGGATTACAGGCATGCGCCATTACACCCGGCTAATTTATTTTTTTTTATTTTTAGTAGAGATGGGGTTTCACCGTGTTGGTCAGGCTGGTCTCAAACTCCTGACCTCAGGTGATTTGCCCATCTCAGCCTCCCAAAGTGCTGGGATTACAGGTGTGAGCCACTGCGCTTGGCCAGAATTTTTTTTTTTTTTTTTAAATCTAGTTATTTTAAAAATTCACATAACTTTTTTTTTTTTTTGACAGGGTCTTGCTCTGTGGCCCAGGCTGGAGTTGGAGTACAATGGTGATCTTGGCTCACCGTAATCTCCACCTCCCTGGGGGGTTTAAGTGATTCTCCTGCCTCAGCCTCCCGAGTAGCTGGGATTTCAGGCACCTGTCCCCACACCCGGCTAATATTTGTATTTTTAGTAGAGATGGGGTTTCACTATGCTGGCCAGGCTGGTCTCAAACTCCTGACCTCAAGTGATCCACCTGCCTCGGCCTCCCAAAGTACTGGGATTACTGGCGTGAACCACCACATCCAGCCCACATAGCATATTCTTACAAAATTACTATAAAAATCTCTTAGGTTTGTGAGTCAATAATCATTCCAAAATAAAAAGTTAAAAACAAAAATTTGTAACCTTCCATGTCAGCATATACAGATCTTCCAGATCACTTTAAAATCCCATATATTAATAGTATTTCATATGATGAGTGTTGTATAGCCACACTGTTCAACAGAAGTTTCTGCGATAATGGAAATGTTCCGTATCTGTACATTCCACTGTGATCATCACTAGCCCCAGGTTGCAATTGAAATGTGGATAGTATAAATACAGAACTAAATTTTTAATTTTATTAAATTTAAGTTTAAATAGGTACATGTGGCATGGCTTGTGGTTAACCATGTGGTACAGCAGATTTGTACTTTAATCTACTAATAATCATTTAGGTTGTTTCCAATCCCCTCCCCCTCCACACTCACTACAAGCAAACTAAGTGTTAATCTAGTAAAGTAAGGCATGAGAACAAAAAGGAATTGTTTATCCCTTCTTATATATATTAACTCTCCAGAAGCCTGTATTCATTCTAGTGCTTCCCCCTTTGAAGTTCTATACAAACTTATTGAATCAAGTATGTAAAAGGACACTTACACTAAAGGTATTTCCGATATGAAAGAAAAATTTTAAATGTGCAGTAAATTGCATCTTTGGGCTAGAGAAAAAAAATGTGCAGTAAAATAAAAATATTTTTCAAAAAAGGAAAATATGCAATACTTTTTTTTTTTTTTTGAGACAGAGTCTCGCTGGTTCACCAAGGCCAGAGTGCAGTGGCATGATCTCGGCTCACTGCAACCTCTGACTCCTGGGTTCAAGCGATTCTTCTGTCTCACTTCCTGAGTAGCTGGGACTACAGATGTGTACCACCACACCTGGCTAAGTTTTATATTTTTAGTCGAGATGAAGTTTTGCCATGTTGGCCAGGCTTGTCTTAAATTCCTGAACTCAAGTGATCTGCCCACCTCAGCTTCCCAAAGTGCTGAGAATACAGGAAACAATATTTAATGCCAGCATTGATTATGGCAGCAAAACACTGGAATCAATTGAATATCTAAACATGGAGAGTTGGTTCCAATATTTTATTTTACTATTATTTTTTTTTTGAGATAGGGTCTCGATCTGTTCCTCAGGCTGGAGTGCAGTGGTGTAATGACAGCTCACTGCAGCCTTGACCTCCCCAGGCTCAGGTGATCCTCCCACCTTAGCCTCCCAAGTAGATGGGATCACAGGCACTCACCACCACTCTTGGCTAATTATTTTTGTATTTTTTGTAAAGACAAGGTTTTCTCATGTTGCGCAGGCTGATCCAATATTTCATGATCCTCCATATAATGGAAGGAAATACTGTCATTGAAAATGACAATGCTTGTAATTTATTGACATGAAAACAAGTCTATGATATATTTTCAAGTGAAAAAAATACAAAACAGGTTGGCTCACACATGTAATCCCAGCACTTTGGGAGGTTGAGGCAGGCGGATCACTTGAGGTCAGAAGTTTGAGTCCAGCCTGGCCAACATGGTGAAAGGTCCATCTCTACTAAAAATATGAAAATCAGTCAGGCATGGCACATGCCTGTAATCCCAGTTACTCAGGAGGCTGAGGCAGGAGGATCACTTGAACAGGGCAGCAGAGGTTGCAGTGAGCCAAGATCCAACCATTGCATTCCAGCACATTGTACTTTGCAGCCTGGTGTGGTAGCTCACTCCTGTAATCCCAACCCTTTGGGAGGCTGAGGCGGGTGGATCACATGAGGTCAGGAGTTCGAGACCAGCCTGATCACGGAAAAAACCTGTCTCTATTAAAAATACAAAATTAGCCTGGAGTGGTAGATATGCCTGTAATCTAAGCTACTGGGGAGACTGAGGCAGGAGAATTGCTTGAATCCGGGAGGCAGGGGTTGCGGTGAGCTGAGATCATGACACTGTAGTCCGGCCTGGGCAACAAGAGCAAAACTCTGTCTCAAAAAAAAAAAAAAAAAAAAAGAAAGAAAGAAAGAAAGAAATACAAGGTTACCTTTGAGAAGTGACTCTGGATGATGCAGCAAGGGTCAGCAAAAAATCTTTTTTCATTTATGCTTTTGATACTAAATTTTTACTGTGGTTTTCTTTTATTTAAATTTTTTTTTTTTTTTGAGACGGAGTTTCGCTCTTGTTACCCAGGCTGGAGTGCAATGGCGCAATCTCGGCTCACCGCAACCTCCGCCTCCTGGGCTCAGGCAATTCTCCTGCCTCAGCCTCCTGAGTAGCTGGGATTACAGGCATGCACTACCATGCCCAGCTAATTTTTTGTATTTTTAGTAGAGACGGGGTTTCACCATGTTGACCAGGATGGTCTCGATCTCTTGACCTTGTGATCCACCCGCCTCGGCCTCCCAAAGTGCTGGGATTACAGACTTGAGCCACCGCGCCCGGCCTATTTAAATTTTTAATTAATTGTTAAATAAGTCCTGTAAGACCTGGAAAGAGAAAGAAAAAGGAATTGCCTTTCACTTACTTCTACCTTTGCCCAATCTGTAGAAATATTATTTTCTTTCTTTTTTTTTTTTTTTTTGAGGCGGAGTTTCACTCTTGTTACCCAGGCTGGAGTGCAATGGCGCTATCTCGGCTCACCGCAACCTCCGCCTCCTGGGTTCAGGCAGTTCTCCTGCCTCAGCCTCCTGAGTAGCTGGGATTACAGGCACACGCCACCACGCCCAGCTAATTTTTTGTATTTTTAGTAGAGACTGGGTTTCACCATGTTGACCAGGATGGTCTCGATCTCTTGACCTCATGATCCACCCACCTCGGCCTCCCAAAGTGCTGGGATTACAGGCTTGAGCCACCGCGCCCGGCCTCTTTTTTTTTAAAAAAATGGAATTTCACCATGATGGCCAGGCTGGTCTTGAACTCCTGACCTCAGGTGATCTACCCACCCACCTCGGCCTCCCAAAGTGCTAGGATTACAGATGTGAGCCACCACACCTGGCTCTTCGCTAATAAAATTATTCTTAGCCGGGCGTGGTAGCTCAAGCCTGTAATCCCAGCACTTTGGGAGGCCGAGGCGGGTGAATCACGAGGTCGAAAGATCGAGACCATTCTGGTCAACATGGTGAAACCCCGTCTCTACTAAAAATACAAAAACTTAGCTGGGCATGGTGGCGCGTGCCTGTAATCCCAGCTACTCAGGAGGCTGAGGCAGGAGAGTTGCCTGAGCCCAGGAGGCGGAGGTTGCGGTGAGCCGAGATAGCGCCATTGCACTCCAGCCTGGGTAACAAGAGCGAAACTCCGTCTCAAAAAAAACAAAAACAAACAAAAAAAAAACCAAAACAAAACATTAGCTGGGCATGGTGGCGCGTGCCTGTAATCCCAGCTACTCAGGAGGCTGAGGCAGGAGAATTGCTTGAACCCAGGAGGCAGAGGTTGCGGTGAGCCGATATTGCGCCATTGCACTCCAGCCTGGGTAACAAGACCGAAACTCCGTCTCAAAAGAAAAAAAAAAAAAAAAAAGAAAGAAAATAATATTTCTGCCGGGCACGGTGGCTCACGCCTGTAATCCTAGCACTTTGGGAGGCCGAGGCGGGTGGATCATCTGAGGTCAGAAGTTCGAGACCAGCCTGGCCAACATGATGAAGCCCTGTCTCTACTAAAGATTCAAAAAATCGCCGGGCACGGTGGCTCAAGCCTGTAATCCCAGCACTTTGGGAGGCCGAGGCGGGTGGATCACGAGGTCGAGAGATCGAGACCATCCTGGTCAACATGGTGAAACCCCGTCTCTACTAAAAATACAAAAAACTAGCTGGGCGTGGTGGCGCGTGCCTGTAATCCCAGCTACTCAGGAGGCTGAGGCAGGAGAATTGCCTGAACCCAGGAGGTGGAGGTGGAGGTTGCGGTGAGCCGAGATCGCGCCATTGCACTCCAGCCTGGGTAACAAGAGCAAAACTCCGTCTCAAAAAAAAAAAAAAAAAAGATTCAAAAAATCGGCTGGGCACACGCCTGTAATCCCAGCTACTCAGGAGGCTGAGGCAGGAGAATTGCTTGAACCTGGAAGGCGGAGGTTGCAATGAGCCGAGATCACGTCATTGCACTCCAGCCCTGCAGCAGAGCTAGACTCTGTCTCAAAAAAAAAAAAAAAAAAAAAAAAAAGATCTTTCTTACTAGAAATCACTCACCCCAACTTCATTTTAAATCTATTTTTCCTAAAAGATAGGGAAGGACAAAATGGGAAGAATGTACGAAGGTGGGGGGAAATGGAAAGTGAGGAAGAAGAAAGAATATAAATTCGGGGATTGCTGGGAAGGGTTCAGTGTTTCCGGCATGGAGGGTCTCAGACAAAGTGGTAGGAGAGGCGTGGGGAGGAAGATTGGGACTGGAGTCTGAGTGAATGCAGAAGAGCGCTTGGAATATGGTGAAATTCAATAAAGGGAGTGGAATCTTTTTTGTTTTTTTCAGGACAGAGTTTCACTCTTGTTGCCCAGGCTGGAGTGCAGTGGCATGATCTTGGCTCACAGCAACCTCTGCGTGCTGGGTTCAAGCGATTTTCCTGCCTCAGGCTCCTGAGTAGCTGGGATTACAGGCATGCACCACCAAGCCCAACTAATTTTGTATTTCTGGTACAGATGGGGTTTTTCCATGTTGGTGGGGCTGGTTTTGAACTTCCTAACTCAGGGGATCTGTCTTCCTTGGCCTCCGAAAGTGCTGGGATTATAGGCATGAGCCATCACACCAGGCCTGAATCATACGATGTGTTGAAGGTTTGTTTATTTATTTGTTTGTTTGAGACAAGGGATCTTGCTGTGCTGCCCAGATTGTTCTTTAACTCTGGGCCTCAAGTGATCCTCCTGCCTCAGCCTCCCAAAGTGCTGGGATTGCTGACTCAGCCTGGCTACGTTGAAGATTTAAATTACCCCAGTTTTTTGTCTTCCTAGCTATACTGTGAGCCCTGTGAGGGGCTGTTTTCTTTCTTTCTTTTTTTTTTTTTTGAGATGGAGTTTCGCTCTTGTTACCCAGGCTGGAGTGCAATGGCGCGATCTGGCTCACCGCAACCTCTGCCTCCTGGGTTCAGGCAATTCTCCTGCCTCAGCCTCCTGAGTAGCTGGGATTACAGGCATGTGCCACCATGCCCAGCTAAGTTTTTGTATTTTTAGTAGAGACGGGGTTTCACCATGTTGACCAGGATGGCCTCGATCTCTCGACCTCGTGATCCACCCGCCTCGGCCTCCCAAAGTGCTGGGATTACAGGCTTGAGCCACCTCGCCCGGCGAGGGGCTGTTTTCATCAAGTTCACCTTTATAACCCTAGGGGCCAGCAAAATGCCTGGCAAGTGATAATGCTAAATAAATCTCTGCTGACTAAATGAATTAATTCGTAAGCGTTCTATCTGGAGGTAGCGTTGACAAAACAAACAAACAAATGAAAAACAAAAAAGAATCTGATTTTAGAATCAGAGGACCTTGTTTCAAAACTTCTCTCCAGCTGACACATGCGTGATGAATGTTACATAACCTCTTTGAATAGTTTACTCAGCTGATGCTAATACTCACCTTAAGGTGTTATTTTGAGAACTAAATGAGAACATACTTCCGAATTGCTTAAGCACATTACCTGACAGATTATAGGCATTCAACAAATGTCAGTTTCTTATTGCCTCCTTCCCACTATCCAGTATTAAAATATGCACTAGGAGACTTTATGTCCAGATTGTAAGAGAGAGCCTGCCCGCCTGCTTTCCTTCCTTCCTGCCTTCCTTCCTCCCCTCCCCCTCCCCCTCCTCCTCCCCCTTTCCCCTCCTCCCCTCCCCCTCCCCTCCCCCTCCCCTTCCTCTCCCCCTCCCCCTCCAACTCTCCCTCTCTCTTTCTTTCTTTTCTTTCTTCTCTTGCCCTGTCACCCAGGCTGAAGTGCAATAGTACAATCTTGGCTCACTGCATTTCAGGCCAGGTGCGGTGGCTCAAGTCTGTAATCCCGGCACTTTGGGAGGCCAAGGTGGGCAGATCACTTGAGGCCAGGAGTTTGAGACCAGCCTGGCCAGCATGGTGAAACCCCATCTCTACTAAAAATACAAAAATTAGCTGGTGTGGTGATGCATGCCTATAGTCCCAGCTACTCAGGAGTCAGAGGCAGGAAAATCGCTTGAACCCAGGAGGCGGAGGTTGCAATGAGCTGAGGTTGCGCCACTGTACTCCAGCCTGGGCGACAGGATGAGATCCTGTCTAGGAAAAAAAAAAAAAAAAGAAGAAGTTCAAATCTGAATGTCTTTACTCAGTGTTATATAGTCATTATAAACACAAGCTCTGCTGGGCGTGGTGGCTCACACCTGTAAGCCTAGTACTTTGAGAGGCCGAGATGGGTGGATCACCTAAGATCAGGAGTTCAAGACCAGCCTGGCCATCATGGTGAAACCCCATCTTTATATAAAAAGAAAACAAACAAACAAAAAAAAAAACAAAAAAAAACCACAAGCTCTGTAACCAGATTATTTAAAGTCCCAGGTTTGTACTCAATTTTGAAATCTACGAAATGGGAGTAATTGTAGTTTATACATAGATTAAATGAGTTGTAACCTTTGTAGAGACTATTAACTTTTCACTCTCTTGACAGTGTTATTTAATGCACAAATTAATGTCTTAATTTTTTTATATTTTTTAATGTGTCCACTCAAAATGTCTTTGAGTTTTGTGCCCACCCACTTTCCCATAAGTCTTAACGGTTTTTATTGCATGATTTCTATAGCATGGTGGTTTTAAACAATACTTACATTTCGGCCGGGCGCGGTGGCTCAAGCCTGTAATCCCAGCACTTTGGGAGGCCGAGACGGGTGGATCACGAGGTCAAGAGATCGAGACCATCCTGGTCAACATGGTGAAACCCCGTCTCTACTAAAAAAGGTGCAAAAAATTAGCTGGGCGTGGTGGCGTGTGCCTGTAATCCCAGCTACTCAGGAGCCTGAGGCAGGAGAATTGCCTGAACCCAGGAGGCGGAGGTTGCGGTGAGCCGAGATCGCGCCATTGCACTCCAGCCTGGGTAACAAGAGCGAAACTCCGTCTCAAAAAAAAAAAAAACAAAAAACAAACAAAAAAAAAAAACTTACATTTCAGGATAAGTAGAACTGGGAAAAGACTCAGTGGAAGGAAATCTTGGCTTCTTTGGATAATTGAAAGCAATTCAGCATTGCTGGGGCACCCCCTCCTTGCAGAAGCTTGGATTATAGCTGATGCTCCCCAACCTCTTACTGTGAGTCAGCAGTATGGGAAGCCCTTTGCCATACAAATTAACTCAGCAGCCCTCATGATAATGCTTGAAGGTGTGCCCTATTTTAGAATATTTTCTAGATCAGAATCTGAGGTAGAAGGCTTTGAGGGAACCTATGCAGGGTCATACAACAGTAAGTGATAGAGACATCAGCTGAACCCAACCCACCCCAGAGCTGCATGCTCTTAACTAGATCCCAGGACAGAGGTTATTTTGTTTCATTTTTATTTCTTTCATTTAAGATTGTGCTGGTGGCAGGGGGGACCCAAAACAAATTTTATTATTTGTAAAAAAAAATTTGTATTACTATTATTTTTTGAGATGGAGTCATGCTCTGTTGCCCAGGCTGGAGTACAATTGTGAGATCTCACTGCACTCTCTGCCTCTCAGGTTCAAGAGATTCTCCCGCCTCAGCCTCCCAAGTAGCTGGGATTACAGGCGTGCGCCACCATGTCCAGCTAATTTTTGTATTTTTAGTAGAGACGGCCTTTCACCATATTGGTCGGGCTGGTCTCAAACTCCTGACCTCATAATTCACCTGCCTCGGCCTCCCAAAGTGCTGGGATTACAGGTGTAAGCTACTATGCCCAGCCAAAAAATTGCTATAAATATTTTTTACCATGTATTTCTATTCCCAATATTTTGTACTTACTTCTAGTTGTTGCATATACTTAGCTTAGTGTTTATGAGTCAGACAGACGTGGATAGCCCTAACACTTGGTACCTGTGTAACTCTATGACTCTTTTCAGCCTCACTTTCTCTACCACTTAGTTATTTACTAATTCTTGACAGTTTCTCCTGGATGTCTAATACACATCTCCAACCAAAACAGAGCTTTGTTTGTTTGTTTCTTTTTCGAGATGGAGTCTCGCTCTGTCACCCAGGCTGGAGTGCAGTGGTATGTTCTCGGCTCACTGCAACCTCTGCCTCCCTGGTTCAAGTGATTCCCCTGCCTTAACCTCTTGAGTAACTGGGATTATAGGCACCTACCACCACATCTGGCTGATTTTTGTATTTTTAATAGAGACAGGGTTTTACCATGTTGGCCAGGCTGGTCTTGAACACCTGACCTCAGGTGATCCACCTGCATTGGCCTCCCAAAGTGCTGGGATTACAGGGTGAGCCACCATGCCTGGCCCAGAGCTTTTAATTCTAGTCACTACCTCTCCTCCAGCCCTCTACACAAAATCTGGTCCCAAAAGCTCCCTCACTAATTTAATTAATACCACCAACGTGCACCCTTTAGCAACCCAAAACATCAGGGGTCATTCTTCCTTTTTCCGAGACAGGGTCCTGCTCTGTCACCCAAGCTGGAGTGCAGTCATACAGTCATAGCTCACTGCAGTCTCAAACTCTTGGGCTCAAGCAAACCTCCCACCTCAGCCTCCTAAGTAGCCGGGACTACAGGTGCATGGGTTTTTATTTCTGTAGAGACAAGGTTTTGTCATGTTGCTCAGGCTGGTCTCAAACTCCCGGCTCAAGTGATCCTCCTGCCTTGGCCTCCGAAAGTGCTGGGATTACAGGAGTGAGCCACCACACCTGACTCAGGGTAGTTCTTAACTCCTTCATTGACCTTATCTCCCCCTAGCTCCACGAGCATTAAAATAACCACCCAGTCCTTTTAATTTGACCTCCAGATGACATCTCTGCTTTATCTACTTCTCTCTATCCGCACCTTTGCCCCCTCCTACCCGCAAGCAATCATCACCTCTGGCGGAGAATTCTAGAGTAATCCCTTCATCGGCTCCCTGATCTTCCGTCTTGTTCTTCTTTAATCCACTCTCTACAAGGACAAATGTGCATTTCTTAAAATTGTAATCAGATCCAAGCCACTCCCTTATTTAAAACCCTCTACGGACTTCTGCTGTTCAGGGTAAAAGCTAAACTCCTTACTGTAACCTATCGAGCTCCTGTGTCCTGGGGCCCATTTTCCCCACGTTGACTGATACTGCTCAGCCCTGCTCACCCTGCACCAGCCGCATTGGTCTTTTTTCTGTTCCTTGAACAAGTCAGTCCCGTTCTCACTTCTGTACTTTCAAACCTTTCAAATCTCAGCTCAAGTGTCAGCTTCTCGGGGTCTCTCCTGACCCCCCTGTCTAGGCTGGCCTCCATAGGCTGACTCTTTTCTCATACATCTGTTTAGATTTTTTTCCCAGCAATAATCTCAACATGTAATTATCTTGTTTGTTTATTCGCTTCTTTTGTTTATGACCCTGTTTCTGTCACCTACACTGTAATGTAAGTTCTATGATGGCTGCGACCTTTATCTTAGTCACTGCTAACCAGATCCTGAGAGCTTGGAACATGTGGTCCCCAAGAAATGAATGAATAAATAAATGAATAAATGAAAGCATGTCTTAGCCAGGCACGGTGGCTCAAGCCTGTAATCCCAGCACTTTGGGAGGCCGAGGCAGGTGGATCATGAGGTCAAGAGATCGAGACCATCCTGGTCAACATGGTGAAACCCCCTACCAAAAATACAAAAAATTAGCTGGGCATGGTGGCACGTGCCTGTAATCGCAGCTACTCAGGAGGCTGAGGCAAGAGAATTGCCTGAACCCAGGAGGCGGAGGTTGCGGTGAGCCGAGATCGCGCCATTGCACTCCAGCCTGGGTAACAAGAGCAAAACTCCGTCTCAAAAAAAAAAAGCAAGCATGTCTTAACTCCTAATACTGACATAAACAGTCGTCTCCTCTACGTGGAGCACTATGCTGGTTGCTGGAATAACTAACAAAGCATCTTTATTTGAAAGAAACAGGTAAACTAATAACTATATGAAATATATATATAATGGCCGGGCGTGGTGGCTCATGCCCTTAATCCCAGCACTTTAGGAGGCCGAGGCAGGTGGATCACAATGTCAGGAGTACGAGATCAGCCTGGCCAAGAAGGAGAAACCCGTCTCTACTAAAAATACAAAAATTAGCCAGGCACATTGGCAGGTGCCTGTAATCCCAGTTGCTCAGGAGGCTGAGGCAGGAGAATCACTTGAACCCGGGAGGTGGAGGTTGCAGTGAGCCAGGATCGCACCACTGCACTCCAGCCTGGGTGACAGAGCGAGACTCCATCTAAAAAAAAAAGAAAGATATATATAAACACAGATATAAAGTAAGGGTGAAACACAGATAAGAGCAGCTCCTCAGGAGGCTGAGGCAGGAGAATCGCTTGAACCTGGGAGGAGGAGGCTGCAGTGATCCGAGATGGCACCACTGCACTCCAGCCTGGGCGACAGAGAGAGACTCCATCTCAAAACAAAAGAAAAAGAAATCTTCATAAAGAAATCATTTCCAATAACTCCATAGTCAGTGGCCATCCTGAATTTTAATCCCCAGGTTATTGGATACATTTCATACAGAGATTGGCAGTTTGGCAAGCTTGTCAGTTCAATATTCTGCTTGCCAAGAGAAAGAAAGTTGTGACTCCTTGCTTTCTCATTCTATCCTTCTGAAGGGAATAAAGAAAGCGATCTCAAATACAGCTTGCTGTATCAGCATTGAAGGGAAAGAGCTAATATGCATTTACACAATCCAGTTCATACTCACGTAATCTACTGAAGGAAACAGCAGAGTGACATTTGCAGCTAATCCTTCCGTGGGGTTGTGACTAAGACTGCAGACAGCAGAAGGAAAGCTCACAGTTTCCTGTACATGGAAGCAAATGAAAACTTCATCAGCAAAGGGGTACCTGTAATAGGAGAACACGTTTTTTTTTTTATGACAGAGTTTCGCTCTGTTGCCCAGGCTGGAGTGCAGTGGTGCCATCTCAGCTCACCTAAACCTCTGCCTCCAGGTTCAAGCGAGTCTCCTGCCTCAGCCTCCTGAGTAGCTAGGATTATAGGCATGCACCGCCACTGTCCGGCTAATTTTAGTAGAGACAAGATTTCATCATGTTGGCCAGGCTGGTCTTGAACTCCTGACCTCAGGTGATCCACCCACCTCGGCCTCCTAAAGTGCTGGGATTACAGGCTTGAGCTACCGCATCAGCTTTTTGCTTTTTTTTTTTAAAGGACCTTTTATCTCTGTTATCCTGAAATGGAAACACCGTAAACCACCCAATTAATGAGAAAGCTGGGACGTGAGGGATAGAGCCACGTGCTCTAGGGAGATGCAGGATGATGAGAGGTAAAAGAGAAGTGAGTTCAGGGGCAGAAAAGCACGCGGGCTAAGACCACGTGGACCTGACAGAAGAGGGTTGTGCATGTTTTACACAGTGATCGGGGCCTCTCTGTTGGCATCCTGTCATGCCACATACGTGGTATTTCCTTGTTCCTTGTTCAGATGCAGAAGGGGGAGGACAGCGGCTGTTTGGAAAGCAGATGTGAGCACAGCAACTCACCACAGTGCCGTCCTTACTCTGCCTTTGGCCACTTCGAGTCTGAACTGTCACTGTCTTCTCTGCTGATTTCTTGAAAACCATTTTTTGGGGTGTGTGTGTGTGTGTGTGTGTGTGTGTGTGTGTGTGTGTGTGTGTGTGTGTTTTGAGATGGAGTCTCGCTCTGTGGCCCAGGCTGGAGTGCAGTGGCATGATCCCTGCTCACTGCAACCTCCGCCTCCTGGGTTAAGCAATTCTCCTGCCTCAGCCTCCTGAGTAGCTGAGATTACAGGTGTCTGGCACCAAATTCGGTTAAATTTTGTCTTTAGTGGAGATGGGTTTCACAACAGCTAGGAGTTGGCCAGGCTGGTCTCGAACTCCTGACCTCAAGTGATCCATCCACCTCGGCCTCCCAAAGTGCTGGGATTACAGGCGTGAGCCACTGTGCCTGGCCGAAAACCAATATGTTTTAATGATAGATTGGTAGCATTCTGGGGACAAGGATTGATATTGGGGCCTTTTTTTTTTTTTCAAGACTGAGTCTTACTCTTTCGCTCAGGCTGTAGTTCAATGGCATGATCTTGGTTCATTGCAACCTCCGCTTCCTAGGTTCAAGTGGTTCTCCTGCCTCAGCCTTTCAAGTTGTTGAAATTACGGGCACCCACCACCACGCCCAACTAATTTTTGTGTCTTTAGTGGAGACGAGGTTTCACCATGTTGGTCAGGCTGCTCTCCAACTCCTGACCTCAAGTGATCCACCCGCCTCGGCCTCCCAGAGTGTTGGGATTACAGGCCTGAGCCACCGCGCCCAGCGGGGCTTTTTTCTTGGCCTCACCAGAGTTCATTTGAGTTCTAGCATTTGAGTACTTCTTGTTCAAACCCAAGGTAGCAGTGATTCACCGACTGTTTTGATTGGGAGAACCCTCCAAGGGACTCCTTGCCTTCACCACTCCCAGGCACACTGGAATGGATCACGTTAATTTTCTTGATCTTCCGCAATCGACTCCTTATAATGCAAAACCTCTCTCATAAACACACCCCTTTTCCCCACACCACCCACCTGGTTATTGAAGACGGACATTTAGGAGACGATATGGACTACGTCCTTCTTTTAATTTCTGCCTCCACCCGTGTTGAATCATTATAGTCTTATCAATTTTAGCCTTCCGTTTTTTTTTTTTTTTTTGGAAAAAGTTTTGCTCTTATTGCCCAGGCTGGAGTGCAATAGTTCGATCTCGGCTCACTGTAACCTCCGCCTCCCAGGTTCAAGCAATTTTCTTGCCTCAGCCTCCTGAATAGCTGGGATTACAGGTGTCCACCACGCATGGTGAAACCCTGTCTCTACTAAAAATACAAATATATATATTTGTATTTTTAATATATAATTATCTATGTTATATAAAGTATCCTTATATATACGAATATATATTTGTATTTTTAATATATATATTATCTGTTATATAATATATACTTATATATAAAAATATATATTTGTATTTTTAATATATATGATACATATTATATATAATATATGTTTTATATATATATATTTGTGCCCAGCCTCCAAAAGTTTTTTTTTTTTTTTTTTTTTTTTGAAACGGAGTTTCGCTCTTGTTACCCAGGCTGGAGTGCAATGGCGCGATCTCGGCTCACTGCAACCTCCTGGGTTCAGGCAATCCTCCTGCCTCAGCCTCCTGAGTAGCTGGGATTACAGGCATGCGCCACCATGCCCAGCTAATTTTTTGTATTTTTAGTAGAGACGGGGTTTCACCATGTTGATCAGGATGGTCACGATCTCTCGACCTCGTGATCCACCTGCCTCGACCTCCCAAAGTGCTGGGATTACAGGCTTGAGCCACCGCGCCCGGCCTCTCCAAAAGTTTTTGAAATCATAAATAGGTATTGAATTTTGTCGAAAGAATTTTCTGTATTCATTGATATAATCCTGTAATTTTTTTAACCTGTTAATATGGTGAGTTTTATTAATTAGTTTACAAATTTTTATATTTTTAAATTTTTTTGAGATAGGGTCTGTCTCTGTCATCCAGGCTGCAGTGCAGTGGCATAGCATGAGTCACTGCAGGCTTGGTCTCCAGGGCTCAAGTTATCCTCCCACCTCAGCCTTTTGAGTAGCTAGGACTTCAGGCACAGGCCACCATGCCCAGCCATGCTTTTAATTTTCAGCAGAAATAAAGTCTCACTACGTTGCCTAGGCTGGTCCCGAACTCTTGAGCTCAACTGATCCTTATGTCTTGGCCCCTCAAACTGTTGGGATTATAGGTGTGAGCCTCTGGGCCCAGCTAATTTTTAAGTATTGAATCAACCTTGCGTGCCTGAAATAAATCTCTCTTGGTCATGTGTATAGTTCTTGTTCTATATTATCTTTACATTATATTATTTTTTTTTTTTTTTTTTTTTTTTTCTGTGAGATGAAGCCTGGCTCTGTCTCTCAGGCTGGAGTGCATGGTGCCATCTCGGCTCACAGCAACTTCTGCTTCCTGGGTTCAAGCAATTCTCCCACCCAGGTGTGTACCACCACACCCAGCTAATGTTTGTATTTTTTTTTTTTTTTTTTTTTTAAGATGGAGTCTTGCTCTGTCACCCAGGCTGGAATGCAGTGGTATGATCTCAGCTCACTGCAACCTCTGCCTCCCGGGTTCAAGTGATTCTCCTGCCTCAGACTCCTGAGTAGCTGGGAAAATAGGCACACATCACTATGCCTGGCTATAATTTTAGTAGAGATGGGTTTCAACATATTGGTCAGGCTGGTCTTGAACTCCTGACCTCAGGTGATCCACCTGCCTTGGCCTCCCAAAGTGTGAGATTACAGGCATGAGCCACGGTGCCCAGCAATTTTTGATTTTTTAGTAGAAACTGGGTTTCACCATGTTGGCCAGGCTGGTCTCTCAGCCTATATTACTTTTATATATTACTGAATTCTGTTTGCTAACAAAATTTGTTCTACTTGCTAATATAATTTATTAAACTTTTCAAATTGTTTAAAAATTTCGGCCGGGCGCGGTGGCTCAAGCCTGTAATCCCAGCACTTTGGGAGGTTGAGGCAGGTGGATCACAAGGTCAAGAGATCGAGACCATCCTGGTCAACATGGTGAAACCCCGTCTCTACTAACAATACAAAAAATTAGCTGGGCGTGGTGGCGTGTGCCTGTAATCCCAGCTACTCAGGAGGCTGAGGCAGGAGAATTGCCTGAACCCAGGAGGCGGAGGTTGCGGTGAGTCGAGATCGCGCCATTGCACTCCAGCCTGGGTAACAAGAGCGAAACTCCGTCTAAAAAAAAAAAAAAAAAAAAAAAAAAAATTTCGGCCGGGCGCGGTGGCTCAAGCCTGTAATCCCAGCACTTCGGGAGGCCGAGGCGGGTGGATCACGAGGTTGAGAGATCGAGACCATCCTGGTCAACATGGTGAAACCTCGTCTCTACTAACAATACAAAAAATTAGCTGGGCATGGTGGCGCGTGCCTGTAATTCCAGCTACTCAGGAGGCTGAGGCAGGAGAATTGCTTGAACCCAGGAGGTGGAGGTTGCGGTGAGCCGAGATCACGCCATTGCACTCCAGCCTGGGTAACAAGAGCTAAACTCCATCTCAAAAAAAAAAGAAAAAAAAAAAATTTTCGATGTCTATATTCCTTTTTTTTTTTTTTTTTTTTTTAAAGATGGGGTTTCACCATTTTGGTCAGGCTGGCCTTGAACTCCCGACCTCAGGTGATCCGCCCACCTTAGCCTCCAAAGTACTTGGATTACAGGCGTGAGCCACCACGCCCGGCCTTGATGTCTATATTCCTAAAGAATCTGGATCTCCGCCTCCCAGAGTGCTGGAATTACAGGGGTGAGCCATTGCACCTGGCCTCACTGAAGCATTTTACCATGGCTGCTTTAAAATCTTCGTGAGATCATTCTAATGTCTCTGTTATCTTGGAATTGGAATCTACTGATTGTCTTTTTATTTTATTTTTAATTTTTTTTAGAAAAGAAGATGAGTGATTTTTCATTGAAAAATCAGATATTTTTCAGGCCGGGTGCAGTGGCTCACATCTGTAATCCCAGCACTTTGGAAGGCCAAGGCGGGTGGATCACAAGGTCAAGAGATCAAGACCATCCTGGCCAATATGGTGAAACCCCGTCTCTACTAAAAATACAAAAATTAGCCAGGCATTTGGCATGCGCCTGTAGTCCCAGCTACTCAGGAGGCTGAGGCAGAAGAATTGCTTGAACCTGGGAGGCGGAGGTTGCAGTGAGCTGAGACTGCACCACTGTGCTCCAGCCTGGAGATAGAGCAAGACTCCATCTCAAAAAAAAAAAAAAAAAAAAAAAAGAAAATCAGATATTTTCATATTATGTTTTGAGACTGCATCTTATTTAAATATTCCGTTTTAGTTGTCTTTCTCTGACATCCTTCTTGCAAGGAAAGGAAGAATGCCACCTTACCACTGCCATCCTGACTTAGAAATCCAGTTTAAGGCTGGGTGCGGTGGCTCACGACTTAATCCCAGCACTTTGGGAGGCCAAGGTGGGTGGATTACTTGAGGTCAGGAGTTTGAGACCAGCCTGGCCAACATGGTGAAACTCTATCTCTACTAAAAGTACAAAAAAGTTAGCCGGGGGTAAGGGGGTGGGTGGTATGCACCTGTAATCCCAGCTACTCGGGAGGCTGAGGCAAGAGAACTGCTTGAACCTGGAGTCAGCAGTTGTAGTGAGCCGAGATGGTGCCATTGCACTCCAGCCTGGGTGACAAAATGAGATTCTGTCTCCCCCCCACCCCGCAAAAAATCCCACTTAATCATTATGCTTCTGTTTATAGCTGAGATGGCGGTGCTCCCTGTTACTGAGTCACAGGAGGCTGCAGCTCCCGGCATGGTCTCCACCGACGCTGCGGTGGCCTCGTCAGTGACCTTGTCAGTGGCCTTTCTACCACAGTGCTGGCGAATATCCTGACTCCCCACTGGGCTTTCCTCCACACTGTTCAGTGGCTATGAGGAGGAATGCTTATTACTGCCAGGTGGGGGTGAAAGTCTAGAATCCTTAGGTGTCTCTCTACGGAAAACTGGGCTGAGAGTAGCGTCTTGTTACGGGTTGGTAGGGATGTATGGCCTTCTCTGACACCGTCCCAGTGTGGGTGCCGTGGCATCTCCCACGGTCTCAAAAGGGTGAAATTCTAGGTCCCTATTTGGCCTTTGCTGGCTGGTGTGGAGGTGGTGCCGTAGTTTTTCTGTGGTGTTTGGCTGGAGTGAAGCAGTTATTATCTAAAACTTCTCTGTTTTGCTAGGCTGTCCCTTTCCTGGTTCTTTGGCAAGAGAGAGTAGGTTTTTGTTGGGGTGCTTTTGTCTGCATTTATTAGCATTTCTGGGTTGCCAGTTTGTTCTGCTCCAAGTCTGAGATATATGAGACAAAAAGAAACCCAGGAGCCGGGTGCGGTGGCTCACCCCTGGAATCCCAGCACTTTGGGAGGTTGAGGCAGGCGGATTACAAGGTCAGGAGATCGAGACCATCCTGGCCAACATGGTGATCATCTCTACTAAAAATACAAAAATTAGCTGGACGTCCTGGCGTGTGCCTGTGATCCCAGTTACTTTGGAGGCTGAGGCAGGAGAATCGCTTGAACCAGGGAATTGGAGGTTGCAGTGAGCCCAGATGGTGCCACTGCCCTCCAGCCTGGCGACAGAGCGAGACTGTCCAAAAAAAAAGAAAAGAAAAAAGAAAACCCAGGAAATTCATGACTGTGTTTTTCCTTTCGGCCCCAAGTTTTCCAGATAGCCTGGCTTTTCCCTCCACCTTTCTGAGCTGAGCCTTGAGATTAGATATAGATATAGATATAGATATAGATCTTATCAACATATTTTATAAATAATATCGATGCAAATATATATGTAACATCTACATATATCTATATATCATATATAGATATATTTATATATAAAATTTCCAGAATTTTTTGATTGTACTTAGCAGGAGTAATAAAAAAAAGTCAGTCTATTTCATTTCCCAGAAGTGAGAAATATTATTTTTTGTTTTTACTTTAAAAAAATTTTCTCAGCCGGGCGCGGTGGCTCACGCCTATAATTCCAGCACTTTGGGAGGCCGAGGCGGGTGGATCACGAGGTCACGAGATCAAGACCATTCTGGTCAACATGGTGAAACCCCGTCTCTACTAAAAATACAAAAACTAGCTGGGCATGGTGGCACGTGCCTGTAATCCCAGCTACTCAGGAGGCTGAGGCAGGAGAATTGCCTGAACCCAGGAGGCAGAGGTTGCGGTGAGCTGAGATCGTGCCGTTGCACTCCAGCCTGGGTAACAAGAGTGAAACTCCGTCTCAAAAAAAAAAAAAAAAAAAAAAAATTCTCCCACCCCCAACTGAAATTTTTATTTTTTTATTTATTTTTTTTTTTGAGATGGAGTTTCCCTCTTGTTACCCAGGCTGGAGTGCAATGGCACAATCTCGGCTCACCGCAACCTCCGCCTCCTGGGTTCAGGCAATTCTCCTGCCTCAGCCTCCTGAGTAGCTGGGATTACAGGCACGCACCACCATGCCCAGCTAACTTTTTTTTTTTTTTTTTTTTTGAGACAGAGTTTCGCTCTTGTTACCCAGGCTGGAGTGCAATGGCGCGATCTCGGCTCACCGCAACCTCTGTCTCCTGGGTTCAGGCAATTCTCCTGCCTCAGCCTCCTGAGTAGCTGGGATTACAGGCACGTGCCACCATGCCCAGCTAATTTTTTGTATTTTTAGTAGAGACGGGGTTTCACTATGTTGACCGGGATGGTCTCGATTTCTTGACCTCGTGATCCATCCGCCTCAGCCTCCCAAAGTGCTGGGATTACAGGCTTGCGCCAACGCGCCCGGCAGCCCAGCTAACTTTTTCTATTTTTAGTAGAGACGGGGTTTCACCATGTTGACTGGGATGGTCTCGATCTCTTGACCTCGTGATCCACCTGCCTCGGCCTCCCAAAGTGCTGGGATTACAGACTTGAGCCACCGCGCCCGGCGAAAAATATTATTATTATTCTTCTTTTCTTTTCTTTTTCTTTTTTTTTTTTTTTGAGACAGAGTCTCGCTCTGTCGCCAGGTGTGAGGCTGGAGTACAGTGGTGCAATCTTGGCTCACTGCAACCTCTGCCTCCCGGGTTCAAGCAATTCTCCTGCCTCAGCCTCCCGAGTAGCTGGGACTACAAACATGCGCCATCATGCCCAGCTAATTTTTATATTTTAGTAGAGACAGGGTTTCGCTATGTTGGCCAGGTTGGTCTCGATCTCTGGACCTCGTGATCCACCCGCCTCGGCCTCCCAAAGTGCTGGGATTACAGGCGTGAGCCACCGCGCCCGGCCAAGAAATATTATTTTTTAAAAGATTTGACATTTTGTCAATAATAATAATTTAGTATAAAGAGGGAAAATTACCATACGGAATGGCGAGACAGAAAGCAAGTCCCTTGAGTTGGTGAGAGAAACGGTGATTCAGATGACACGTGGCGGGGTTCGTTCTCTGATAGAATCGGGAACACTTCTTCCGTTGGCACAAAAGGGAAGGTAGGTGGACATAAACTGCAGACAGGTCTAGAGAGTCAGAGTTAAATAGACGAGGGGATTTTTCTATATTAGACAGTGCTGTTCAATAAACATTTCGGAGATGGTGAAAATGTTCTGTGTCTACACTGTCTAATATGATAGTAAGTGGAAATGTGGTTGTTTAGCATTTGCAATGTGGTTAGTGCAACCGAGGCACTGAATTTTTAATTTAAATCAATCTAAATAGGGCCGGGCATGATGGCTCATGCCTATAATCCCAGCATTTTGGGAGGCTGAGGCAGGCAGATCACTTGAGGTCAGGAGTTTGAGACTAGCCTGGCCAACATGGTGAAACCTCATTTCTACAAAAATATAAAAATTAGCCGGGCGTGGTGGCGAGCATCTGCAATCCCAGCTACTTGGGAGGCTGAGGCAGGAGAATCACTTGAACAGGGAGGTGGAGGTTGCAATGAGCAGAGATTGCACCATTGCACTCCAGCCTGGGCGACAAGAGTGAAACTCGGTTTCAAAATAATAATAATAATTTAAATGTAAATAGCTACATGTGGCTAGTGACTACCATTGGACAGTGTAGCTCTATATGAAAGATGAGGTGGATTCATTGGTTGAAAGTGAAGCTGCCGGGTGCGGTGGCTCAAGCCTGTAATCCCAGCACTTTGGGAGACCGAGGCGGGTGGATCACGAGGTCGAGAGATCGAGACCATCCTGGTCAACACGGTGAAACCCCGTCTCTACTAAAAATACAAAAAATTAGCTGGGCATGGTGGCATGTGCCTGTAATCCCAGCTACTCAGGAGGCTGAGGCAGGAGAATTGCCTGAACCCAGGAGGCGGAGGTTGCGGTGAGCCGAGATCGTGCCATTGCATTCCAGCCTGGGTAACAAGAGCGAAACTCCATCTCAAAAAAAAAAAAAAAAAGAAAGTGAAGCTGAAAGCTGAGAATGTAGGGATAAGTTGGAAGTAACAGAAGAGATGAAACGATGTAAGACAGTCCTGTTGATTTGTGATCATGCCTGGTCAACACAGTTGTGTTGATTTTCTCCAGCAAATGCAGTTGCAGAAAAATAGTATTATAAAAACATTGGCTGGGTGCAGTGGCTCATGCCTGTAATCCCAGCACTTTGGGAGACTGAGGCAGATGGATTGCTTGAGTCCAGGAGTTTGAGACCCTGTCTCTACAAAACTTACAAAAATTAGGTGGGTGCGCCCTTTAGTCCCAGCTTCTCAGGAGGCTGAGGTGGGAGGATTGCTTGAGCCTCAGAGACAGAGGTGGCAGTGAGTTCAGGTCAGCCATTGCACTGCAGCCTCGGTGACAGAGTGAGACTCTGTCTCAAAAAACCAAAACCAAAAACAAACAAAAAAACCAAACCTTCCTCCATCCCCACACGAACACACACACACAGACACACAGACACACACAGACACACAGACACACACAGACACACGCAGAGACACACACACACACTCACACAGACACACACACAGACACACAGTCACACAGACACACACACAGACACACACAGACACACAGACACACGCACACAGACACACAGAGACACACACACACACACACAGACACACAGAGACACACACTCACACACACAGACACACACAGAGACACACACACTCTCACACACACACAGAGGCACACACACAGACACACACAGTCACACACACACACTAACACACACACACAAACACACACACACATATTTTGACACCAGAGTTGAACCAATCCCCACTCTTCTCTAGTTTTCCAGGGAGGAAGCAGGTGGCCGTGATAATATATAACTGAAGTTACTGGCCCGAAGCACCATGAACACTGCCTGGCATAACCAGCTCCTTCAGTGTTTCGTTCCCTCAAATGAGTACCCTTTCCTTCATTTCTCTGCCTCCTGTTGTACCCTCTATTTGAATAATTTAAGACAAATAGGCAAATGTTTTAGTATTCTCTAAAGTCAGACCTGCTCTGGAATCCAGACTGATCTCAGGAAAGGTGTGACCCCCAATATTACTTATGTATAAAATATGAGCAAATATTTTGTCTTCTTTTGTGTTTAATCATTTTTCTTTGGCTTTTTTTGTCCCTACACAGTCTCAATACCCACACAGAGGTGAAGCAGCAGCAACCAGGTGAATTAAACAGGAACGTAATTCCTAGAGAATGGCAAGACCAATTCTTCAACTACTTCAGCATTTCTGAGACATAGGGAAGATGGCCCATTGTGCTCTCTCTTTTTTCTCTGTTTTAAAGATGGGGTTTCACCATGTTGGCCAGGCTGGTCTCAAACTCCTGCCCTCAAATGATCTGCCCACCTCAGCCTCCTAAAGTGCTGGGATTACAGGCGTGAGCCACCACACCCGGCCATGTGCTCTCTTAATTCTTTGAAAATCTGGACCTTGACTCTTCCATTATGACCTGGTCTTGTGGCATCGTGTTGTAATGCACCTGTTGAGACACCTCCCTGCACCAGTGTAGATCACTTGAAGAGACTCTTTTGCCTCCACAAAAAAGGATATAGCTGTGTATCTCTTCCATTTTTGTTTACAGTTGCCTAAAATTATTTGAGATTTTTTTTTTTTTTTTTTTTTTTTTTTTTTTAGATGGAATTTCACTCTTGTTGCCCAGGCTGGAGTGCAATGGCGTGATCTCAGCTGACTGCAACTTCCACCTCCTGGGTTCAAGTGATTGTCCTGCCTCACTTTCCCGAGTAGCTGGGATTACAGACACACACCACCATGCCTGGCTAATTTTGTATTTTTAGTAGAGATGGGGTTTCCCATGTTGGTCATGCTGGTCTCGAACTCCCAATCTCAGGTGATCCGCCCACCTCGGCCACAGGTTTGAGCCACCGCGTCCGGCCTCTTTGAGCAGTTTTTTCCTCTTCTCTGATAAACACCTTATTAGTCCTTAAATAGAAAAGAAAAAAGGAAAATAAGACTTTTATTGAGATCCTAACATGTGACAAACACAATCATATAAATAGTTTATTTATTCAACCAATAATATATGCACAACCCAATGAAATAAATGAAGGATACATAGATGATTAGGACAAAGTCCGTGCTTAACAGATTCCACTAAGAGAGACGGATAAAGTCTAAGGATAAATAGCAGCGTAAATAAATTCAACCCTGGGAGGTAACCATCTTTCTTTTCATTTTACAGATTCAGAAACAGGCCACTGAAGGTTAAGTGATGAATTCATGATTACACAACCAAAGGCAGGATTTCAACTAAGATTCAAATAACACCAAAACACCTCCCATTGCCAGTAAACTACATTTAAAATATATTTCAAATGCCAAGCTTAGAAAATAACATATAATTAATATATATCATTAAAACATTTTTTTTTTTTTGGGGACGGAGTTTCGCTCTTGTTACCCAGGCTGGAGTGCAATGGTGAGATCTTGGCTCACCGCAACCTCCACCTCCCGGGTTCAGGCAATTCTCCTGCCTCAGCCTCCTGAGTAGCTGGGATTACAGGCATGTGCCACCATGCCCAGCTAATTTTTTGTATTTTTAGTAGAGACGGAGTTTCACCATGTTGACCAGGATGGTCTCGATCTCTTGACCTCGTGATCCACCCGCCTCGGCCTTCCAAAGTGCTGGGATTACAGGCTTGAGCCACCTCACCCGGCCCAAAACATTTTTTTTAATGCTCTGAAATAATACCAGGAAAAACCGTCAAATTTGACTCTTTTTTTTTTTTTTTTTTTTTTTTTTTATGGAGTTTGGCTCTTGTTGCCCAGGCTGTAGTGCAATGGCACCATCTTGGCTCACCACTACCTCTGCTTCCCCGGTTCAAGCAATTCTCTTGATTCAGACTCCCAAGTAGCTGGGATTATAGGCATCGGCCACCACACCTGGCTAATTTTGTATTTTTAGTAGACAGCGTTTCTCCATTTTGGTCAGGCTGGTTTTGAACTCCTGACCTCAGGTGATCCACCCGCTTTGGCCTCCCAAAGTGCTGGGATTACAGCTGTGAGCCACCACACCCGATTGACTCTATCAATTTTTTTTTTTTTTTTTTTGAGATGAAGTTTCACTCTTGTTGCCCATGCTGAAGGGCAATGGCACAATCTTGGCTCATGGCAACCTCTGCTTCCCAGGTTCAAGCAATTCTCCTGCATCAGCCTCCCAAGTAGCTAGGATTACAAGCATGCACCATCATGCCCGGTTAATTTTTTGTATTTTTAGTAGAGACAGGGTTTCTCCTTGTTGGTCAGGCTGGTCTGGAACTCCCGACTGCAGGTGATCTGCCCACCTCAGCCTCCCAAAGTGCTGGGATTACAGGCGTGAGCCAAAGCGACCGGCCAACCCTATCAATCTTTAAAAGACATAGAAGTATAGTCTTGGAAAATAAGCCCTGGGACTGAATCCAGCACAAAGTCACTGAAAATAACTCCTGGGTTCTTGACATTCTAGCTGTGTGAACCTGGATTCGTAACTCAATGTCTTCTAAACTTCAGATTTCACATACTTTTTCTTTCTTTCTTTCTTTCTTTTTTTTTTAAAGATGGGGTTTCACCATGATGGCCAGGCTGGTCTTGAACTCATGACCTCAGGTGATCCACCCACCTCGGCCTCCCAAAGTGTTAGGATTACAGGTGTGAGCCACTGCTTCCGGCAGAGATTTCACATACTTAAGGTGAAGATAAGTAATACTTATTTCCCTGCATGGGGATTTTACAAGATATGTCTAGGATGCAGTAGACACACATTAAATGTCAGCTGACCATGAATCAAGTAGGGTCATCATTCTGGCTTTTTCCTAGGATTTGATTTTCACAATATTCAGTTTGTTTATTTGTTGGAAAAGTCTAAGGGGAGGGGCAGAGAAATGAGGCAGCGGGTGGAGAGAGGCAGGAGGCGTGTTCACGTTGAAGATGAGAGTGTGGCTTTAGCATCTATAAAACTGAAGTTCTCCTTTGAAAATTGCAAAGTGGACTTTGTGGAGGATGGAGCTCCGTGGTGCTTCCCATCCTAGCACCCAGGAATAACTTCCCAAGGACTTATAAAATCAACAAATTAAAACCACTGTTATTCCTAACTCAATTTCTAACCAATGTAGCCAACACGATAATGTGAGGCCTTTATGCTTGGAACCACTGGGTTGCCTACAAGCTGACTTCAGGCTTAAAACAAGTTGACACAAAGCAATTTTGGTTGAGCCAATTTGACCTAGCAAAATGCGAAATTGTTCTAAGTTGTTCATTTCACTCTGGGGGTCCCGAACGTCTTGGAAATCCCCACACTGTCTAATGACATTTCTAGGTATACGGCTCCCCAAATTAGTGCTTCCCTGAGTCATAGAGCAGCACTAGAAAATATCAAATGGCCAACACTAAGAAGCCATTCTCAAATTACTGCCTCTAGGGTGATTGCTTTCCAAGGATCCCAAGTTCTAGCAAAGATGCACTTTCAGGCTATCCAAGACTTTGAGACAATTTGACAATGCCAGAGTTGCTACAGAAACTTTCGGGAGGCCACTGATTGTCCATATCTATAGTCCTTTGGCCCAGGTAAGCCTGGCCTTGAGCAGAAATGCACGGAATTGCTGCTTCCTCTCCCCTGGCACCAGGATGCTTGGTGTGCTGGAAAGTTCGCATCCATAGTAATCCCCTGTGTTGGACCTGACCTCTCCATCCCAGTTGACTATGGAAGGAAGCCAGAAAAGACGGGGGGTGTTGATGCATTTATTTGCATTTGCCATTTTTATTTGCCTTGGGAACATTAGACTGCAGGCCTCCTTAAGCATGAACTGTTTGTTAAAGTCTGGTGTTGCCTTTTGTGGACTGGTCTAGCCAGAGTCGTTTTAACCCAAATGGGGAGATGGGGGTGGGGGTGGGGTGGGGTAAGACATCTGCAGAGCCCAACAACCGTTACCAAGGCCTCTCCTGGCTCTGCCTCTACCTGCCAAACGTTAAACAAAGCCCCTGGGAGGACTCGGGCAAGCTGAACACCTTGGTCAAACACTGAGCAGAGCGCCGGCAGGTGTGCTTGCAGAGCCGACCCTCCATCAGCGTCCTGTCATGCAGAGAATGTTTATCCAATTTGTCAAGATAATCTTTCCTCAAATAAGCTTCGGGCCTATCCTTGGAACAGCCTGAATTTAGTCGGTGTAATGTAACTCTGTTTTTTTCACCCATTTTCCTTTAATCGCTGTGTCAACTTTTCCCTGGCTTTAAGCAAACTGAAAGTAATTATATCATTCTTAAGTGAGTAATCTGCTGACCGGGCTCACTGATTCGTGAGTTACTCTAAAATTCTGAACCGTGCGATTCTTTCTCAAACACATTTTCTTAGATGTTTCACAACGTTTGGCTCATCGATGACCCACGGATGTGTGTATTCTGTCACGTTTTGTTACCCCATGACTGTATCGGGGCATTTGAAAAGAAGTTAAGGGCAGATATATGAGGGGGAGGGGAAGGAAACTTCACCTACTAACTTCGGTGTTTCTTGGAAATATTACAGTCATTGTAAATAACTCGCAGCTTCAAGCATGAAGAACGTTTGATTAGTGCTTTGAATCACGGCGTAATACTGAAGGCTGAGCTGGATGGTCTTAAAAGCACTCACTTCTTTCATTTCATAACATAGTTTCCTTGATATCTGATACCTTATATGATACTGCTTTGTTTAAAAAGCAGAAACACTAAAGGTTACCACATTTTTCCTAGTGCTGTTCATTGACATACTCCCACAGAACTCATGCTATATTTAAAAATAGAAGGCTCAGCCATCTGGCTACTCCATGGTTTCTATTTTTGTTTCTCTTTGCATTCACAAAGTCTGTTGAGTCTGAAATTCTCTATGTTCTGCCCTATACGTAATTGTGTATACACACACACACTTTCTCATTTAAATGTATCCATTATCAATCTGGGTTTGTTTTACCGACCACAGTGGCACTTTGGTGGGGACGCTAACCTTGCTTAATTCATGCACTAGTCAAGTGTGCATTAAATCCTAACTCTAGGATTGTTACCCAAAGTCTAAAAGATGCCAAATCAAAGGCATTTCTTATTAATATGTACCACCCATGTTTACTCAGGGTTTTTATTGCTAGAAATAGGCTCCTTGTCTTGGTTTTGATGAAGCCACAGGACCATAGGGACCTTTAAAGCTCATCTCATGAACCCCCATCATTTCACACCCAAGGAAACTAGGATCTAGAGACGCAGAAAAAGATCAGTTTAAGTCATATGGCTAATTAGTAGTCAAATTCCTGTTAGAATGCAGATCTCCTGACCTTTTCTTATGCTCTATCCATTTTCATAAAACTAGTTAAGAGCTAATGAAGGTTTGTGTGTGTGTGTCAAGTTCACTGATGTATATTTTAATTATATTATGTTTATAATGTGTGTTATTTATAGGATTGTGTTTGCAAGCAAAACTTCAGTGGGTTAGGTTTTGATGGTTGGAAATAATATTTCCTCACCTCTTAGGTGTCAGGTGACCCTCAAACTTTATTGCATGTATGAACAAGCTGGTTAAAAAGGCAGATTCCTCAAGAGAATGGAAAGTCAGAGCCTGGGAAGAAATAATTCCAAAATATACATTTGATAAAGTATTGTTATTTAAAATGCACAAACGACTCTTGGTCAGGTGTTGTGACACACGCCTGTAATCCCAGCACTTCGGGAGCCAGAGGCAAGTGGATCACCTGAGGCCAAGAGTTCGAGACCAGCCTGACCAACATGATGAAACCCTGTCTCTACTAAATACAAAAAATTGGCTGGGCATGGTGGTGCATGACTGTAATCCCAGCTACTCGGGAGGCTGAGGCAGGAGAATCGCTTGAACCTGGCAGGTGGAGGTTGCAGTGAGCCAAGATTGCACCATTGCACTCTAGCCTGGGCAACAAGAGCAAAACTCTGTCTCAAAAAAATACAAAATACAAATAATAAAAATAATAAAATAGGCCAGGCGTGGTGGCTCACGCCTGTAATCCCAGCACTTTGGGAGGCCGAGATGGGTGGATCACCTGAGGTCAGGAGTTCAAGACCAGCCTGGCCAACATGGTGACACCCTATCTCTATTTTAATAATAATAATAATAATAAAATATAGAAACTCTTAAAACTTGACAATAAGAAAATTGAACCTGATTTTTAAAATAGGCAAAAGACCTGAATAGCCATTTCACCAAAGAAAATAAACAGATTCCAAGTAAGCATATGAAAAGATGTTCATCATCACATGTCCTCCTCAGGGAATTGCAAGTTAAAACAACAACATGATGCCACTACACATGTGTTAGAAAGACCAATACATAGAACACTGACAACACCAAATGCTGGCAAGGATATGGAGCAAAGGAACTCTCATGCCTTGCTGGTGGGGATGAAACAGGAACTCTTACCCATTGCTGGTGGGCATGCAAAATGGTACAGCCACTCTGGAAGAAGGTTTAAACTAAACATACTCTTACCACATGACCCAGCAATCTTGCTCCTTGGTATTTGTCCAAATGAATTACAATTTTATTAAGGTCTTAATAAGAGCTGGGTGTGGTGGCTCACACCTCTAATCCCAGCCGAGGCTGTGGCGGGATTCTGAGTGTACATGTTTGATATCAGGCCTGGCAACACAGCATGATTCCGTCTCTACAAAGAAGTATTTAAAAAATGACCTGGACATTAAAGCGCATGCCTGCAGTCCCAGCTACTCAGGGTGAGGTGGAGGCTGAGCTGGGAGGATGAGGCTGCAGTGAGTCATGTTAGCGCCGCTGCACTCCAGCTTGGGCAACAGAGCGAGACCTCAAAACTCGAAACAAAACAAACTCCATGAAAATTTATGTGCATACAAAAACATGCCCATGGATGTTTATGCCATCTTTATTTATAATTGCCAAAACCTGGAAGCAGCTAAGATGTTCTTCAGTAGGTAAACAGATAAACAGTGGTACAGGCAGACAATGAAATATTATTCAGTTCTAAAAAGAAATGAACTATCAAGCCATGAAAAGACACGGAGAACCCTCAAACATATATTATGAAATAAAAGAAGCCAGTCCGACAATGTTATATACTGAGTGATTCCAACTATACAACGTTCTGGAAAAGACAAAACTATGGAGACAGTGGAAAGATCAGGCAGGACGTGGTGGCTCACATCTGTAATCCCAGCACTTTGGGAGGCTGAGGTGGGTGGATCACAAGGTCAGGAGATCGAGACCATCCTGGCCAACATGGTGAAACCCCGTCTTTACTGAAAAAAAAAAAAAAAAAAAAAAAAAAAAGGTGGGGCATGGTGGCTCACACCTATAATCCAAGCACTTTGGAGGTCAAGGCAGGCGGATCACCTGAGGTCGAGAGTTCAAGACCAGCCTGACCAACATGGTGAAACTCCGTCTTTAAAAAAAAAATTTTTTTTTAATTAAAAAAGAAAAAAAAAATCAGCCAGGCGTGGTGATGTGCACCCGTAGTCCCAGTTACTCGGCGGGTGAGGCAGGGGTATTACTTGAACCTGGGAGGCAGAGATTGCAGTGAGCCAAGCATGTGCCAATGCACAACAGCCTGTCGACAGAGTGAGACTCTGTCTCAAAAAAAAAAAAAGCATATCAGTGGTTGCCAGGGGTTGGAAAGAGAAGGGAGGGAAAAATAGCAATGGGCACAGCGCAGAGGATTTTCCGATCAGTGAAAGCATTCTGTATGATCCTATAATTATGGATCGTGTCGCTATACATCTGTCAGAGCCCATGGAATGTACCACACCAAGAGTGAACCCTAATATAAGCTATGGTCTGTGGTTGAAAATGATGTGTCAATAGAGGTTTGTGAATTATAACAAACGTAGGCCAGGTGTGGTGGCTCATGCCTGTGATCCCAGCCCTTTGGGAGGCCGAGGCGGGAGGATCACCTGAAGTCAGGAGTTCAAGACCAGCCTGGCCAACCTAGTGAAACCCTGTCTCTACTAAAAATACAAAAATTGGTCTGGTGTGGTGGTGTGTGCCTGTAGTCCCAGCTACTTGGGAGGCTGAGGCAGGAGAATCGCTTGAACACGGGAGGCAGAGTGAGCTGAGATCATGCCACTGCACTCCAGCCTGGGTGACATAGTGAGACTTTGTCTCAAAAAAAAAAAAAATAAATAAAAATTATAACAAATGTGTTGGGGAAGGGGCATATGAGAAGTATCTGCACTTTCTGCTCAATTCTGCTATGAACATAGAACAACCCTAAAAAATAAATTTTATTAATTAAAAAAAAAGATTCATGCTCTACTCCACTTCACACGCCATTCTCATTTCTCCTCCGCCCCCTGCCAATGCCAATGCAGATTTAGCTGTTCTGAAGTGAAGCCCTAAATCCTGCATTTTTAGCAAGGATGCTAATATTTCTGATGAGGGGTAGAAAGCATCGATTTCAGAAATCTTGGTCTCTACTCCCCGTCCGGCCAAGGACATAGCTCATGTATGAAGGGGACACACTGTTCATTCAGTCTACAGACTGCTTGCCTTGAATATCCATTTGCTAACCCACAACCTCCTGGAGCAACCTACTGCTCAGGATCCCCTACCCTGCAATTAAAGCCATTAAACAGAGAGGTCAAACTGTTTTGAAAAAAGGCAGCAGGCTAGGCAGGCTAGGTATGGTTATTTCCCTCTGTCTGCTGGAGGTGAGGACCGGGGAAGCTTTTCCATCAACCAGAGTGTTCAATCTGTCTTGGTTAGCTGCACCTGCCTTTTGGCCTTTGTGTTTCTGTCCTGTGGTAAGAGAACAAAGCCTCCAACTGAGGAATTGGTTGCCTGAGCCAGTAGGAGCAAAGTGTCCCTCAAGAGTTCAGCCCTGATCAGGAGCTGAGGAGTTCTCAGCCCGCTGCAGTCAACATCAAGCCAAGGAGGAACTTGTACATCAGCTGGAGAATTCCAGCATCTTTCTGATTTCTTGAATTTAATTGCTTTCTTCTTTCTTTCTTTCTTTCTTTTCTGAGACAGGGTCTCACTCTGTCACCCAGGCTAGAATGCAGTGGTGCAGTCATGGCTGACTGCAGCCTCAACTTCCTGGACTCAGGTGGTCCTCATATCTCAGCCTCCTGAGTAGCTGGGACTGCAAGTATGTGCCACAGTGCCCTGCTGGTTTTTAAATATTTTGTATTCTTTGTAGGGACAGGGCTTCATCATGTTGCCCAAGCTGGTTTTTTCCTTTTTAAATTTTATTTTACTTTGTTTTAGAGATGTTAGTCTCTATGTTGCCCAGACTGGAGCACAGTGGATGTTTCCAGTTGAGGTCATAGCCAACTCAGCTGCAAACCCCTGGCCTTAAGCCATCTTCCTGTCAGTTTCCTGAGTAGCTGGGACTACAGGCATGAGACTTCTTTGCATTTTTCACTCATTTTGTGGGATAATTGTCTTAATCTGTGTGGACACTCTTCCAGGCAGTGGGAATATGTCAGGAAGTAAAATCCTTGCCCTCATGGAGCTTATATTCTATCTGTAATAGCTAACGTTTATATAGTGCCTACTATGTGCTGGCACTTTTCTAAGCACTTTATTTGGATCTTGAACCTTCACAGCATTATAAGTCAGGTGGCGTTATTGTCCCTGTTTAAAGATGCTGATACTGGCCGGGCGCGGTGGCTCAAGCCTGTAATCCCAGCACTTTGGGAGGCCGAGGCGGGTGGATCACAAGGTCGAGAGATCGAGACCAACCTGGTCAACATGGTGAAACCCCGTCTCTACTAAAAATACAAAAAATTAGCTGGGCATGGTGGCGCGTGCCTGTAATCCCAGCTACTCAGGAGGCTGAGGCAGGAGAATTGCCTGAACCCAGGAGGCGGAGGTAGCGGTGAGCCAAGATGCGCCATTGCACTCCAGCCTGGGTAACAAGAGTGAAACTCCGTCTCAAAAAAAAAAAAAAAAAAAAAAAAAAAAGATGCTGATACTGACTCACAGAGAGATGAAGATGTTTGCCTAAGGTCACCTGCATCCAATCTAAACCAAAAACCGTGGTTGAGCGCTCCCACAGGGTATTACTACCTTTTAGATAGTGGGGCAAAAATTGCCCTACCTCATCAGTATTACATTATTATTATCATTATTGAGACAGGGTGCCACTGTGCCACCCAGGCTAGAGTGCAGTGGCATAATCATGGCTCACTGCAGCCGTGATCTCCAGGGCTCAAGCAATCCTCCCACCCCAGCCTCCGGAGTACCTGAGACTCCTGGTGCCCACAACCATGTCAGGCTAATTTTGTTTTTGCGAGTCTCACTTCATGGCTCAGGCAGATCATCAACTCCTGGGTTCAAGTGCTCCCCCTTCCTTGGCCCCCGAATTGCTGTGATTACAGGTAGAAAGCCAGGGTCTGGTTTTATTACGTCATCCGTAAGGGGAGAAGGGGACCGTCTTAGACACTTGGGCTGCTATCATGAAATACCACAGACTGGGGTGGCTTAAGCAACAGACACTGATTTCTCACACTCTGGGGGCTAGAAGAGCAAGATCGTGGGGCCAGCATAGCTAGGTTCTGGCAAAAGCCCTCCTCCTGGGTTACAGTAGCCACCTGCTAATTGTATTCTGACTCACTGGAGGGAAAGAAGGCTGGCTGTCTTCCTCTTCTTATAAAGACAGTAATCCCATCAAGGGGACCCCATCCTCGTGACTGGATCCTGTATGGGAGGAAAAAACAATGCTCTAAAAGATACCGTTAGATAAACTGACAAAATTGGAATAGAGATGGTGAATTAGAAAAAAGCATGTAAATTTATGAAGCAATAACTGCTATGATAACATAGGACAATATCCTATTATTGAGAAGTACTCACTGAAATGTTTATGGTAAATTCTTAATATCTGCAACTAACCCTCAAATACTTCAAGAAAAAGTTTTATGCACACATATACACACTCACACACACACAGTGGGAATCAGCAAGCCAGAGGAATAAAATTACAGAACGAATGATGTTACTAGGTGAATCTGGTAAAGGATATATGAAAGTTTCTTTTTTTTTCTTTTAAGATGGAGCCCCACCCTGTTGCCTAGGCTGGAGTGCAATGGTGTGATCTAGGCTCACTGCAACCTCTGCCTCGTGGGTTCAAATGATATTCCTGTCTCTGCCTCCAGAGTAGCTGGGATTACAGGCACCCACGACCATGCTCAGCTATATATATATATATATATATATATTTTTTTTTTTTTTTTTTTTTTTTTTTTTTTTTTGAGACGGAGTTTCGCTCTTGTTACCCAGGCTGGAGTGCAATGGCGCGATCTCGGCCCACCGCAACCTCCGCCTACCGGGTTCAGGCAATTCTCCTGCCTCAGCCTCCTGAGTAGCTGGGATTACAGGCACGCGCCACCATGCCCAGCTAATTTTTTGTATTTTTAGTAGAGACGGAGTTTCACCATGTTGACCAGGATGGTCTCGATCTCTCGACCTCGTGATCCACCCGCCTCGGCCTCCCAAAGTGCTGGGATTACAGGCTTGAGCCACCATGCCCGGCATATTTTGTATTTTTAATAGAGATGGGGTTTCATCATGTTGGCCAGGCTGGTCTTGAACTCCTGACCTTGTGATCTGCCTGAGCCTCCCAAAGTGCTGGGATTACAGGTGTGAGTCACCGTGCCCAGCCTCTTTTTAATTCATCTATTTGTTTATTTTTAAGAGACGGGGTCTGGCTCTGCCGTCACTCCAGCCTCCGGCTCCTGGACTCAAGAGATCCTCCTGCATCAGCCTCCCGAGTGGCCAGGACTACAGGTACGAGCTACCATGCCCAGTAGATGTTTCTCTTTTTTGTGGGGGAGTGGGGCACATATTTATTTTTAATAAAAAAGCAATTTCCTCCTACAATTGAGATTGAGGGCCACATGTCATGCCTGCTAACTCATTTTTGCTTTTTTTTTTTTTTTTTTTTGAGACGGAGTTTCGCTCTTGTTACCCAGGCTGGAGTGCAATGGCACGATCTCGGCTCACCGCAACCTCCGCCTCCTGGGTTCAGGCAATTCTCCTGCCTCAGCCTCCTGAGTAGCTGGGATTACAGGCACGTGCCACCATACCCAGCTAATTTTTTGTATTTTTAGTAGAGACGGGGTTTCACCATGTTGACCAGGATGGTCTCGATCTCTCGACCTCGTGATCCACCCGCCTCAGCCTCCCAAAGTGCTGGGATTACAGGCTTGAGCCACCGCGCCCGGCCCTAACTCATTTTTTCAAATTTTTTTGAGATGGAGTTTCACTCTTGTTGCCCAGGCTGAAGTGCCATGGCAGGACCTCGGCTCAGGGACGTCCGCCTCCCTGGTTCAAGTGATTCTCATGCCTCAGCCTCCTGAGGAGCTCGGCACCTGCCACCACGACTGGTTACTTTTTCTATTTTTATTTATTATTTATTTATTTATTTATTTAATGAGACGGAGTCTTGCTCTGTCTCCCAGGTTGAAGTGCCATGGTGTGATCTTGGCTCACTGCAACCTCCACCTCCTAGGTTCAAGCGATTCTCCTGCCTCAGCCTCTCGAGTAGCTGGGATTACAGGTGACTGCTACCATGTCTGGCTAATTTTTGTATGTTTAGTAGAGATGGGGTTTCACCATGTTGGCCAGGCTGGCCTCGGCCTCCCAAAGTGCTGGGATTATAGGCGTGAGCCTCCGCGCCTGGCATAATTTTTCTATTTTTAGTAGAGATGAGGTTTCACCATGTGGGTCAGGCTGGTCTCAATCTCCTGGCTTCAGGTGATCCGCCTGCCTTGGCCTCCAAAGTGCTGGGATTACAGGTGTGAGCTGCCACGCCCAGCTGGCTGAATCTCTTTAATGGCAACCACACCCATGCCATCCAGTCTGTGGATGTTTCTAATGTTATTTTTATTATATTTTTGCAACTTTTTGTAAGTTTGATACTATTACTCAATAAAAATGTAAATTTATACATAAGTATTTGTCTGGATGTGTACATGTGCATAATTCTGGGGAGAGGATTGGCCCATGGGTTTTCTCAGGTTATCATGAGAGTGTGACAGAGGAAAGTGACTTGGATGTAGCATCTTGATTTGTGAAGAACAGTTTATTCTACTGGGTGCTGTGGCTCATGACTGTAATCCCAGCTCTTTGGGAAGCTGAGGTGGGCTGATCACCTGAGGTCAGGAATAGCCTGTAGTTCCAGCTACTCAGGAGGCTGAGGCACAAGAATCTATTCAACCTGGGAGGTGGAGGTTGCAGTGAGCTGAAATAGCACCACTGCACTCCAGCCTGGGCTACAAGAATGAAACTCTGTCTCAAAAAAAGAAAGAAAGAAAAAAAGAAAGGATGGTTTATTCTTTATTGGTAAGAAATTTTCACTTTATTTTATTTTATTTATTTTAGAGATGGGGTTTCACCGTATTGGTCAGACTGGTCTCGAACTCCTGACCTCAGGTGATCCACCCGTCTCGGCCTTCCAAAGTGTTGGGATTACAGGTGTGAGCCACTGTGCCCGGCCGAAATTTGCACTTTAAAAAGGAGAACCATATTATTTTCGGGTTGTGGATTCCAATTCCTGGTACTCACGTCTGCTTTTCACCTTAGCAATCCAGAAGTATGTAAAAACGAGTCTGCAGTATCTGGGTGACCTCTGCTCTTCATTCACTGAGCAGTCATTGAGAACCTACCCTGTAGCACGCATACGCGCACACACACACATTTTAGAGACACGGTCTCACTCTGTCGCCAAAGCTGGAGCACTGTGCACAATCATGGCACACTGCAGCCTCAATCTTCTGGGCTCAAGGGATCCTCCTGCCTCAGCCTCCCCAACAGCTGTGACTAAAGGCCCTTGCTACTACACCCACCTTTCTTTTTTCCTTTTTGTAGAGACATGGCTTTGCTATGTTGACCAGGCTGGTTTTGAACTCCTGGCCTCAAGTGATCCTCCTACTTTAGCCTCCCAAAGTGCTGGGATTAGAGGTGTGAGCCACCACACCCAGCCAGTAGTGTACACTCTGCTACAGACACACAAATGTAAAACACAAGTAATTGTTAGTAATTCTTTCTCTCTTGAGAAACCTACAACCTAGCAACTTACGGAAAAATAACTGTGATTTCAGTTAGACAGCGCTGGCTATCGGGTTAGACCAAGGCAGGTGGATCACTTGAGGTCAGGTGTTTGAGACCACCCTGGCCAACGTGGTAAAACCACATTTCTATTAAAAATACAAGAATTAGAGGCCGGGCGCGGTGACTCAAGCCTGTAATCCCAGCACTTTGGGAGGCCGAGGCGGGTGGATCACGAGGTCGAGAGATCGAGACCATCCTGGTCAACATGGTGAAACCCCGTCTCTACTAAAAATACTAAAAATTAGCTGGGCATGGTGGCTCGTGCCTGTAATCCCAGCTACTCAGGAGGCTGAGGCAGGAGAATTGCCTGAACCCAGGAGGCGGAGGTTGCGGTGAGCTGAGATCGCGCCATTGCACTCCAGCCTGGGTAACAAGAGCAAAACTCCGTCTCAAAAAAAAAAAAAAAAATACAAGAATTAGCTGGGCATGATGGTGAATGCCTGTAATCCCAGCTACTTGGACGCTGAGGCGGAGGCTGCAGTGAGCTGAGATCGCGACACTGCACTCCAGTCTGAGCGACAGAGGCTCAAAAAAAAAAAAAAAAAAAAAAAGAAAAAAAGAAAAGAAAGAAAAGAGAGAAAGAAAGAAAGTGCTGGGTATCTACCACGGAGGAACCAGAAAGCTACAGGAGTTCAGAGGAGAGAATGTTTTGGGCTGAGAGATACTGTGTAGATTTCCAAGGGAAAGTCATGAAAGCTGAACCTTGCAACATAAATGAGCTCTGCAAAGGTGGACAGTGTGTTCGTGTGTGTGTGTGTGTGTGTGTGTGTGTGTGTGTATGTGTGTGTGTGTGTGTAGAGTACGCAAAACATGACGGTGAGGAAGTCTGGCCGCCTTGACAGGGATTTTCCGTTTGGGTGGGAGGGACTGTGATACATTAGAGAGAACTTGGAGGCAAGTTGGTAACAAGGAACATCGACGGTTGGGCTAAAAATGCAGAATTTTTGTTTACTAGAAAATAGAGTGGTTGTGGAATTTTGAGCTGAAAAATAACATGGCACCATCCTTTTGGAGGAGGCGGGAAAGGAACACAGGGCCTGCCTCTCTTATGTGCCTCTGAGGTGCCCAGAACGGTGGCAGAGGGCAGAAGGCAGGGAGCCAGGGGTCCCAGCAAGGCTCAGGAAGGATGTAAGCTGCCTGCCAAAGGCACATCTGTCTTGCTGGTTTTGAGACGGAGTTTCGCCGGGCGCGGTGGCTCAAGCCTGTAATCCCAGCACTTTGGGAGGCCGAGGCGGGTGGATCACGAGGTCAAGAGATCGAGACCATCCTGGTCAACATGGTGAAACCCTGTCTCTACTAAAAATACAAAAAAATTAGCTGGGCATGGTGGCACGTGCCTGTAGTCCCAGCTACTCGGGATGCTGAGGCAGGAGAATTGCCTGAACCCAGGAGGCGGAGGTTGCGGTGAGCTGAGATTACGCCATTGTACTCCAGCCTGGGTAACAAGAGCGGAAAAAAAAAAAAGAAAAGAAAAGAGACAGAGTTTTCCTCTTGTTACCCAGGCTGGAGTGCAATGGCGCGATCTTGGCTCACCGCAACCTCCGCCTCCCAGGTGCAAGCAATTCTCCTGCCTCAGCCTTCTGAGTAGCTGGGATTACAGGCATACAGCACCATGCCCAGCTAATTTCTGTATTTTTAGTAGAAATGGGGATTCTCCATGTTGGTCAGACTGGTCTCAAACTCCTGACCTCAAGTAAACCACCTGCCTCGGACTCCCAAAGTGCTGAGATTACAGGCGTAAGCCACTGCGCCCAGCCCCAAAGGTTGGTGTGTAGAAATGAAGTCTAAAACTTTCTTCAGCCTGGAAGTCAAAGAGAAGCAAAGGGTCACATGGCTCCCAGGTGAGGAGGCTGCTGCCAGAGTGCTCCCTCCTCCCCTCCACAGATCTGCGCCACCTCTTGTGAGCCTGCTGGGCAGAGGGCAGGGTCATCTGCCGAATCCAGAGCTCCTGGCTCCCTACCTATGCCTGTTAACTATAAATAGTTGCAGATTCCCCAAAAGTTCCTTATGAGGCCAGGCACAGTGGCTCACGCCTGTAATCCCAGCACGTTGGGAGGCCGAGGCGGGAGCATCATGAGGTCGGGGGTTCGAGACCAGCCTGACCAACGTGGTGAAACCCTGTTTCAACCAAAAACTGCACCTGTAAACCCAGCTACTCAGAAGAATCGCTTGAATCTAGGAGGTGAAGGTTGCGGTGAGCTGAGACCGAGCCATTGCACTCCAACCTCGGCAACAGAGTGAGACTCTATCTCAAACAAACAAAAAACAAAAAACAAAAAGCCAGTTCTTTATGAACTCTTTGAACTCATCTTGTTTTCTGGGACTTTCTCTAGAGGCGTCTCAAGGATAGTAGACCCCAGAGGATGCTGCTGCCCTTGTGGGTTAGAGAAGTGATCAGCTATGAGGTCCTGGCCTGAATCTCTGAAAGGCTTTAAAGGAAATGGAAAGACCAGTGTTTAACGAGAGCTGAGACAGGTGTCTCGTTTGTTCGCAGAATCTTTCCAGAGGATACTGTAATGTATCCTGAAAGAGAAGAGAAAATCATAAAGTTTTAAGGAGATGAGATAGTCGAGATTAGCTTTTCGTGATCTTGCAATGTTTTCACTTATTTCCAAATCATATAACGCTGAGTATGTTGAGCAATCAGGTGAAAATCACATGCAAACAGAGTCTAAGTACTGATAAGAATCCTAAAGGTAAATAATGAATTCCTACTAATGGCTAAGTCACTAAGGTAAGATCCAGTCTAAATACACACCCTTGGTTAAATAGGGTTTCATTAGCTCAGGTTACAGTGGCTCAGGGAAATTTTTCCTTTATGCTTGTCAAGTGAAATTAATTGTATATCATCCATCAATCACTGCTGCCAAAGACATTCTAGGTGAATATTAAGGAATCCACAGCAGCCCCCACTGGATCCCCACCACCACATCCACCCCCACTCCGTTTAGGAGCCACCTGGGGCATACTTTGGTGCCCACAGGCAGAATTTCCTGAGATTTTCTGGGAAGTCACAACTATGTTTTTGGCTGATAACCTTAAAAGTTTCCCTTTTCAAAACCTGACACTTGGTGTGTGCTTCAAGTTACTCACAAATATTTGACTTCGAAGAGTGAATTTCAGACACACAGCAAATTAGATTCCTACAAGTTTCCGATATTAAATTTTTCATATAGTAAGTAATGCAAATATTTCCCTAGCAAGCAGACAAAAGAAGGAAAAGGATAAATAAATTAATAAAAAATAAGTAATGCAAATAATTCAAGAACATTTAAAAATGGACGATTTTTAAAATTATAATCCATGTCCTCACACTCCATTAAGTTACTGTTTGAATTTTAATGTATTTCCTTCTATGGATTTTTCTTTTGTATTCACTCTTTTCTCCTTATTATAAAAGCAATGGATGTGTAGTATAGAAAATTCAGAAAGTAGAGATAAGAAAAGAACATAAAAATCAGCCATTAACTAATTTATTGGCTGGATGAGGTGGCTCATGTCTGTACTCCCAGCACCTTAGGGGGCTGAGGCGGGCAGACTGCTTGAGCTCAGCAGTTCAAGACCAGCCTGAGCAACATGGTGAAACCCTGTCTCTATTTAAATTAATAACTTTAAATGAACAAACAAAACCTTTATTTATCCAGACATAATGAACCTTCCCCATCCTTTTTAAATGTATGTTTTTTGTTTTTGTTTTTTTTAGATGAAGTCTTACTCTGTTGCCCAGGCTGGAATGAAATGGTGTGATCTCAGCTCACTGCAACCTCTGCCTCCTGGGTTCAAGTGATTCTCCTGCCTTAGCCTCCCAAGTAGCTGAAATTACAGGTGCCTGCCACTGAGCCTGGGTAATTTTTGTAGTTTTGGTAGAGATGAGGTTTCACCATCTTGGCCAGGCTGGTTTTGAATTCCTGGCCTCTTGATACAACCAGCTTGGCCCCCCAAAGTGCTGGGATTACGGGTTTGACCCGGGGTGCCGGCCTAAATGCAGGTGTTTTATTTTACTGAATTCTAAGCTGCTTTTCCACTTACCTCGCAAAAAAAAATGTCATTTTAAAATCTGTTTTTTTCAACCAAAGAAATGCATATATGTACTTAAAAAAATCAAATGGTCAGCTGGATGTGGTGGCTCACACCTGTAATTCCAGCACTTTGGGAGGCCAAGGAGGGTAGATTACCTGAGGTCAGGAGTTTGACACTAGCCTGGCTAACATGGTGAAACCCAGTTTCTACTAAAAATACAAAAAATTAGCTGCGTGTGGTGGCATGTGCTTGTAATCCCAGCTACTCTGGAGGCTGAGGCAGAAGAATCACTTGAACGCTGGAGGTGGAAGTTGCAGTGAGCTAAGATCATGCCGTTGTACTCCAGCTTGGGCAACAAGAACGAAACTCCATCTCAAAAATAAATAAATAAAATAAAAATAAAATGTCATTTTATTGGTGATTTGGTAGTGTCTTATATTAGAAATTCCTTTCATAGTCGATTATAGGTGAGATAATTTGCTTTTATTAACTTTGATGTTTAAATTTTCCCCTCTTTTCTCTTCCTGTAGAGTATTTCACTCATCCCATACTTAGTGAGTGTACTTCTGGGCCAGACTCTAGGTTAGGCATTAAAGATACAAATATATTGTTTATTTTAAAAAGTAATTATTGAAGGCCGGGCGCGGTGGCTCAAGCCTGTAATCCCAGCACTTTGGGAGGCCGAGGCGGGTGGATCATGAGGTCAAGAGATCGAGACCATCCTGGTCAACATGGTGAAACCCCGCCTCTACTAAAAATACAAAATATTAGCTGGGCATGGTGGTGCGTGCCTATGGTCCCAGCTACTTGGGAGGCTGCGGCAGGAGAATTGCTTGAACCCAGGAGATGGAGGTTGCAGTGAGCCGAGATCGCACCATTGCACTCTAGCCTGGGTAACAAGAGTGAAACTCCATCTCAAAAAAAATATATTTATGTGTGTGTGTGTGTGTGTGTGTGTGTGTGTGTGTGTGTGTGCTGGACGCAGTGGCTCACTCCTGTAATCCCAGCACTTTGGGAGGCCGAGGTGGGAGGATCACCGGAGGTCAAGAGTTCAAAACCCTGTCTCCACTAAAAATATAAAAAATTAGGCCGGGCGCGGTGGCTCACGCCTGTAATCCCAGCACTTTGGGAGGCCGAGGCGAGTGGATCACGAGATCAAGAGATCGAGACCATCCTGGTCAACAAGGTGAAGCCCTGTCTCTACTAAAAATACAAAAAATTAGCTGGGCATGGTGGCGCATGCCTGTAATCCCAGCTACTCAAGAGGCTGAGGCAGGAGAATTGCCTGAACCCAGGAGGCAGAGGTTGCAGTGAGCAGAGATTGCGCCATTGCACTCCAGCCTGGGTAACAAAAGCGAAACTGTCTCAAAAAAAAAAAAAAATGCAAAAACTCAGCTGGGCATGGTGGCGCGTGCCTGTAATCCCAGCTACTCAGGAGGCTGAGGCAGGAGAATTGCCTGAACCCAGGAGGCGGAGGTTGCGGTGAGCCGAGATCGCGGCATTGCACTCTAGCCTGGGTAACAAGAGTGAAACTCCGTCTCAAAAAAAAAAAAAAAAAAAAAAATTAGCTGGGCATGGTAGCACATGCCTGAAATCCCAGCTATTTGAAAGGCGGAGGCAGAGGAATTGTTTGAACCTGGGAGGTGGAGGTTGCAGTGAGTTCTTCTGTTATCAACATTGCCCATCCGAGTGGCACATTTATTACAATTGGTGAACCTATATCAACACATGGTTATTACCCTAAGTCCACAGCTTACATTAGGGTTCACCTGTGGTACTGTACATTCTATGGGTTTGGACAAATGTATGACAATATCCACTATCCTAGTCATACAGACTATTTTGACTGCTCTGAAAATCCTCTGTGCTCTGCCTATTCATCAGTCCCTCCCCTCTAATCCCTGGTGACTACTGATCATATTACTGTGAGGAGTCTCTCTCTCTCTCTCTCCCTCTCTCTCTCTCTCTCTCTCTCTCTCTCTCTCTCTTTTTGAGATGGAGTCTTCCTCTGGCTCTGTCGCCCAGGCTGGAGTGCAGTGGCATGATCTCATGGCAGCTTCCTTCTGCAGGGTTCAAGAAATTCTCCTGCCTCAGCCTCCAGAGTAGCTGGGATTACAGGTGCCGGCCACCACGCCTGGCTAATTTTTGTATTTCTAACAGAGACGGGATTTCACTGTCTTGACCAGGCTGGTCTCAAACACCTTGGCTCAACCGATCCGCCTGCTTTGGCCTCCCAAAGTGCTGGGATTGCAGGCATGAACCACTGCACCTGGCCCATGGAGACACTTTTCAACAGATGGGCAAAGACACGACCGTCACTGACAAGTTATCATGTCCAGAAGTAAAGTCATTTGGTAAATAAAGCCCTACGGTAATACAGTAATCATATTTTAGTGGCAATTTACACTTTACTGTATCATCCCACTAATTCTCATAACAGTTACATGTTTTCAAAAATCTATGCTCTGATTCTCATCCGTTCCCTAACTCAGTGCTGCTTCTTCTTTTTTTTTTTTCTTAGATGGGGTTTCACAATGTTGGTCAGGCTGGTCTTGAACTCCCGACCTCAGGTGATCTGCCCGCCTTGGCTTCCAAAGTGCTTGGATTACAGGCGTGAGCCACCATGTCCGGCAGTGGTTCTTTTTTTCTTTTTTGAGATGGTGTCTCATTTTTGTCGCCCAGGCTGGAGTGCAATGGTGCTCACCACAACCTCCGCCTCCTGGTTCAAGCGATTCTCCTGCCTCAGCCTCCCGAGTAGCCGGGACTATAGGCGCATGCCATGGCGCCCAGCTAATTTTTGTATTTTTAGTAGAGACCACGGGGTTTCTCCACATTGGTCAGGTTGGTCTCAAACTCCCAACCTCAGGTGATCCGCCCGCCTTTGCCTCCCAAAGTGCTGGGATTGCAGGCGTGAGCTGCCACGCCCGGCCTACTCAGTGGTTCTAAACTTTGGTCATTGTCAGAATCATCTGGAGAACTTAATACAGTCACCAGAGCCCGGATCCTATCCTCTGGGCTCTTTGTTATCTCTCCAAGTCAATCTGATAACACAGCAACATTTGTGAATCAGTAACTTTTAGCTTACAATCCATAGCTTTCAGAGCTGAAAGTCGTCTTAGAAATCACCCTGCTGATGGCTTTCCTTTACAAGAAAGTTGATGGAAGTCTGGAGACGTTAGGTGGCTGCTGCAGGTTGCACAGCCAGCCAGGGCCTGAGCACCCCCCAAAGACAGGTTTCTTTCTGGATTGCCCATGACCAGGGCATTACTCCCTCCTTTCTGCTGTCTAGGGGGCTCCAGGTGCGCCAGTGTCCCTGCAGTGTCGGTGGCTCTCAACCACAGCTCTTGTTAGAAGCAAGTGTGATTTCCCAGAGAAAGCTGCCCTTGAGAGTTTCTAGCACTGCCTTACCTAACCACAAAAGTACTTATTCTGTCTGCGAACAATGTATTCTATGTAGTGGCCCCTGAGATAAGCTTTTAAAGCATTGCAAATTCTTCAGTTGAAGGTGAAGAAATTTCCAAATTAACCTCTCCAAATTAGGACGTTATTATTTTCCATAATCACTTCTCCAGGCCGGGCGCGGTGGCTCACGCCGGTAATCCCAGCACTTTGGGAGGCTGAGGCGGGTGGATCACGAGATCACGAGACTGAGACCAGCCTGGCCAACATGGTGAAACCCCATCTCTACTGAAAATACAAATATTAGCCGCGCGTGGTGGTGGGTGCCTGTAGGTCCCATCTACTCAGGAGACTGAGGCAGGAGAATCACTTGAACCTGGGGGGGCAGAGGTTGCAGTGAGCTGAGATGGTGCCATCACAGTCAGTCTGGTGACAGAGCGAGACTCCGTCTCAAAAAAAAAAAAAAAAAAAAAAAAAAAAAGAGAGAATCATATCTCCATCTATCCAGGACTTTCACTTCTTCAGTTTCCTACCTAAACTAAAGGTGTTTATCAATTTTCGCCGATTTTTCTCAATCTGATGCCTGGATTTTAACTCATATCCTCACAACCCGAGTCTACACATGGCAAATGATACAGCTGCAGGATGGCGCTTGTTACTATACTGCTCCTGCTTTTGTTTTTATTTTGCGTAGGGGATAAAAGGAGTAGAAAATGATACGTTTTCTTTTCCTATGAAAATACCTGGTTGCTCCTTTTGGCCTCCTGAGGCCTCAGCAACAAAAATATTTCTGAAATGCCTGCTATGTGCCCTCATCCTTCTGGAGTGAATCAATTGGCCTACTTAACAGGACTCCTTAGTAAACTGATTGATAATGCCTGGTGCAGTGAGGTGGTAGAGGCATTGTAATCCACTCAAACTGGGATGGACTTGGTGCCACTTTCAGAGGGAGAGTTGGCAATACAGATGCAGAGTAAAATGTAGGCGTTCTGGGCTGGGTATGGTGGCTCACACTGCAATCCCAGCACTTTGGGAGGCCGAGGCGGGCAGATCACGAGGTCAAGAGATCGAGACCATCCTGGCCAACATGGGGAAACCCCGTCTCTATTACAAATACAAAAATTAGCCAGGCCATGCCTGTAATCCCAGCTACTCTGGAGGCTGAGGCAGGAGAATCACTTGAACTCAGGAAGCAGAGGTTGCAGTGACCTGAGATGGTGCCACTGCATTCCAGTCTGGACAACGGTGCAAGACTTCATCTCCAAAAAAAAAAAAAGTAGACATTCTTCGTGCAGTTCTCTTAGGAAATTATTCTTTTTTTTTTTTTTTTTTTTTTGAGACGGAGTTTCGCTCTTGTTACTCAGGCTGGAGTGCAGTGGCGCGATCTCGGCTCACCGCAACCTCCGCCTCCTGGGTTCAGGCAATTCTCCTACCTCAGCCTCCTGAGTAGCTGGGATTACAGGCACGCACCACCATGCCCAGCTAATTTTTTGTATTTTTAGTAGAGACGGAGTTTCACCATGTTGACCAGGATGGTCTCGATCTCTTGACCTCGTGATCCACCCGCCTCGGCCTCCCAAAGTGCTGGGATTACAGGCTTGAGCCACCGCACCCGGCCAGGAAATTATTCTATAGAATTGTTAGCACAAGTATGCAAACATATGTACCAGGATATTTTTGTAGTCGTAGTAAATAAGTAGGTTGGGCTCTGTGGCTTGCACCTGTAATCCCAGCACTTTGGGAGGCCGAGGTGGGAGAATCACTTCAGTCGAGGAGTTCAAGACCAGCCTGGGCAACATACGAAACCCTGTTTTAAAATAATTTAAATATAATTTAAAAATTAGCTGGGCGTAGTGGTGCACATCTGTAATCCCAGTTACTTAGGAGGCTGAACAGAGAGGATTGCTTGAGCCCAGGAGTTTGAGGATATAGTGGGCCATAATCGTACCACTGCACTCCAGCCTGGGTGACAGAGCAAGACCTTGTCTCAAAAAAAAAAAAAAAAAAAAGTAACTATATGTAAGTAAACAACTGAAAGAAAATAATGATCTATTGATGTGGAATTTTATTTTAAAAACAGACTCTATACATACTAGAATACTATATGAGAGTAAAACTGAGTGAACTCTATATACACCAGCCCCCACTTATTTGAGGTGGGTATGTTCCAAGACTCCCAGTGGATGCCTGAAACCTTGGAGAGTACTAAACTCTATATTCGTTGTATTTTTTTCCCCTACAGATTCGTATCTATTATAAATTAGGAACAAGAAGGGATTCATAATAACAACTAATAATAAAATAGGACAAATCATGCCTATAATGCTAACACTTTGGGAGGCCAAGGCAGGCAGATCATCTGAGGTCAGGAGTTTGAGACCAGCCTAGGCAATATGGTGAAACCCCGTCTCTACTAACATATACAAAAGTTGGCTGGGCGCGGTGGTTCACACCTATAATCCTAGCACTTTGGGAGGCCGAGGTGGGTGGATCACCTGTCAGGAGTTCAAGACCAGCCTGGCCATCATGGTGAAACCCCATCTTATTTAAAAACAAACAAACAAACAAACGAACAAAAGTTAGCCAATTCGTGGTGGTGCATGCCTGTAATCCCAGCTACTCGGGAGGCTGAGGCAGAAGAATCACTTGAACCTGGGAGGCGGAGGTTGCAGTGAGCCAAGATCATGCCACTGCACTCCAGCCTGGACGACAGAGCAAGACTCCATCTCCCCACGCTCCCGCCCCAGAATAGAACAAATAATAATATACTGTAATAAAAGTTATGTGAATGGGCTCCTCTGAAAATGTCTTATTCTACCGTATTTACCTGAAACCATGGAAAGCAAAACCTCAGATAAGCAGGGACTGGTGGAGCTAGTGAGAGAAATGCAAAATAGCAGGTAATGTTTATTTGCTTATGTGTGTGGATTAACGTTATCTGCTTATCCTCTTATCTTGGATCTAAAATTAGTCAGAACTAAGAGGTGATACATACACATACCGCTAACAGTGGTTATCTTTGGAGGGTGGGGCCACAGAGAATTTGATCTCTACAGTAAGCTGCATTTTTTCATTGCTTCGCTTTTGTAATCAGGCAAAACCAAGACGAAACTGTTAAGCATAAGCTTTTCTAAAAAGTAATATAGATATATTCTAAAGACCATTTATTGTGCCTTGGTTTCAAACTCAGGCTAACTCAGTTTGGCAATTCAGTTTCATTGCAGGCTCATGCCTGTAATCTCAGCACTTAGGGAGTTTTAGGCCAGCCTGGGTAACCATAGTGAGACTGTCTTTACCGGAAAAAAAAAAAAAAAAAAATCCCCTGGAGCTTTAATCTTTCTTCTGCATTCTGCAGATGACAATTGTAATACATTATAGCACCTTGAATGTGGAGGAGGCCAAGACTAGGTGAAGTCAGCCTGGAGTAGTTGGAGTTAGTTTAATGCAAATGAGATAGATTGGTTTGAGGGAAATATTTTGAACCAGACATTTCTGGTTCCTTGGAAAAGTTAATATGAATGAGAATGCAGATTTTTGGTGAAGAGGTGATAAAGGCTTTCATTATCTTCAATTAGTGTTTACTGACAGTGAAAGGAGCCTGTGGCCTGGGGCTGAATCATCAAACTTTCAGCCCAACCTCCAAGCCCTTCACTCTCCTGCCTATTTGGGGTGAACTCTGCACGTTTCTGTCGGATAGATTTGACTTTTGTCAAGTTCAGCACCGTCTGTATTTAAACGCATGTGCCTCACCTCCTTCACCAGACCACAAGCTGGTGGCAGGCAGGAATACTCATTTAAATTCATGCAGCTACCATATTACCAAGTACCAGGGGAAGCCACAGAATAAGTGACTAATAAATATTTAACTGGTGTGCCACTTACCTGTTCAGACCCCCTTTTTTCCTTTCCAAGTAAAGGACAATTTCCTGGGATCTGGTTTCAATTAACTTCCCAGTTTTATCTTGCCTTTTCACCCTAAATGCATCCAGTGTTTTGGAGAAATGTGACTGTGAGCTAGCCCCCAGATAGAGTTGGGATCCTCCCTCCTCAGAGTAAAGCCTGACCCATCACTGCCCGCAGAATAAAACTCAAATTTTGGCATGGCACTGAAGCTCTGTCATCAATAGCAAGGAAAATAGTTATTCACATGCCTCCAGAGCAAGTTCAAGTTTCAGTTCCCCCACCAGGAGCTCTGACCTTTGGTAAATCACTTACCCAGGAAATAGGAGTAGGAATAATGCATACCTCTTGGCTGTTAGTGAGTAATTTGCTTTGCATAGTTCCAGGGCCTGGGCTAAGTGCTGGATATTGCCATTGTCATTTATTTAACACCTTTACGGTAATTATCTGTACCCCTCACCCAAGGTACAGTGTTTGTTTGCCATCTGTGAACTAGCAGGATTGAAACCATTGACTACAAAAGGGTGGGAAGAAAGGAAGAACATCCTGCAGTGAAGGAACAGTGACTGTTTTGTATTTATTTTTTGAATTGTAATTTTTTCTGAGACTAAGTCTCACTCTGTCGTCCGGCTGGAGTGTAATGGTGTGATCTCGGCTCACTGCAACCTCCACCTCCCAGGTTCAAGCGATTCTCCACCTCAGCCTCCGGAGTAGCTGGGATTACAGGCGCACGCCACCACATCCGGCTAGTTTTTGTATTTTTTGTAGAGACAGAGTTTCTCCATGTTTGTCAGGCTGGTCTCAATCTTCCAACCTCAGGTGATCCGCCTGCCTCAGCTTCCCAAAGTGCTGGGATTGCAGGTGTGAGCCACCACGCCTGCCAGAACCTTGAACTTCTTAAAAGTTAGGTTGGAGCCAAGCATGGTGGCTCACGCCAGTAATCCAAGCACTGCGGAGGCCAAGGCGGGCGGATCACCTGAGCTCGGGACTTCAAGACCAGCCTGACCAACATGGTGAAACCCCGTCTTAAAAATAAATAAATAAATAAATAAAAGTTAGGTTGGAATTGAAGAATAAAGAACTTCAGATACCTTGCTAACGATTTTATAACCAATGAACTTTGAGGAATAATGATATATTTCACTTTTCCTCTTTTGATTTGTACAAATTTATGGGGACCTGCACAATTCTGTCACATGTATAGACTGCATAGTTGTCCAGTGAGGGTTCTTAGGAATCCAGTTAATGATAAATTTTTTTTTTTTTTTTTTGAGACGGAGTTTCGCTCTTGTTGCCCAGGCTGGAGTGCAATGGCGCGATCTCGGCTCACAGCAACCTCCGCCTCCTAGGTTCAGGAAATTCTCCTGCCTCAGCCTCCTGAGTAGCTGGGATTACAGGCACGCGCCACCATGCCCAGCTAATGTTTTGTATTTTTAGTAGAGACGGGGTTTCACCATGTTGACCAGGATGGTCTCGATCTCTTGACCTTGTGATCCACCCGCCTTGGCCTCCCAAAGTGCTGGGATTACAAGCTTGAGCCACCGCGCCCGGCCTGATAAATTTTAAATAAGGTAATTTAGGTACAGAATTGGCCAACCTCCCCAACCTATCAGGTATTACTCTTCCAATATCTGATAATAATGACTATTATTGTTAATAGTTGCCACATATTAAATACCAATTTTATGCCACCCAGTGTATTAGGTGCTTTACATTTTCATGTATTAACCCACTTATTCACCTGCTCATTTATTCACTCAATGAACATTTGCTGAGCACTTACTAGGGGCCAGGCACTGAAGCAGGTTTGAGGGGCAGCGGTCAGTGAGACTGACAAGGTTCTTCCCAACATTTTCTTGTTCCTGTTTGTTTTCTTGAGACAGAGTCTCGCTCTGTCACCCAGGCTGGAGAGCAATGGTGCGATCTCGGCTCACTGCAACCTCCGCCTCCAAGGTTCAAGTGATTCTCCTGCCTCAGCCTCCTGAGTAGCTGGGATTACAGGCGTGGGCCACCATGCCCGGCTAATTTTTTGTATTTTTAGTGGAGACAGGGTTTCACCATGTTGGCCAGGATGGTCTCGATCTCCTGACTTCGTGATGCTCCAGCACTTTGCGAGGCCAAGGCAGGCGGATCACCTGAGGTCGGGAGTTTGAGATCAGCCTGGTCAACATGGTGAAACCCTGTCTCTACTAAAAATGCAATACTTACTAGAGACCAGGCACTGAAGTAGGCTTTGAGGGACAGTGGTAAATGAGCCTGATAGGTCCTTCCCTCATGGAATTCTGGTGGGGAGTCAGACAATGGATAGGGAAGTATGTACCTATGGTGCCAGGTATTGTGAAAGACAGAGCTTTGCACACGTGTTTCATTGGCTGTTGATAGAATCAGTATCTGGCCCCAACTTACTTTTCCATTTTTCTTTCTTTCCTTTTTCTTTTTCTTTTTTTTTTTTTGAGACGGAGTTTTGCTCTTGTTATCCAGGCTGGAGTGCAATGGCGCGATCTCGGCTCACTGCAACCTCCACCTCCTGGGTTCAGGCAATTCTCCTGCCTCCGCCTCCTGAGTACCTGGGATTACAGGCACGCGCCACCATGCCCAGCTAATTTTTGTATTTTTAGTAGAGACGGGGTTTCACCATGTTGACCAGGACGGTCTCGATCTCTTGACCTCGTGATCCACCCGCCTCGGCCTCCCAAAGTGCTGGGATTACAGGCGTGAGCCACTGTGCCTGGCCTTACTTTTCCATTTGTCTTTCCCATGATACACATCCTCGCATACTCGCAAGCACCATGCCCTCCAGCTCCATGGAACTACTTTCTGGGTTTTTCTGTCTTTGTGCCTGTACCCATACAGTTACCTCTAACAAAATATGCTGCTGTGTATTTTTGTCTTTGGATATCCTTTTATTTATTTATTTATTTATTTATTTATTTAAGACAGAGTTTCACTCTTGTTGCCTAGGCTGAGGGGCAATGGCACCATCTCAGCTCACTGCGACCTCTGCCTTCCTGGGTTCAAGCGATTCTCCTGCCTCAGCCTCCTGAGTAGCTGAGGCTTCCCAAAGTGCTGGGATTACAAGTGTGAGCCACTGTGCCTGGCCTGAATATCCTTTACTACTCATTTCAGATATTACCTTCTCCAAGAGCCCTTTTTTGGTCCTTCCTGTTGGGACTAGCTTCTCCTTCCTCTGTGCAGCATGGATAGCATTTGAACTTCACATCTAGCACTTACTTAACCTGTCTGAATATTTAAAATGATTATTTGTGTATATCAGCTCTCTGTTTTTCTCTTCCACCTGATTGTCAGCTGTAGGCTTTCCACCTCTGTTGCTAACATCTCTTGTCTGGATTAACACATCTGGTCTGGTACAGCCAGGCTTCCTCTTTTCCAAACCAGGGACCCTCAATCTTCTTTCTGCATTTTTCACTCCAGCTGATCCCCCTCATGTGTCTGGGCGCACAATTGAGAGGAGCTGCTGACAGTGATTTTATTAAAAAGCAAATCTGAGGATTTCACTGCCTTACTTAAAAACCTACCAATGGTTTTCACAGTGAAGATACAATCCAAACCCTGTGGCATGGCGCACACATGCCCTTTTGTAACCCAGACCTACTTAACCTCCAGCTTCATCTCTTATTTTCCCAGTAGGCCCCAACATAGCCACCTACTTGCCAGCCAGGATCTCTGCAGCCTTCATCTAGCCTTGACACATGCAGCGTCCTCTGCTGTAGGGACTCCTCCGAACATTCCGGATCTCAGTTTAGAGGCCATCCCACTCAGGAAGCCATCCCTGATTTCTCCTCAGCCCCTTTAAGACCTAATTGCTTACTCCTGGGCAAGGTGCCTTCGTTCCTTATTATAATTACATGTTTAATGGTCTGTCTCTGCTGCTGGACTATAAACTCCATGAGGGAAGCACCCCTGAAATTGTCGTTCACTGCTGTATCCCTACTAGTACCTGGTGCACAGCGGAACCTGAATGCATATGTGTTGAATGAACTCTCTTTGCATCTCTCAAGGGGACAATGAGCTCTCTTTGTCCTCTTCCAACTTTATATATATACACACAGAGACACACACGCATTTAAAGGTATATACACTTATATGTTGCACTCCAGCCTGGTGACAGAGCAAGATGCTGTCTCAAAAATCAACCAATCAATCAGTAAATAAATTCAACATATTCCAGAAAATTTCTATTCCCAATGTAGACTTATACCTACCATCCCGTATTTAAAATAGCTGTATGTATTATTTATTTATTTATTTTTTGAGACCGTCTCGCTTGGTTGCCAGGTGCCAGGCGCCAGCCGCCAGGCTGGAGTGCAGTGGCACAATCTCGGCTCACTGCAACCTCTGCCTCCCGGGTTCAAGCAATTCTCCTGCCTCAGCCTTCCAAGTTGCTGGGACTACAGACAGGCGCGCAACATGACGCCCAGCTAATTTTTTGTATTTTTAGTAGAGATGGGGTTTCACCATGTTAACCAGGATGGTCTCTATCTCTTGACCTTGTGATCCGCCCGCCTCAGCCTCCCAAAGTGCAGGGATTACAGGTGTATAATCCCTGGCCAGCGCCTGGCCAGCTGTATGTATTCTTGTTTTTTTTTGTTTTTTGGTTTTTTTTTTTTTTTTTTTTTTTTTTTTTGAGACGGAGTTTCGCTCTTGTTACACAGGCTGGAGTGCAATGGCGCGATCTCGGCTCACTGCAACCTCTGCCTCCTGGGTTCAGGCAGTTCTCCTGCCTCAGCCTCCTGAGTAGCTGGGATTACAGACACGCGCCACCATGCCCAGCTAATTTTTTGTATTTTTAGTAGAGACGGGGTTTCACCATGTTGACCAGGATGGTCTCGATCTCTTGACCTCGATCCACCCGCCTCGGCCTCCCAAAGTGATGGGATTACAGGCGTGAGCCACCACGCCCGGCCAGCTGTATGTATTCTTTAAAAAAATTTTTTTTACAGGTGCAGTGGCTCATGCCTGTAATTTCAGCAGTTTGGGAGGCCAAGGCAGGTGGATCACCAGGTCAGGAAATCCAGACCATCCTGGCTAACACAGTGAAACCCTGTCTCTACTAAAAAAAAAAAAAAAAAAAAAAAAAAAATGCAAAAGCAAAAAGAAAGAAATAGCTGGGTGTGGTGGCGCACACCTGTAGTCCCAGCTACTGAGGAGACTGAGGCAGGAGACTCGCTTGAACCTGGGAGATGGAGGTTGCAGTGAGCAGAGCCCCCCAAAAAAAAAAAAAAAAAAAAAATGCCTGGCGTGGGTCTGTAGTCCCAGCTACCCGGGAGGCTGAGTCTGGAGGATCGCTTGAGCCCCAGAGTTCTGCGTTGCAGTGCACTATGCCAGTCGGGTGTCTGCACTAAGTCTGGCATCAATATGGTGACATCCCAAGAGCAGGAAACCACCAGGTTGCCTAAGGAGGGTGAACCAGCCCAGGTCAGAAACGGAGCAGGTCAAAACTCCCATGCTGATCAGTAGTGGGATCGTGCCTGTGAATAGCCACTGCACTCCAGCCTGGGCAACGTAAGTGAAGCTCTGTCTCAAAAAAAAAAAAAAAAAGTACTTTTGCTCAGTGAGCCGGAATAAGTATTTAGAACATCGGATTTTATATGTAATATTTGGTTTTTTACTTTGAAATAACTTTAACTTAGTTGTAACAATCACAGAATTCCTATATACCCTTCACCCAGCTCTACCAATTGTTAATATTTTGCCCAATTTGTTTTACTTCCTTCACTAAAAAAAAAAAAAAAAGTGCTTTCTTTTCTGAACCATTTAAGTTCCAGTCATCTTGCCCCTTTACCCCTAAGAACTTCAGCATGTATCTCCTAAGAACAAAGGCATTTTCTTCCATCACCACAGTAGTTATTAAATCCCGAAAATTTAATATTTATTAAATACTATTACTGATATTCAAGTTTTACAAAGGACCTCAATATTGTCCTTCGGCCAGGCAGGGTGGCTCGTACCTGTAATCCCAGCATTTGGGGAGGCTAACTCAGGATAGATGGTTCGATCCCAGGAGTTCAAGAGCAGCCTTGGCAGCATAGCGAGACCTTGTCTCTCCTAAAAAAAAATTTAAAAAGAAAAAAAAAAAATGTCATTTACAGAAACGTCCCTCAGTACAGAATCTAGTCTGGTGCTCGTGTTTGTTATTTGTCTTATTATTATCATTATTATTTTTTGGTGCTGTGACTCGGATATCTTGGTTTTTTAAAAGCCCCCTGCCTGGTATTTTTCCTAACTCTTTTGAGCATGTGCCCTTTAATCAAGTTCAGAGGCGACTGTGTTCGTTAGGACCTAGCTGCTTGGCCAGGAGTTATATACTGAGATCTCAGATTTGCCCTGCCATTTGGCTTTGAAAAGTTCTAAGGCCTTTTTTTTTTTTTTTAACCTGCCAATGGGACAATGGGAGAATTGGACTTAAGCATTCCAAAATCCTCTCACAGCCCTTAAGGCACTACAATAAATAAATAAACAACAACAGCAAAATGTATGTAAATCCTTCAGAGTTTGTTGGTTCTGAAAGCCTGGTAAATGATTTTATTTTCTGGAAGTCTTACCTCTCTGATGTCTTTCCTTCTGGCATTATCTTTTTCAAATGCTTGGCTGACAGTCTTTTTCATCTTAGAATTATTTTGAACATAATATGACTGTTGATTTAATGTCTCATGTACTTCAAAAGCTAATGACCAGAAGAAGGAACTGTTTACCTATTTTTCAAGCACTATAGCTGACTCAGCTCCAGACTTTCCAGAGAGCCTGTATTACTTTGTCTTTATTTTGTCAGTTTGAAGTTAGATGACCACTTGCGGGTTTTAATCTTTCTTTTCTGAAATCTGATGTGAATTTGTTTCTCGCATTCCTTGGCATTGACACTTTACGTTCATGAGTTTCACCACCCAGATGCAAACACTTTGCTGGAAAATCCATAAGGTGGCTGCAAAGTTGTAAAATTTTGAGAAGTGCATTTTAGCTTCAAAGTTTCAAAATAATTTTTATTTTCTCCTCCCAGCTCACTTAATTACTGTTTCAAGAGAATGGTATATGTTAAGGTGGCAGGTATTTGTTATATTAAAAGTTATTTTTCCACCAGGTACGGTGGCTCACACCTGTAACCCCAGCACTTTGGGAGGCTGAGGCAGGCAGATCATGAGGTCAGGAGTTCGGGATGAGCCTGACCAACATGGTGAAACCACGTCTCTGCTAAAAACACAAAAATTAGCTGGCTGTAGTGGTGCGTGCCTGTAATCCCAGGTACTCAGGAGGCTGAGGCAGGAGAGTCACTTGAACCTGGGAGGTAGAGGTTGCAGTGAGCCGAGATCGCACCATTGCACTCCAGCCTGGGTAACAAAGTGAAATTCTATCTCGAAAAAAAAAAAAAGGTTATTTTTCCTCATGGCAATTACATACATATCTAAAACATCTGTGACTTCAAACTCGTGTGAACATTTGCTGAGTGCCTGTTCTGTTCAGGCACAGCTTTGGTGCTGGGGAACGCAGCAAGGAATTGGAGCACTGAGTTTGGCAGGGGAGACAGAAGGTATACACATAATTCCAAAGGTAAGATAAGTGCTCTGTTAGAGGTGCTGATGTGCTACTCCAGGAAAGGAGTGATCACCTCTGCCAAGAGCAGTGAGATGAGCCAGTCCTCACGCGAATTAGCTTCAAAGCCTTAAGATGCCGCTTTGCAGGCAATCTGTGAATTATTCCCTGAGCGATGTTTCTACTTCATTTTCCCATTTGATACAGGTTCACTGAATTCTGAGCTCTTTGAAGGATGTAACTTCTTTTCGTATTGTCAGTGAACCTGCAGGGTGTCTCAGCTTGAAGCTGGGCACATAGTAGGCCCACAATAAATATTTGCTGAAATCAGAAGTCGCATTGAGCTGGGGTGCAATGGCTAAAGCCTGTAATCCCAGCCCTTTGGGAGGCCGAGGCAGAGGTAAGTAAAGACTAGCCTGGCCAACAGGTCGAAACCCCGTCTCTAGTAGCAATACAAAAATTAGCTGGATTACAACCACCCAGTGGTGGTACCTGTAATCCCAGCTATTCAGGAGGCTGAGGCAGGAGAATCGCTTGAACCCAGGAGGCAGCAGTTGCAGTGAGCCAAGATCGTGCCACTGCACTTCAGCCTGGGCAACAAGAATGAAACTCCGTCTCAAAACAAAACAACAAGAAAAACAAAGTTGCATTGATACGAATAGTTTTCTAATAACGGCCACCCCATTTGGTATTACCAGAAATCGAGTTCACTCCTCTGATGATTCCACATCAAGGAGACAGCCAGACGTGAAATGTAACTTGGGAATGGTGTTTCAAACCTGCAGCTTCTAAGGCATGAGAGGTATCTAAGGCATCTCCACGAGGCTGTGACTCTTCTGAATTAGGAGAAAGCCAGGAGGTTCTAGAGCAGGCAAGTCGGATCCAGCCAAGCCTTCTGGAGTGACTGTGGAAGGAAGGGGAGGGGAATATGGGGAGAAGGGATATCTCCACGTAGAAGTCCCTTCAATAAAGTGGGGTGGGAATAGGGGAGTTCTGGGCAAGTTTAAAAACCGTTCTCCATTCTGCAACAAAGAGAAACATTCTGGCTTGTGAGACGGCAAGTACTGTGAGCTTCTGTGTTTTCTACGTTGAACTGGTACTGCTTTGCTGCCTAACAAAAAGTATTTTTAAATAATCTTGATAGGCTTAGAATGAGTAGTCTAAAAACGAGACGTTTTGGAGTCTGGGTGGACGTGTGGACACATAGGAACAAGTTGAGAAAGGAGTTCTTTCGGTTGACTAAAAGCTCAATATGAACGAGCAGTGTGTTCAGGCTGCTGCCCAAATGGTGACGTCATCTGGAGTATTGACAGCATGACATGTGGCCCAGTTTCTTCAGGAAATAATCAGAAATGAAGGCACACATTTATCAACAAAGATGCTCATTGACACTTCATTTTTAAGAGTGAGAAGTGTACGTAAATTGAATGCCCCAAAATAGGGGCTCAGAAGTAAATCATTCCCTATGAAGCTATGAAAATTTATTCAAAAAACAATTAAACGATATAGTGAGAAAAAATACATACATATATATATATATATATATATATATATATATATATATATGTATTTTTTTTTTAAATAAGGACTGGGTTTCACCATGTTGGTCAGGCTGGTCTTGAACTCCCGTCCTCAGGTGATCCGCCCGCCTTGGCCTCCAAAGTCCTTGGATTACAAGCGTGAGCCACCAAGCCCGGTCTATTTTTATTTTTTGAGACAGAGTCTTAATCTGTTGCCCATGCTGGAGTCAAAAATTGTTTTTTTGTTATTTTTAGGACAGGGTTTCACCATGTTGGTCAGGCTGGTCTTGAACTCCTGATCTCAGGTGATCCGCCCACCTTGGCCTCCCAAAGTCCTGGGATTACAGGCATGAGCCACTGCGCCCGGCCGAAAATTGTTTTTAAGAGAAAAATATTAGCTACAGTTTGATCACCTTTAACGCCTCAGCCATTAGCTGTCTTGTTCTCGTCTGGTACGTGTCAGTTTGTACGCATCCTTGTAGCACGCAGTCATTGTAAAGTTCACAAATGGGAGGCAGTCACGTCTTTCTGTGCTCCCGACACCACAGCAGATCCCACTAACTCACGGCTACTGGGATGCAATCTCAGAGTCATTTTCATCATTCTTCTTTGAGAAGCCACAATCGGTCATGTAAAAATAGCCAAAATAAGGCCAGGCACTGTTCCAAGTGCTTTACTTAAACTCAGTTATTTACGTTTGTTTGCTTGTGAGACACTGTCTTGCTCTGTCACCCAGGCTGGAGTGCAATGGCACGGTCTCGGCTCACTGAAACCTCCCCCTCCCAGGTTCAAGCAGTTCTCCTGCCTCGGCCTCCCGAGCAGCTGGGATTACAGGTGCGAGCCACCATGGCCGGCTAGGTTGGTTTTAACAACCCTGTAACCTTGATCCTGTTATCCCTCATTCTGCAGATAAGAAGCAGAGGCTCAGACAGGTTAAGCCATTCGTCCAGTTGACAGTACTTGGCATGGAAGGTGGAAACTCTTTAGTCATCTTACCACAGGTTTTATCAAGCACTATTTTAAAAAATAGGAAAACGTCATTAATTTATTTTAGGCCAGGCTTGGTGGCTCACGCTTGCAATACCAGCACTTTGGGAGGCCGAGGTGGATGCATCCCTTAAGGTCAGGAATTAAGTTTCTTGAACATTATCTTTCTAATCAGAAGAGAGGGCGGGGCATGGTGGCTCACACCTGTAATCCCAGCACTTTGGGAGGCCGAGGCGGGCAAATCAGGAGGTCAGGAAATCAAGATCAACCTGGCTAACACGGTGAAACCCCCTCTCTACTACAAATACAAAAAATCAGCAGGGCGTACTGGCATGGGCCTGTAGTCCCGGCTGCTTGAGAGGCTGCAGCAGAATTGTTTGAACCCTGGAGGTAGAGGTTGCTGTGAGCTGAGATTGCGCCACTGCACTCCAGCCTGGGCGACAGAGTGAGACTCTGTCTCAAACGCACACACACACACACACACACACATTAAATCATCACTAAATGTTATTTCAGGAAAAAGCAGGTCCCTTAGTTGTGAGCCAGCCTGATCTCTGGCGAGGCTGAGGAGCCTGAGCCTTCTGACCACAGCATTCCTCCTGGGCTGTTTTTCTATGGATGCATTATTTTAATGAGTGCACTGCAGCAACTGTTTGTCACGTTCTTGATTTTTTAAAACATAATTCCTCTTCATTCTTTTTTACATGAGAAGGTAGTGACTGTCTGGAAATATATGTCATTTCAGCACTCCAGTTGGCTCTGGATCCTGAATTGTTGCAGCCTGTTTGCCTGGTAATCTCCTTCTCTGTGTAAGTTGTTAGGGGTAACCAAAGGCAGCTGATCACTTAATTGCGGAAGGCCAGAAACCCGGCTCTTTCATTAGTTCCCATCATGTTCTTGAGAGCAGCCAGTGCTCGGCCTCGCCAGGTTTTCCATCCTTTCTAATTGAAACGGTAGACTTTTTCTCTGGTGTAGTCGCTGAGACTTTAGCCTCGAGTTGTATACAGAAACAGCTGCCTACTAAAACAAATTAAAATTTTTCTATTGTTGATCGTAGATAATCCATTTGAATAAGGCAGATGAATGCAACCATCCTGGTGTCAGTGACATAAAATAGTTTTTCCTTTGCTTAAACTTGGCATCAAAGTGTTCCATGCTTCCTTTTTCATTTTTGTTAAGTCATTGAGAATCCTCAAATACATGGAATTTGTGGGTACCCTGTCTGTGTGTGTGTGTGTGTGTGTGTGTGAGAGAGAGAGAGAGAGAGAGAGAGAGAGAGAGAGAGAGAGTTTAGCTCTTGTCGCCCAGGCTGGAGTGCAGTGGCACGATCCCAGCTCACTGCAAACTCAGCCTCATGGGTTCAAGCGATTCTTCTGCCTCAGCCTCCCTTGTCTTCATATCAAGCAGTATTGACTTCTCAGTGAGTCTGTTTCCTTATGTAGTGTAGAATATTGGGTTTTATGGGCAAATGTAGTTAAATCGAATGTTCAAATCCAGTTATTTAAATAGACGGTAGAGTTTTGAGGAGCTTAATTTGCTTTAAAAAAAAAAAAAAAAAAAAAGATTTCCCTTCTTCTTCTTCCCACCAACCTCGTGGATAGTTTTTCTAACACAGAGGCTTTGAGAGCCTAACACCAAATCAACCACTGGGAAGGGAAACAGCCACATAATTACTGGTTGTTTTGTCTGTGCAGTGCGAAGCCAGAAGTTGGCATGATTTTCTTTTTCTTTTTCTTTTTTTTTTTTTTTTTTTGAGACGGAGTTTTGCTCTTGTCACCCAGGCTGGAGTGCAATGGCGCGATCTCGGCTCACCGCAACCTCCGCCTCCTGGTTTCAGGCAATTCTCCTGCCTCAGCCTCCTGAGTAGCTGGGATTACAGGCACGCGCCACCATGCCCAGCTAATTTTTTGTATTTTTAGTAGAGACGGGGTTTCACCATGTTGAGCAGGTTGGTCTCGATCTCTCGACCTTGTGATCCACCCGCCTCGGCCTCCCAAAGTGCTGGGATTACAGGCTTGAGCCACCGCGCCCGGCCATGATTTTATTTTTCACCTAGTTGACACTTTTGTTTCGTTTTGTTAGATTTCTTTGGACTGAAATGATTTGTTGATTTGGTATCGTGTAAACCAAGCCCAGTTCTACAAGACTTCTGTGACTGTTAGAAAAAAAAAAACAAAAACAAACAAACAAACAAACAAACAAAAAAAAAAACAAGCAGGTGAAGAGTGAAAAGTTTAATTAAACTGCTAGAGGTGGCTTGGCAATCTTGTTCCAGCTTTGTCACCAGTTACGTGACCTTGGGCAGGTCCTTTCACCCCCTCGGACCTTCTTTTCCTTAAATGTAAGATGAGGAGTCGAGGCAAGACAAGTCCTCAGGTGCAGTTTCACCTTTCAATGATTCTTTGACCTGAGGGTGCAGAATGGAGCTCTTGTGTCATCCTGAGAGATCAGCTGGTGACTCACATTTGAGTAGTTCACGGAGAGAATCGCAGGTTTGCAGCTGTTTTGTAGAACCAGATCAGCTTTCGGCAGAATTCTGACTTTATTTTTTTTTAATTTATATTTTTATTTTTTGAGACAGAGTCTTACTCTGTCACCCAGGCTGGAGTGTGGTGGCGAAGTCTCAGCTCACTGCAGCCTCTGCCTCCTGGGTTCAAGCAATTCTTGTGCCTCAGTCTCCCAAGTAGCTGGGATTACAGGTGTGTGCCACCATACCTGGCTAATTTTTGTATTTTTGGTAGAGACGGGGTTTCACCAAATTGTCCATGCTGGTCTCAAACTCCTGACCTCAAGGGATGCACCCACCTCAGCCTCCCAAAGTGCTGGGATTGCAGCCTGGAATTCTGACTTTAAAAACTTGTTTTTTTTTTTTTTTTTTTTTTGCTATTTTTTGTTACAAATGGGTAGATGTCACTTGAAGGAAACTTACCAAATACAAACTAGCAGAAATAAGAAAATTTAAATCACCTACAATGCAAGATCTAACTGACATAAATAGTAGGTGTACATACCTGCAGATTTATAAATATCCTCTAAATACACTCAATTCTGGTAAAATTCTTGTTTTGAAAACATGAAATTGTTGTAACACTTGATAATATTAGGGAACAGGTTGAGGATAATGTGAATTTTGTTTTTCTTATGCACGATTTCATCCATGGAAAACACTGCAAGCACAGAAAACTTCACCCAACTGAATCAAGCCCCGTGGAGACACACATGACTTGCACACGTGAGCACACACACACTCCTCACAAGGACAGTCAGCCATACCCATTGATATGTGATATTACAACCTTTTTTTATTTTTATTTTTTTGAAACAGATTCTTGCTCTGTTGCCCAAGCTGAAATGCAGTGGTGCAATCTGGGCTCACTGCAACCTCCACCTCCTGGGCTCAAGTGATTCTCCTGCCTCAGCCTCCTGAGTAGCTGGGATGACAGGTGGGAACAACTGCCCATCTAATTTTTTTTTTTTTTTTTTTTTTTTTTGAGACGGAGTTTCGCTCTTGTTACCCAGGCTGGAGTGCAATGGTGTGATCTCGGCTCACCGCAACCTCCGTCTCCTGGGTTCAGGCAATTCTCCTGCCTCAGCCTCCTGAGTAGCTGGGATTACAGGCACGCGCCACCATGCCCAGCTAATTTTTTGTATTTTTAGTAGAGACGGGGTTTCACCATGTTGACCAGGATGGTCTTGATCTCTTGACCTCGTGATCCACCAACCTCGGCCTCCCAAAGTGCTGGGATTACAGGCTTGAGCCACCACGCCCGGCCTTAATTTTTATATTTTTAGTAGAGATGGGGCTTCACCATATTGGCCAGGCTGATCTCGAACTTCTGATCTTGCGATCTTTAAAGTTATAATGAAAAGACATTGATCCGAATGTCATTTGAGGACCTGCTGTATTTACAAAGTGCACATTTAACTTGTATGAAGTTATGCGGTTGTTTTAATGCAGTTCTTTTTTCTTTTCTGTTTTTTTTTTTTTTTTTTTTTTTGAGATGGAGTTTCGCTCTTGTCCAGCCTGGAGTGCAATGGTGCAATCTTGGCTCTACCTCCTGGGTTCACGTGATTCTCCTCCCTCAGCCTCCTGAGCAGCAGGGATTACAGGCATGCACCACCACACCGAGCTACTTTTGTATTTTTAGTAGAGGTGGGGTTTCTCCATGTTGGTCAGGCTGGTCTCAAACTCCCAACCTCAGGTGATCCACCTGCCTCAGCCTCCCAAGGTGCTGGGATTACAGGTGTGAGCCGCTGGCTGTGTCTGGCGCTGTTCTTCCTGTTTTTTGTTTTTTGTTTTTTTTTAGTGCATCACTGACAAAATTTTTGAGTGTTGTGTCCCAGACCTATATATAGTCATACATGTGGATGACTATGCCCATTTAATTTTGACTGAATTCACCAACATCCCAGGCTATAGACCAGTGAGCACAAGCTACGCTTGCAAAGGTGGAGATCAGGTTAAAGTTATCCCAACTTTTTGGAAATATTTGGAGCTGCTTTATTCTGATGTTTAAAATTACTTTGAGATACTCGTAAATTCATAGCAGGAGGTGAAATCTTGTTTTTGTCTTCTGAGAGGGAAACCCTAGAAAGTAGAGATCACAAATCCCTGCATGATTCAACAGTTCAAGGCTTGTTAAAAAATAAAGGATGTATCTTTAAATAGCGTTGTGGTCAAACACACTTGAGTTATAAGGTAAAAGTTTTTCTTTTGTAAACTCACAGCCTGGAAGTAGACTACTTAGGAAACAGTTTAGCCTCTTATAATAAAAATGTTAGGAAATTGCTCTCCTGATCTTCTCCTGGCCTTCCCTTTCCCTAACCGCTTCTTTTCCCCTCCTAATTAGATGGACCACTTGATACATATTCTTCGGGAGGCTTTTCTAACAAGCCTTAGTCTCTCCAAGAGCTGAGGGGAGTGTGACAAAACTGGAAGGGAGTTCAGAAAGGAAGCTGGGCTTGTCTCTCTTGTTTTTTCATTGCTTACCTTAATTGACCAATATTCGAGTTTAAAATATTTTCTAATTTATTTTTGATGCTTTCTGGTTGCTGTTATTCTATAACATTGATTTTTTTTGTAATGATGTGAACCAGAATGTATTTATTAAATCATAACCTGAGAATCTAGAAGTTCTGCATGTATGTCTTCACAAAACTTCTTGGTGTTTCTGGACTTTCTTCACTTTCAGGCATTCTAAAGTGAAGACCTTTATTTCACTGTCAGGAAACAAACTGAAGACGAATAGTTCCACTGCAAATAGGTGCACACGGAAACAGATTACATGCAACTGCAAACAGGAACGAAGAGGCTCTTTTTGTACCAATGTGGAAAAATTACAAGATAGAGTTAATGAGTGCAAAAAGGCAAAGTTTAGAATGGTGTGCATAGGACGTTCTGTTTTATGTAAAAAAAGGAAGAATAGGGCCATGTGCAATGGCTGACACCTATAATCTCAGCACTTTGTCAAGCCAAAGTGGGAGGATTGTTTGAGGCCAGAAGTTCGAGACTGGCCTGGGCAATACAACCAGACCCCATCTCAACAAAAATTAAAATAATTAGCTAGGCATGCTGACACATGCCTGTAGTCCCAGCTATTCAAGAGGCTGAGTTGGAGGGATGACTTTAGGCCGGGAATTTGAGGTTACAGTGAACTATGAACACTGCACTCCAGTCTGGGTGACAGAGTAGGACCCTGTGTCAAAAAAAAAAAAAAAAAAGAAAAAAGAAAAAGAAAAAGAAGAATGTAAATCTGTATTTGAATCTGCCAGTTTTTGCATATCTTCTAAAAGGACATACAAGAAACTAAATACAGTAGTAATCTATTTGGATAGGAGGAAGGAGACTGGGCAGATTGCCGACAAAGGTAGGAGCAAGATTGTTACCTTGTATCTTGTTTGTTTCAAACATGTGAATGCATTTTCTTCGTAAACTTTGATAACAAGCTGGGCATGGTGGCTTGTGCCTGTAATCCCAGCTACTCGGGAGGCTAGGAGAATTGCTTGAACTGGGACCCTGGAGGTGGAGGTTGCCGTGGGCCAAGATTGAGCCACTGCACTCCAGCCTGGGCTACAGAGGGAGAGTCCATCTCAAAAAAAAAAAAATTAATAACAATATTTTATATTTATTTATTTTGAGACAGAGTTTTGCTCTTGTTGCCCAGGCTGGAGTGTAATGGCAGGATCTCAGCTCATGGCAACCTCCACCTCCTGGGTTCAAGCGATTCTCCTGTCTCAGCCTCCCAAGTAGCTGGGATTACAGGCGTGCACCACCATGCCAGGCTAATAACAATATTTTAGAAGAGTTGCATTTGCATTCAGGAAACAGAATCATGACATATTAATAGCGTGCGAATAGAGGCCAGTCCCTGGTAACAAGAAGGCACTTTCTTATAGGTTTCTATTTTATTCATAATTCTGGGATTCTTCCCACTGTTGATATGTGTGATGGGCTTGACCTCGTGTCTTGGCTGCTGTTCTTGGTTGGAGGGTATCCGTGCAGAGGAAGGGAGAGCCTTTTCCTCTCCCGCAGGCAGTCCCTCCTCTGTTTCCCTCACATTCTTTAGCTGTCTGGATCATGCTGGCACTGGCACTGCAGAGGCTGGCAGGCAAGGGGCGGAGGCAGCCACGAGTTCTGGCACTGTCCCCAAGGTGAGCTGCCTCTGACTGTAGGTATCACTGAGGAAGCACTTTGATGAGCTGGCAAAACCAACGCCTTGCTTTCTTCGTGTGACGATGAAGACGCTAACACTGGGGTAGCTGAAAGCAATGCATATGCTCAGAGGACATGCCGTCAACGATCCTCCGCCTGGTCCAAAATTCGCCCATATAGCCGGGCGCTGTGGCTCACACCTGTAATCCTAGCACTTTGGGAGGCCGAAGTGGGTGGATCACCTGAGGTCAGGAGTTCAAGACCATCCTGGCCATCATGGTGAAACCCCATCTTTGAAAAAAAAAAAAAAAGGTTAAAAAAAAAAACAAAACAAAACACTACACAATATGTGCCCATATTCCAAATACCTGACAGTAGTTCAGCAGCACATATCTAATTTGAAGTAATTCATTCTGTTAATATTTTGGTTTTCTGCTGCCGGAAACTCTGGGCATACGGCACTCTAAGATGCGAAGAAGGAACCCAGTGTGGGTGACAATAAGGAATGTACCTTCATTGATGTGTTTGCCATCTTGGCTTGAAGTTGGAATTCTAAGTCGTGAATCCCAGCCGCTTTCTAGCTGTGTGCGGGTTAAAGTACATTTCCCCACAGCTGCTATATTTATTCCAATAATGATGACTCTGGGAGCCATGGGCCTTGGCTTTGTGATAGTGATAAGAATCATCTGGGATGCTTGTTAAAAATACAGATTCCTGGACTCCACCTAAGCCTTGCCTGGAAATCTGCTTTGTAAAAACGGCCTCAGGTAATGCTTATCTGTCAAGTTTGGGAAACCCAGTGTTTTAGAATCTTGAGAGGAAAGTGATATTTCACTGAGTTGTCCTGTCTTTAGGCTGACCTTTTCCACCTGGAATGGCAAATGTCAGTCTCCAGAATGACAGGGATCTCCATGTCCGGGGTGTCATTCGGTACAAGACCTTTATAGACCCTTAGTGGTCTTCGTCTGGCTTCACGAGTGTGACGCATGCGCTTAGGATATTTGGCTTTTCTTTCCTTTTTAGGACAAGGGAAATCAAATGTCTGCTGTTTCTGCACAGAAGTTTTCATTTTAATTGCAGAGTTCAGAAATTTGTGAGGCAATATGTAACATTTGATGTTATAATGGGTAGAAGCATCTGGTAACAGCTACATAATTCAATTACTCTTACAGTTTCACAACTTACCACACCCTATTTCCTCTAACAGATGCATACGGGCTTCTCAAGGGGAGAGGCTTGGTTACAAGCAGAATGTATTTATGTGGTATCCTGAGTGGGCACAACAAAATACCCTTCCTGTACAAAAGGTATTCTCATTGACTATGAAGTAGATATCCCCAAACAGAAGGTTCTAGTTCATGAAGTTTAGAAATTAAAGTTGGCTACTTCTCTTTTTATGCAAGAAAAGATAAAAGTTAAATGAGTTTTCTGCTGGGATTTTCCTAGGAGTAATTTTCTTTCTTTCTTTTTCTTTTCTTTCTTTTTTTTTTTTTTTTTTGAGATGGAGTCTTTCTCTGTTGCCCTGGCTAGAGTGCAGTGAGGTGTTCTTGGCTCACTGCAACCTCTGCCTCCTGGGTTCAAGCGATTCTCCTGCCTCAGCCTCCCGAGTAGCACCCACCACCACGTCAGCCTAATTTTTGTATTTTTTGTAGAGATGAGGTTTCACCAGTTTGGTCAGGTTGGTCTCAAACTCTTGAGCTCAGGTGATCCACCCACCTCGGCCTCCCAAAGTGCTGGGATTACAGATGTGAGCCACTGAGCCCAGCACCTGGTAGTTGCTTTAAAAACCTCACCAGCAGAACTCATGACTGTGCCAGCAAATGAATCTGTTTCACTTTTTATTTCTTTTAGATTTTGTTTATTGATTGGTATATAATATTTATACATATCTATAGGGTATGTGTGATTTTGTTTGCTTTTTAGAGACAGGATCTCTCTCTGTCTCCCAGGCTGGAGTGCAGTGGTATGATCGTTCACTGCAGTCTTCATTTCCAGGGCTCAAGACATCCTCCCACCTTGGCCACCTAAGCAGCTGGAACTATAGGAACACGTGAACAAGGCTGGCTAATTTTTTTTTTTTTTTTTTTTTTTTTTAAGACGTGGTTTCACCATGTTGGTCAGGCTGGTCTTGAACGCCCGACCTCAGGTGATCCACCTGCTTTGGCCTCCAAAGTGCTTGGATTACAGGCATGAGCCACCACGTCTGGCCTAATTTTTTATTTTTTATTTTTTTGAGATAGATTCTCACTGTGTCATTCAGCCTGGAGTACAGTGGCATGATCTCAGCTCACTGCAACCTCTGCCTCCCGGGTTCAAGTGATTCTCCTGCCTCAACCTCCCAAGTAGCTGGGACTACAGGCATTTGCCACCATATCTGGCTAATCTTTTATTTTTATTTTTAATAGAGATGCTGTGGAACTCCTGACCTCAGGTGATCCACCTACCTAGGTCTCCCAAAGTGGTGGAATTACAGGCATGAGCCACTGTGCTTGGCCCATGCCTAGCTAAATTTTAAAATTTTTGTTGAGATGATCTCTCCCCACGTTGTCTAGGCTCCTGTCTAACTCCTGGGCTCAAGCAATCTTCCTGCCTTGACCTCCCTAAGTGCTTGGATTATAGACATGAGACACTGTGCCCGGCCCCTTCTTATTTTTATTCTGCATTCTTGATCTCCTATCTATTCATTTTCATAAAAACAATCAAACAACTTTTCCTTCTAGTCCTAGAAGGAAGGAAGGGGAAGGGAAAAGAGGAGAACTAGGAGAGGAAGGGAGGAGAGGAGAGAGAAGGGAGGAAATTCTTCTCTGAATATAGGGCTGGTTGCAAGTTTTATAGGGCCTCAGTCTTTTTTGGTGGGAGAGGTGGAGTTTTGCTCTTGTTGCCCAGGCTGGAGTGAAATGGTACAATCTTGGCTTGCTGCAACCTCTGCTTCCTCGGTTCAGGCGATTCTCCTGCTTCAGCCTCCCAAGTAGCTTGGATGACAGACATGCACCACCACACCTGGCTAAATTTTGTGCTTTTAGTAGAGACAGGGTTTCACCATGTTGGCCAGGCTGGTCTCGAACTCCTGACCTCAGGTAATCCACACACCTCGGCCTCAGAAAGTGCTGGGATTACAGGCGTGAGCCACTGTGCCTTGCCAGGCCTCAGTCTTGTTGCCTTCTTTAAGAAAAATAGGCCGGGCATGGTGGCTCATGCCTGTAATCCAAGCACTTTGGAGGCCAAGGTGGGTAGATCACCTGAGGTTGGGAGTTCAAAACCAGCCTGACCAACATAAAGAAACCTTGTCTTAAAAAAATTAAATTAAAATAATGCAAAAATACCTCATTTTGCAAATTGCATATAAGTGTGTCATCATGTGAACCCATTGCTGTGGTTCTCCCAAGATCTTGGAACAGCTCATGTTCTGAAGCTGCAGTTTCATCAGTTTTACTGTAAGCAGCCTCTGCCTGCATACCCCTTTCTGTCTTCTGGATTTTTTTTCTCCTTTTTTTTTTTTGAGACAGAGTCTTCCTTCATCGCCAGGCACCAGGCTGGAGTGCAGTGGTGTGATCTCGGCTCACTGCAACCTCTGCCTCCTGGGTTCAAACAATTCTCCTGCCTTAGCCTCCCGAGTAGCTGGGACTACAGGTGTGTGTCACCACGCTCAGCTCATTTTTTTGTATTTTTAGTAGAAACGGGGTTTCACCACGTTGGCCAGGATGGTCTCAATATCTTGACCTTGTGATCCGCCTGCCTTGGCCTCCCAAAGTGCTAGGATTACAGGCGTGAGCCACTGCGCCAGGCCTTGAATTTGTTTTTTTTTTTTTTTTTTTTTTTTGTTTTGAGATGGAGCCTTGCTCTGTTGGCCAGGCTGGAGAGCAGTGGCACAATCTCAGCTCACTGCAATCTCTACCTCCTGGATTTAAGAGATTTCTGGCTAATTTTTGTATTTCTAGTAGAGACGGGATTTCACCATGTTGGCCAGGCTGGTCTTGAACGCCTGACCTCAAGGGATCCTCCCACCATGGCCCCGAAAGTGCTGGGATTACAGGAATAAGCCACTATACCCAGCCCTTTTTTTTTTTTTTTGAGACGCAGTCTCACTCTATTGCGCACGCTGAAGCGCAGCAGGAGATCATAGCCCACCGCAGTTACCTGCTCCCCGGGCTAAGCCATCCTCCCACTTCAGAGCAGTTGGGGGTACAGGTGCACACCATCATGCCCGGCTAATTTATAAATTTTGTGTGGGGGGCAGGGGGTGGGGAAGTCTCACTATGTTGCCCAGACTGGTCTTGAACTCCTGGCCTCAAGTGATCCTTCAGCCTCAGCCTCCCAAAGTTTTGGAATCAAAGGTGTGAGCCACTGTGCCTGGCCAAAAATTAGATTTGTTTCCTTGGAAGCCATCTTTGACAAAATGCAAATCCTTTTGCCTTCCTGCCTTCCCATTGCGCAGACTTTTGGCTGGCCCATCATTACCATAAAGCACCTCATCTGAACCTCCCAGACCCCTCTTTGAAGTGGACACAATTTCTTCATTTGTTGACATGGGAGAACTGTGATTTCCCCATGGTTCTATACGTAGTGGGTGGCAAATCCAAATTCTAACCTAGGTTTTCCTGAGTCAAATTCCAATATTCTTTTTGCTACCTCTTAGCTACCTGCAGATAAAAAGTGAGGAACGCCACTAAGGCTTTTGAGGCAACCGATATGGGAATGTGGAGGAGGAAGAGGGTTCTTCTGTTGGCTGAGAGCAAGGAAAGCTGAAGTCAAAGGCAGTGCTGGAGTCTGAGCTGCGGGGGTTCTAGGCAAACAGGAGGCGTCTGTGTGCGCATCAGGGAAGTGTGGTCCATGCCTGAGGGTGGGGTGTGGCTAGGGGTTTTCATCAGCCTTGCCTGCACTGGCTGGGCTCGGGCACTACAGAGCTGTGCCTGTTGGTTTCCTCGTTTGTCACTGGAGGACAGATGGCCTTTGCCACCAGCTCCTCTTGCCTTTTCTTTGTCTGTCCGTAATTATCCCCCTGCTCCTCTCCGTTCGCAGGTCTGTTTTCTCCTCCTTTTGTAGAAATAGTCCTCCTAAAGCACATACCGTGAAAGGTAAATGTCATACCTGTGTAACTTAGGAAGTGAAACGCCACCGTTTAGCTGCCAGTCCGGGTCCGCTCGTTCAGAACTCTCTTAATGAGCATTTTCTCCTCATTATCACCTCCTTAAGCTGAATAGAAGTAGGAGGCCTAGACTTGGCCTTGGAGGGTTTCCGAGGTGATAATGAGATGACATTCTGTCCAACTTGTGCCTTATTTTAGTTCCTGGTATATTTGCTTTATTATCTCAACTAGATTTTAAGTTGTTTTTGCAGGGACAGTGTCATTTTCAGTGTTGAATTCCTCACTGTGTCCACCAAGGTCATGCTTGTCACATGGTAGGTGTTCAGGCAGCCAGAGATTCAGAGTGTGATTTCCAAAATTTCTCCAATGAGAGAGCCAAAGGGGTTAAAAAACATTAAGAGACTATTGTAGCTCTGGGCAGCAATAACTCCTAATTCATACAAGACTAGTTTCTATGTTTTGATAACAGAGAACTGTCTTTCTAGGGCCAGAAATATTTCTGTGCACTCTACCAGGACACCCTTTTGGGGATCTAGGTATTAATTGGAAGGCTGTTGGTAAATGTAGACTGTGAGCAGTGCATGGTTGAGAATTGCAAGGGTTATTTAATCTAAATCTTTTTTCTTCTTTTTTGAGACAGAGTCTCCCTTGCTCTGTTGCCCAGGCTGGAGTGCAATGGTGGGATCTCAGCTCACTGCAACTTCCGCCTCCCGGGTCCGAGCAATTCTCCTAACTCAGCCTCCCAAGTAGCTGGGATTACAGACATGCACCACCATACCTGGCTAATTTTTGTATTTTTGTAGAGACTGTGTTTCGCCCTGTTGACAAGGCTGCTTCTGAACTCCTGACCTCAGGTGATCCGCCCACCTCAGCTTCCCAGAATGCGGGGATTACAGGCGTTAGCCACCGCACCCAGCCAAGGCCCATATTCTTTACCCTACATTACAGTGCCTCCCCATGGACACTCAAGGTTTTCCCTAGCTTCGCTCCTAGCCTTGAAACGGGCTCATCTCTCTCCATTCACAGCTCCCTTTAGGAATGCCTGAACTGTTCTGAGCTCCCTGTGTGTGCCATGCTACGCCTGATCTGTAGGCAAAATGGTATGATTGTTCTTTACTTGTTTGGCTGAGATCTGAGTATCCAAGACCAGGAAGGCAACGGGGTTACAATGGATGCAGCATAGAATTGACTGTGTGACATGAACTGTGGTTTTATTTAATACAGGTGGTTTTATTTAATGCTCAGAATTATCTCATGCAGTATCAGTAAGAGGACGTGTAGTGTAGGGGTTAGGAATTTACACTGGGTCCACCGATAATCCCAGTGCTTTGGGAGACTAAGCCAGGAGGATTCCTTGAGGCCAGGAGTTTGAGACCAGCCTGGCCAAAATATTGAGACCCCACTGCTGTAATTTTCTTCTTTTTAAATTAGCCAGGCACGATGGCACATGTCTGTAGTCCCAGATGCTTGGGAGGCTGAAGTAAGTGGGAGGACTGCTTGAGCCCAGGAGTTTGAGGCTGTAGTGAGGCAGGATCATGTCACTGCAATCCACTTGGGCAACTACATGAGACCCTGTCTTCTAAAACAGAAACAAAACAAAACAGACTCTGGAACCAGTCTCTCTAGGTGTGAGTCACAGCCTTTTGTTAGCTGCATGACCTAGAGTAGGCCATTTACCCTTTTTTGCCTTAGTTTGCTTCTCTGTGAAATGGGAATGATAATAATTTAACTTGCCTCATTAGATCGCATTGAGGATCAAATGAGTCAGTACAAATAAGACACAACAGTGTCTGGCACGTGCTATACTCTACTTAAAGGTTCTGTTCAAGGGTTAGCTATTTTTTTATTTTTATTTATTTATTTATTTTTGAGATGGAGTCTTACTCTGTAGCCCAGGCTGGAGTGCAGTGGCATGATCTTGGCTCACTGCAACCTCTGCCTCCTGGGTTCAAGCAATTCTCATGCCTCAGCCTCCTGAATAACTGGGATTACAGGTGCCCACCACCACACCTGGTTAATTTTTTTTGTATTTTTAGTAGAGACAGGGTTTCAGCATGTTGGCAAGACTGGTCTCAAACTCCATACCTCAAGTGATCCACCTGCCTTGGCCTCCCAAAGTCCTGGGATTACAGATGTGAGCCACTGCATCCAGCCACGGCTTAGCTATTATTAGTGCTTCAACTTTAGAGATGAGCAATTTGGGTTGTAAGATTTTTTTTTTTTTTTTTTTTTCTGAAACGGAGTTTCGCTCTTGTTGCCCAGGCTGGAGTGCAGTGATGTGATCTCAGCTCACTGCAACCTCTGCCTCCTGGGTTCAAGCGATTCTCCTGCCTCAGCCACCCGAGTAGCTGGGATTACAGGCACCCGCCACCATGCCCAGCTAATTTTTGTATTTTTAGTAGGGATGGGGTTTCACCATCGTGGCCAGGCTGGTCTTGGACTCCTGACTTCATGGTCCACCTGCCTCAGCCTCCCAAAGAGCTGGGATTACAGGCGTGAGCCACCGCACCCGGCCTGTAAGAGATTTTTATATTACTTGTCCAAGGTCACATAATTAACAAATAATGGCACTCATTTTTTCTTTCTTTCTTCTTCTTTTTTTGTTTGAGACTGAGTCTCACTGCATTACCTAGGCTAGAGTGCAGTCTTGCAATCTCAGCTCACTACAACCTCCACCTCCCAGATTCAGGCAATTCTCCTGCCTCAGCCTCCCAAGTAGCTGGGATTACAGGCACCTACCACCTGCTAATTTTTGTATTCTTTTTTTTTTTTTTTTTTTTTAGACGGAGTTTCGCTCTTGTTGCCCAGGCTGTAGTGCAGTGGCTCATTCTCGGCTCACTGCAACTTCCACCTCCTGGGTTCAAGCAATTCTCCTGTCTCAGCCTCCCAAGTAGCTGGGATTACAGGCGTGTGCCACCACGTCCGGCTAATTTTTTGCATTTTTAGTAGAGACGGGGTTTCACCACGTTGACCAGGATGGTCTCAATCTCTTGACCTCGTGATCCACCCTTCTTGGCCTCCCAAAGTGCTGGGATTACAGGCGTGAGCCACCGCGTCCGGCCCCTAATTTTTGTGTTCTTAGTAGAGATGGGTTTCACCATGTTGGCCAGGATGGTCTCAGTCTCTTTATCTTGTGATCTGCCGGCCTCAGCCTCCCAGAGTGCTGGGATTACAGGTGTGAGTCACCACACCCAGCCGATGGCATTAATTTTTAAACCCAGGTCTGTCCACCTTCAAAGACCATATTGTTTCCAGTACCTATCACTGCATTTGGTAGGATAAAGACAGTGAACTTTTCCGAATGAGGGGCAATCTCTTATGCTTGTACTCACAAGAACAAGGTGAAATATCGGGAGTTAAAAAGAGTGGGTCTTCAAATAAGTTCACCAGAAACTGTCTTCAGTTTATATACTTTTCATGGTCCTGTATCACCTTCTGAGATCATGGAAGTTTAGCTTGGTTCTCTAGGAGCAATCAAGAGTTGTCAACAGGGCCGGGCGCGGTGGCTCAAGCCTGTAATCCCAGCACTTTGGGAGGCCGAGGCGGGTGGATCACGAGGTCGAGAGATCGAGACCATCCTGGTCAACATGGTGAAACCCCGTCTCTACTAAAAATACAAAAAATTAGCTGGGCATGGTGGCACGTGCCTGTAATCCCAGCTACTCAGGAGGCTGAGGCAGGAGAATTGCTTGAACCCAGGAGGCGGAGGTTGCGGTGAGCCGAGATCGTGCCATTGCACTCCAGCCTGAGTAACAAGAGCGAAACTCCATCTCAAAAAAAAAAAAAAAAAAAAAAAAAATGAGTTGTCAACATTCGGCCAGGCACATTGGCTCATGCCTGTAATCCCAGCACTTTGGGAGGCTGAGGCGGGTGGATCATGAGGTCATGAGTTCGAGACTAGCCTGACCAACATGGTAAAACCCCATCTGTACTGCAAATATAAAAATTAGCCTGACATGGTGACACACACCTGTAATCCCAGCTACTTAGGAAGATGAGGCAGGAGAATTGCTTGGACCCGGGAGGCGGAGGCTGCAGTGAGCCAAGATCACACGATGCATTCCAGCCTGGGTGACAGAGCGAGATTCTGTCTCAAAAAAGAAAAAAAAAAAAAACGATTTGTCAACATGCAAACACCACATAAAGATTTGCAGTCATGATTAGAATGTGCCAGTTTTATAGCCGGGAAGCTGGGCTTAGAGAAATTAAGTGCAGGGCCCCGAGGGGATGGGATACTCTGAAGTGAGATGAGTGTGTGGCATGCACGTAGTGAAAGGAGTTTTGGTGGGAGGTACATGGCATGCCTCGGTGGACAGCCAAGAGGGCTGCTCAGGGCTGCAGGCTGACAGCTCAGGCTGCTTGTACTGGAGGAGGACAGGGAAACTGAGGGCAGCCACAGAGAGTAGGATGAGGATGTCAAAGGGAAGACAGAAGGCATAGTACAGGTAAAGTTGGAGCTTTCCCTTCTGGAGGGAGTGTTAATATCCTTTCTGATCAGGAATATGGCATCATATATCAAATACCTCAAAACAAAGCCTATACTTTTTTACTTTTTTTTTTTTTTAGACAGTCTCACTCTGTCGCCCAGGCTAGAATAAAGTGGCGTAATCTCGGCGCACTGCAACCTCCGCCTCCCGAGTTCGGTCTATTCTTGTGCCTCAGCCTCCTGAGTAGCTGGGATTATAGGGACCTGCTGCCAGGTCCAGCTAATTTTTCTATTTTTAGTAGAGACAGCATTTTGCCATATTGGCCAGGCTGGTCTCTAACTCCTGACCTTGTGATCCACCTGCCTTGGCCTCCCAAAATGCTGGGATTACAGGTGTGAGCTACAGCGCCCAGCCCCTTCTCACCTTTAATGCTCCCTCAAAGACCTGATAATTACAGCCAAAGGTTTGTATTTATCACTATGTTACTTAAAATAGAAACAATTTGGAGATGGTTTGTTCCAAATAAACTGATGTAATGGAATAGTATGCAGTCATTTATAGTAATTTTAAAAGTTTTTGGTTTTTTAGACAAATTAACACAAAAAAATTGCCTTTAGTTTATGTACTTTTTCTTGCTCTGTCATTCAGGCTGGAGTGTAGTGCAGGAGTATCAGACAGATTGGGGTTCGAATTCAGACTCAGATCTTTGCTAGCTGTGACGTCATAAATAAATCTTCACTTAACTCTCTAAGCCACAGTGTCCTCATCTGTTAAGTGGGGACAATTTCTCATTGTGAGAAATACTTAAATGGGAAAACGTGATTTAAAGAACGAGCTTGGCAGCTGGGCATGGTGGCTCATGCCTGTAAATCCCAGCACTTTGGGAGACCGAGGCGGGTGGATCACGAGGTTAGGAGTTCGAGACCAGCCCAGCCAATATGGTGAAATCCTGTCTCTACTAAAAATACAAAAGTTAGCTGGATGCGGTGGCACGTGCCTGTAGTCCCAGTCACTTGGGAGGCTGAGGCAGGAGAATTGCTTGAACCTGGGAGCAGAGGTTGCAGTGAGCCGAGATCATGTCAATGGCACTAGGCACACTGCAGATACCCATCTACCCAATCACTTACCTGTTTGGTCATCTATCTACACATCCAACAAACATTTACTATTTGCCTATTTGTGTAAGACACAATGCAAAGTTGAATAAAATGTGTCCTCAAATAGCTTACAATATAACGGGAGAGAGAAGATTTTCTCCCTCCAAAATGATCCTGACCAACAGAATTTAAATGTGGCATAAATGAGAAGACTGATTATTTGCAGAAAAGTAGAAAGGGGGTAAGAGGGAAGTAGTGTGTAAAATTTAGATGAGAAGGTAAGTCTATAATCCGAGGTAGCCCAAGTTTCGGAGAAAAGTTAGCAAGAGCTATGATAAATGTAATCTCATTTCAAAGAATTCCCCAGGAAAGAAGAGGATAGTCATAAGGATGGAGAAAGAGGAAGAAGGGTGGGAAGGGAGACGGCAGAGTTAAAGGTTTAGGGCTGAGAGAAGAACAAAATTAGATCAAATAACTGAATTGAATATAAAATTTAACACTGGCATTGTCAAGCCAAGCAGCTGGCTTTAAAATAATAAGAGATTTCTTGTTTTAACTCTTAACAGTTTTTATCAGGTTAAGCATGTAAGCAGACTAGCGATGCACATGCATGAGGCAATTTACCATCTTGGTTTAATAAACGAGTTTATGTGCTGTGTTGAAACAGTGCAACGCCCTTAATCCAATATCTGATGAAGGGGCAAAGGTAGAAGAATTAATTTACCACACAGTAATTAAAGAGCGGTGTGTACTGTATATACCGTGAAAGTCTCTGAAATGAATATTTGATAAACAATTTCTGGTAAATTAAAAACCTGAAATGTTAAATTAAATGCAAATTAAAAATCTGGAATGTTAAATTAATTAAATACAGAAACCTGCATCAAATATCATTATAGATCTCAGTTAAATCAGAGAGCAAAAAAAAAAAAAAAAAAAAAGCAAAAAAAAAGCCAAGTAACGGCATCACGTCTTGCCAGTGTGCAGTCTTGACTCACCTGCTGGGCATAAATGAGGGTGTGAGGAGCTTCAGCTTTACTGGTGAATTTACATATCACATACACAACCATTTCTGGGTACCTTTTACTTGTGAAGCTAAGTAAAGAATGAAATGAACTTTTTGCTTTATCATGGAAAAAAAAAAGGCTAAGAGATTGATTTGCATCACTGGATCCTCTTCTAGTGTGAGTTAAGGTCGGACAAATTGCTACCTAAAGGGTACTCTCTAAGGCAGAGAATTTGTACTGCATGTTAGCTGAGCTTATGTCTGATGAGCAGCAGAAGAATGAGCTTGCAAAATCAGGCTCAGAATGTTCCTACAGACGTGACTTTTGCTATGGTTTGGCTAGGAAGCCCTGTTGTCCGGAAGGGGAATCTAATGGGTAGAGTCAGCCACAGATTCTTGGATTTCTTGACAATAGGAGATGCCTGTCAACCCTAATCCACTGTCATTTGACTCTTGGTTTAAATACAGAATCAATCCCAGTTGCTCCTCTAGATTTGAAATTCTGTTCCAGCCACTGACTTTTTTTTTTTTTTTTTTTTTTGAGACGGAGTTTCGCTCTTGTTACCCAGGCTGGAGTGCAATGGCGCGATCTCGGCTCACCGCAACCTCTGCCTCCTGGGTTCAGGCAATTCTCCTGCCTCAGCCTCCCGAGTAGCTGGGATTACAGGCACGTGCCACCATGCCCAGCTAATTTTTTGTATTTTTAGTAGAGACGGGGTTTCACCATGTTGACCAGGATGGTCTCGATCTCTCAACCTCGTGATCCACTCGCCTCGGCCTCCCAAAGTGCTGGGATTACAGGCTTGAGCCACCGCACCCGGCCTTTTTTTTTTTTTTAAGATGGTGTTTTGCTCTTGTTGCCCAGGCTGGAGTGCAATGGCACAGTCTTGGCTCACTGCCTCCCCGGTTCAAGTGATTCTCTGCCTCCCCGGTTCAAGTGATTCTCCTGCCTCAGTCTCCCAAGTAGCTGAGAGTACAGGCATGCACCGCCATGCCCAGCTAATTTTGTATTTTTAGTAGAGACGGGGTTTCACCCTGTTGGCCAGTATGGTCTCAAATTCCTGACCTCAGGTGATCCGCCCACCTTGGTCTCCCAAAGTGCTGGGATTATAGGCATGAGCCACCACACCCAGTGTAAACGAAATTTTTTACTTCTATGCTTCTGGGCAGGCACGGTGGCCCACACCTGTAATCCCAGCACTTTGGGAGACAGAGGCAGGCGGATCATCTGAGGTCAGGAGTTCGAGACCAGCCAGGCCAACATGGTCAAATACTGTCTCTACTAAAAATACAAAAATTAACCAGGCATGGTGGTGGGCGCCTGTATTCCCAGCTACTTGGGAGGCTGAGGCAGGAGGATCATATGAACCTGGGAGGTGGAGGTTGTGATGAGTTGACATTGTGCCATTGCACTCCAGCCCAGGCGACAGCTTGAGACTCCAACTCAAAGAAAAAAGAATTTAGTATATTAAAAAAAAAAATTGCAACATAAAATTTGTGCTAAAATAGAGACATAGGGAAGGTGAAAATCATTTGTTCTATGAAGTTCCCCATCTACTAAATAAGACTTCATTCTTTTTTTCCCAGAAATAAATTATATATCTCAAGTGTTCATGACATAGAAGTTCATGACATCACCTGAGGTTGGAAGTTTGAGACCAGCCTGACCAACGTGGAGAAACCTTGTCTCTACTAAAAATACAAAATTAGCCAGGTGTGGTGGTGCATGCTGGTAATCCCAGCTACTCGGGAGGGTGAGGCAAGAGAATTGCTTCTACCTGGGAGGTGGTGGTTGCGATGAGCTGAGATTGCACCATTGTACTCCAGCCTGGGCGACAAGAGTGAAACTCCGTCTCCAAAAGAAAAAAAAATTGTTTACATAAATGGTTTTGTACTGTGGCTTATCATTCTGCAACTTGCCTTTAAAAACCATGTATAGCCGGGCGCGGTGGCTCAAGCCTGTAATCCCAGCACTTTGGGAGGCCGAGGCGGGTGGATCACAAGGTCGAGAGATCAAGACCAACCTGGTCAACATGGTGAAACCCCGTCTCTACTAAAAATACAAAAAAATTAGCTAGGCATGGTGGTGCGTGCCTGTAATCCCAGCTACTCAGGAGGCTGAGGCAGGAGAATTGCCTGAACCCAGGAGGTGGAGGTTGCGGTGAGCCGAGATCGTGCCATTGCACCCCAGCCTGGGTAACAAGAGCGAAACTCCGTCTCAAAAAAAAAAAAAAAAAAAAAAAAAAAAAAAAAAAAAAAACCATGTATAAAGTCTTGAAGAATCTTGTGTCATTGAATTATAGATTAACTTCATTCTTTACTGTTGCACAGCATGCTGCTGTATCCTAACCTATTAACTGTTTTTCTTACAATTGTGTTTAGGTTGTTTCCAGTTTTGTACTAACTAAAACTGCACTTCTTGGCCCTGTGTCTGTCTAGAGTATAAAGAAAATTGGAGTCTATTATGAGCACCTTTAAAAAGTTAATAAATGTTACTGATTCACCTTTGAAATTTGCCACATTATATTCCCACATACATGAGAATATGTTTTCCTCCAAACTTAAAGCTGAATGCTATAATGTCCCTTTAGACAATTTGACTGGGGCAAGTGGAGGCAGGGGAAGAGGAAATTCATTCTCATTTACATTTCCCTGAACACCAATAATACCAAGCAACTTTTATATGTTTATTGGCCATTCTAATTACCTCTTTTTTGAGTGATCTTTTATATTTTTCATCCACCTATTTAAACTTTTTTTTTTTTTTTTTTTTTTTTTTTTTTTTTTTTTTTTTTTTTTTTGAGACGGAGTTTCGCTCTTGCTACCCAGGCTGGAGTGCAATGGCACGATCTCGGCTCACCGCAACCTCCGCCTCCTGGGTTCAGGCAATTCTCCTGCCTCAGCCTCTTGAGTAGCTGGGACTACAGGCACGCGCCACCATGCCCAGCTAATTTTTTGTATTTTTAGTAGAGATGGGGTTTCACCACGTTGACCAGGATGGTCTCGATCTCTCGACCTCGTGATCCACCCGCCTCGGCCTCCCAAAGTGCTGGGATTACAGGCTTGAGCCACCGCGCCCGGCCCCACCTATTTAAACTTTTAAAAAAAATTTTGTTTTTATAGAGGTAGGGTGCTGCTGTGTTGACCAGGCTGGTCTTGAACTCCTGGCCTCAAGCGATCCTCCCACTTTGACCTCCCAAAGTACTAGGATTACAGGTATGAGCCACTATGCCAGGCCGACTTTACTTCTTAAATAGAAGAACTATTAACACATTGTAGGCCAGGCGTGGTGGCTCATGCCTGTAATCCCAGCACTTTGGGAGGCTGAGGCAGGCGGATCACCTGAGGTCAGAAGTTTGAGACCAGCCTGACCAACATGGAGAAACCCCATCTCTACTAAAAATACAAAATTAGCCTGGCGTGGTGGTGCATGCCTGTAGTCCCAGCTACTTGGGAGGCTGAGGCAGGAGAATCGCTTGAACCCCGGAGGCAGAGGTTGCAGTGAGCCAAGATCATGCCATTGCATTCCAGCCTGGGCAACAAGAGCAAAACTCCGTCTCGAAAACAAACGAAAACAAAACCAAAAAACCAAACCAAACAAAAAACCACATTGTAACAACAGCATGTGAGATGGGAGATACTATTGGAGCCATTTTCAGAAAATGCAGTCTGCCAAAATGTATCTCCCAAAAAGAGACACTGCAATCTCTGTAAGAAACCTGTTGCTAAAAGTAAAGAGAGATACCCCATAGGAAGCCTGATGTGTAAGCTATTCCACCAAGAGATGGTATTGTGGAAGTCGGTCTGGGATTCAGGAAGTTTGGGCCGTGGTCCCAGCGTTAACATTATGTAATCTTTTGAAATTAGGTATATTATGTACATCTTTGGGTCTCAGTTTTGTCACCTGTAAACAAGATAGTTAAACAAGATGACTACTGGTTCTAAACACTACTAAGCCAAATCACATTTATCTCATGTGTTCTAATTGCTGTTTTCCCATTAACTCAAGACGGTTTGTGATCTCTAAATAACACAAAGATCAAATGATATGTGATGAGGGACCAGGAGTGAAAGTCAACAGTGTCACAATGATACATTATATAGCTGAAATAGATTTGAAATTTTCTTTGAAGAAAGTTCCCAAGTCTAAGGTTCGGATGTACTGATTTTTTTTGGAAAAGTTCATGAAGAGTTCATCAAATGATGCCATGGAGAAAATATGAATAAGAAACCATATTAGTTTCTTATTTGTTCTTCTTTCTCTCTCTTTTTTTTTTTTTTTTGAGATGGAGTTTCGCTCTTGTTACCCAGGCTGGAGTGCAATGGCGTGATCTCGGCTCACCGCAACCTCCGCCTCCTGGGCTCAAGCGATTCTCCTGCCTCAGCCTCCCTAGTAGCTGGGACTACAGGTATGCGCCACCATGCCCAGCTAATTTTTTGTATTTTTAGTAGAGACGGGGTTTCACCATGTTGACCAGGATGGTCTCGATCTCTTGACCTCGTGATCCACCCGTCTCGGCCTCCCAAAGTGCTGGGATTACAGGCTTGAGCCACTGCGCCCGGCTTGTTCTTACTTCTTAAATTGAAGTTGGTAATTTAAAATAGTTGAGGTAGTTACGAATCATATCAGATTAGTCCTTAAATAAATTAGATAGACTATGAAATCAGATCGCAAGAATCATTCCCACACAATAAAATTACATCATTTGCCGGAAAAGAGCGGCAGCTGAGTTAGTATTAACTGCATTTACAGTTTTTAAAAAAAATATTTAATTTGTCCCAGGAAATAAGCATCATGAGCCTACATGTAAAATTAATACATCGCATGAGACTAATGTTTAAACTAGAAGAACTAGATAGTAATTAAAGTTGGCTCACTTCTTCAATGAAAGTCGAAGAACACAAACATGCCTTCAGCTAAACAAAAGCATTTTATTATATGTATATGTACATATATTTATGTGTGTACATATCCGCCTATTTATGTAAGCACATCTGCTTGTGTGTGTGATATGCGCATATCAATAATATTCTATGGTTTGTAAAATAAGCATAATACAAAGAAGCAAAACCTCAAATTGATGGTAATGCTCACTGAAAGCTCAAATTACACGTGAGTTGAAGACCACGGCAAGTGTACTGTCTGTTTGGTAAGCAGTCTTGTGTAAGGAAAGCAGACATACAGAAAGACTTCTGGGATTAAAGACATAACGCCCTCCCAGAGTGTGCGAGTGCACACATGTACATTCACAATGGAAGAATTACCAGAATTAATAATGATCGTTTGGTTTCCTTTTCTCTTTGGTACAACCCAATCCTATCTTGAAGTTTTTGTTCACCAAAAAACAAAACAAAAACAAAAACAAAACTAAACTAAAAACTCTGCAAGTGTATTCACTCACTTCCCACCCCTACCAAAGCACATATGTGAGATGGGTCCAGAAGTAAAGTTGCAGGTCTGTATTCTGCAGTGATTAAAAGGAAACTTCCTTCATCCTAGCAGCATTTTCCCGTAGATATAGTCAATTTCCCACAGCAATAGAAGATGACATTAAACTGATGTAAATCACAGCAAGATGAGTCGAGGGGATTGGCCTTTCACCTTCTTTAATTCATTGAAAGATCTTATCTTTTTGACAGGTACTATCAGGCAGAGCAAGGGTCTGGGAGGCAAGTTTTTTTTGTTTTGTTTTGTTTTTTTTTTTGGTAACTAATTTGCTTGGAGGGAAAAAAAAAAAGAATTTATTGCAAACATTCAAAAGAAATAAGATAATCCAAGGCCAGGCATAGCAGCTCACACCTGTAATCCCAGCACTTTGGGAGGCTGAGGTGGGTGGATTGATTGAATCCAGGAATTTGAGACCAGCCTGGCCAACATGGTATAACCCCGTCTCTACTAAAACTACAAAAATTGGCTGAGCATGGTGGTGCACACCTATGATCACAGCTACTCAGGAGGCTGAGGCAGGAGAATCACTTGAACCCAGGAGGCAGAGGTTGCAGTGAGCCAAGATCATGCCACTACACTCCACCCTAGGCAACAGAGTGAGACTCTATCAAAAAAAAAAAGAAGAAGAAGTAAAATAATCCAGGTTTAGCAGAGAGTTCTGTAAATCTTTTTCTCCACATCTTTTTTTTTTTTTTTCTTTTGAGACAGATTTTTCACTCTTGTTGCACAGGCTGGAGTGCAATGGTGTGATAGTGGTTCATTGCAACCTCTGTCTTCCAGGTTCAAGTGATTCTTCCATCTCAGCCTCCCCAGTAGCTGGGATTACAGGTGCCTGCCACCACACTTGGCTAATTTTTGCATTTTTAGTACAGATGGCATTTCACCATGTTGGCCAGGCTGGTCTCGAACTCCTGACCTCAGGTGATCTGCCTGCCTCGGCCTCCCAGAGGCCGGGATTACAGGTGTGAGCCACCAGGCCCAGCCTCTCCATCTTAATCATTATCCTTGTGTGCTCTGCCCTCTCTAACTCCCTGTTCATGAATCTCTCTTCTCAATCTCTTTCTCCCCCATAAAACATTAGCTATTCCTTTTTTTTTTTTTTGAGATGAGGTTTCACCATGTTAGCCAGGCTGGTCTTGAACTCCTGACCTCAAGTGATCTACCCATCTCGGCCTCCCAAAGTGCTAGGATTACAGGTGTGAGCCATTGCACCCAGCCAACATTAGCTATTCTTTCAGGCCTCCATGTTTCCAAAATATTAAAAAATACATATACACATAATTATATATATATATATATATATATATATATATATATATATATATATATATGTATTAACATACAGCTTACACCATGTTGGCCAGTTGGCCAGGCTGGTCTCAAACTCCTTTTTTTTTTTTTTTTTTTGGAGACAGAGTTTTGCTCTTGTTACCCAGGCTGGAGTGCAATGGCGCGATCTCGGCTCACCGCAACCTCCGCCTCCTGGGTTCAGGCAATTCTCCTGCCTCAGCCTCCCGAGTAGCTGGGATTACAGGCATGTACCACATGCCCAGCTAATTTTTGTATTTGTAGTAGAGACGGGGTTTCACCTTGTTGACCAGGATGGTCTTGATCTCTTGACCTCGTGATCCACCCGCCTTGGCCTCCCAAAGTGCTGGGATTACAGGCGTGAGCCACCGCGCCCGGCCTTGGTCTCAAACTCTTAGCCTCAAACAGTTCGCCCACCTTGGCCTCCCCCCAAGAAAATGTATACATATATAAATTATGTACATAGATAGATAAAATATACATGTATACACACAGAAACATGTGCATACTTTTTTCCTTCCTTAGAATCAATCCCTGCTGCCAGCTCGTGTGCTTTGCATTGTTTGGAAAGAAAAATCAACAGTAAGAAGCCAGCTTTCTGGGAACTACTTCTGCTCCAAACAAGTCTGTGACTTCACAGTTGCTTCCTGATTTGCTGCTGTTGTTCAAGAGACATTTCCTCTTGGACAAAACCAGCTAAGATATAACATTAAACGTCTAGGATTGCGTGAGAGCCAAAGCAGCTCTATCGACTGATGGGAGCCGGTACCGAGAAAGCCAGAGCCAAAAGCCATGCAGCACCTGCCACCCAACTGGAGCGAAAAGGTGCCCGGAGTTTTGTGGCTTCTCTTCCCCTCCACCACGTTCCTTTTATTTTTGTGGCAAACCTTGAAACAAAGCTGGAGGAAAAGTGCTTTTCATTTGGTGGGCGGTGGAGCTTCTGAGTCAGGCTTTACAAACATGACATTGCATGAACCTCGCGATGAGCGCTCCCACAGGGTTCCAGAGAAACAAAGCTGCCGGCTCCACTGTGTTGTGTCATTCGCCTTGGGAATTCCGGGCGCGCTGGGGAGGTGGCCACACAGGTGCAGGCTTTCTGAAGCACCTGAATAGAGTTGCCAGAGTTCAAAGAGGTTTTTGAACTTTGGACCTAGGCTTTCTTGGCTGCATTTGGCCTATTCGGATGGTAGATTTAGGTCTGGAACTACTAAAGCAGAAATTTCTGAAACTCTCATAAATTATTTTTATGATTTTAAGAAATTAAATTTTGTTAACGACAAATTAGAAGCATCCTAGTACCTAATATAAGGGATTGTTAAATGAATTATATTATGTCCATATAGCCAGGCATGGTGGCTTATGCCTGTGATCCCAGCACTTTGGGAGGCTGAGGCAGAGGGTTGCTTGAGCCCCAGAGGTGGAGGTTGCAGTGAGCCATGATTGCGCCACTGCACTCCAGCCTAGGTAGCAGACCAAAGCTCTGTCTCAAAAAGAAAAAGAAGTCCATATAATGAAATAGTACAGGGCCGGGCGTGGTGGCTGGGCCGGGCGCGGTGGCTCAAGCCTGTAATCCCAACACTTTGGGAGGCCGAGGCGGGTGGATCATGAGGTCAAGAGATCGAGACCATCCTGGCCAACATGGTGAAACCCCGTCTCTACTAAAAATACGAAAAATTAGCTGGGCATGGTGGCACGTGCCTGTAATCCCAGCTACTCAGGAGGCTGAGGCAGGAGAATTGCCTGAACCCAGGAGGCGGAGGTTGCGGTGAGCTGAGATCGCGCCATTGCACTCCAGCCTGGGTAATAAGAGCGAAACTCCGTCTCAAAAAAAGAAATAGTACATAACCATTAAAGATGATGCAGTAGCCGGACATGGTGGCTCATGCCTATAATCCCAGCACTTTGGGAGGCCGAGGTGGGTGGATCACCTGAGGTTGGGAGTTCGAGACCAGCCTAACCAACATGGAGAAACCCTGTCTCTACTAAAAATACAAAATTAGCTGGCTGTGGTGGCACATGCCTGTAATCCCAGTTACTTGGAAGGCCAAGGCAGGAGAATCGCTTGAACCGGAAGGTGGAGGTTGAGGTGAGCTGAGATTGCATCACTGTACTCCAGCCTGGGCAACAAGAGCGAAACTCAGTCAAAAAAAAAAAAAAAAAAAAAAAAAAAAGATGATGTGGTAAAAGATAATGAAAAAGTTGTATAATATATTGTCATGTGAACACAAGTATAGGTTATGAAGTTGTGGTAATATATCATGGCACATTTTGGGGAAAAGGAAAGATAAAGAAGAGTAAAAGATAGATGCTTATAGAAAGAAGGAAAAATAGATTCCTAAATGTTGAAATGCTAGCATTAGTTATTTATGGGTAGTGGAATAGTAAACAATAGAATTTTATTCTTTTTGTTTGTCTACATTTTAAAATATAGAGAATGTGTGTTACTTTAATAGTAATAACTTTGATAACAGAATTGTGAAAAGGAAGCATTATACAGTGGTTCGGGAGCTTCACACTTCTGTGCTTGGCTCTTGGCACTGACTTACCAAAAAGAACAAAGCTTGTGGCATGGTTAGGGAAGGATCAAATGATAGAAAGCACCAGAAATTCCCCTAGAAAGCCATAATCTTTGGGCCTGAAGACTTCGGTGTTTGGCCTCTATGCTCATGCCGAATTCCAAGCCCAGGTGATGGTGAATGAATACGCGGGCAGGGTGTGGACTTGAGGTTTCATAAACCAAAGTGGAACTGACTTCATCATGGAAATAAAATATATTAGGCAAATGCTTGTTGCTGTTGAGTGTTCTGCCCAAATGTTTGAAGCGACGTTGCCACTTACTGCTGGCAAACACGCTAGTCGTTTTTAGTGTGTAGAGACATCCTAGGTTTGCTTGTGACCTTTGCCAGCTGTTCATCCTAGCTTCTTGCACGAGGTGAATGGGCAGTAGAGTTTCAGATCTCACGGGTGAAGGGCAATGGTTTAGGTAAGCCACAGAACCATGAATGCTGGAGTCCCTAGTCCCTGTACCAAGTCATGCTCGTCTGACATCTTTGGTCCTTTTACTTCAGCCAGCAAGGACTTTGGCACTACTAGACTAAGAGGCAGGTGTCTCACTCAGTTGCCCAGGCTGGAGTGCAGTGCTGTGATCTCGGCTCTACTGCAGCCTCCACCTCCGAGTTCAAGCGATCCTCCTGCCTCAGCCTCCCGAGTAGCTAGGACGACAGGCATGCACCACCACACCTGGCTTAGTTTTGTATTTTTAGTAGAGACGGGGTTTCACCGTGTTGGCCAGGCTGGTCTTGAACGAGGCAGGTGGGTATTTACTCATAGTCTACTGTGGGACAGCCAATTGCGTACCTTGTCTCTCTTTTCTACATCACCTCTGCAAGGTAGGCATGGTTATCTTTCCTTTTATAGATTTGGAAACTGAGGCTCAGAGAACTTGAGTCATTGGGCCTATAAATGTGTAATGCCTGAGAACCCACATCTGACTGAAAAATGGTATTGATTCAATCATCAATATCATGATTTGACCGTAAACACAAACCCTACGGCCTACTTGATTATTTTATTATTTATTTATTTGTTTATTTATTTTTTTTGAGACGGAGTTTCGCTCGTTACCCAGGCTGGAGTGCAATGGCGCGATCTCGGCTCACCGCAACCTCTGCCTCCTGGGTTCAGGCAATTCTCCTGCCTCAGCCTCCTGAGTAGCTGGGATTACAGGCACGTGCCACCATGCCCAGCTAATTTTTGTTTTTGTGTTTTTTTTCACCGGGGCGTTCCTGAGTTTATTTGGGGCACACCCAGGCGAGGGCCCCCCACCTAGAAGAAGGTGTTGGGCCTCTTGGTGGTGAAGCGTGGCCTGTGCTGGCGGCGCAGGACGCAGTGGGGCAGTGGGAACTTGATCTCGGAGTCCCGGGCCGGTGGCACCTGCTGACTGCGATCTCCTCCACTTTTGTCATCTGGATGGAGTGGGCCCGGCCGCAGGTGCCGGGCGCCCATGTCTCGGTAGCACTGGGTGACAGCGCCCGCGGTGGTCAGGTCCCGGTATTCCCAGTCCACGGTGCCGGTGCCGCTCCGGGAGTCAGAGTGCAGTCAGATACCGAAGTTCTTCACCCGAAGGGGGGACTTCTCGAACACCTGCCCACACCAGCCAATCTTCCCTGAAGACTTCTTCATCTTCTTCAACTGAGACACGAAGTACCAGAAGCGGGACTTGGCGACGACGTGATTAGGCGCAAAGATTCGCGTGCGTTAGAGGAGTGGCGTGTGGCATTTGGGGGCGGGCAGGCAGCGCCCCACCACCTTGTCCTCTCGGAGTGTGCCAAAGCCTTCATGACGTTCTCTCCCCGCTCGCCGCCACCCGCAAAAGGAAGTGCCAATTTTTGTATTTTTAGTAGAGACGGGGTTTCACCATGTTGGCCAGGATGGTCTTGATCTCTTGACCTCGTGATCCATCCGCCTCGGCCTCCTAAAGTGCTGGGATTGCAGGCGTGAGCCACCGCGCCCGGCCATACTTGATTATTTTTTAGCAGCCTGTTCAAGTCTAAGTAGTCTACAAGCCTCCCTCCTCATGCTGAGATTTCCCTTCCCTTCCTTCTTTACTCCTTCTTTTCACCCATTTCATTTTCGTTCTTTCTCATTGTTAAAAAATATCTTTTAAGTAAAGAGAAGCAACATTTAAGTTTAAGGACAGCAGCAGGTGACTTAGTTCATTCTCCTCCACTCTGTAGCCTCCCAAAGAGAACTCTTGCTCTTTTCAAAAAATTAGGCAGCTATAACTTTTCTATTTTAACTCAGGCTACATATCAGACTCTTACTTTCTGACCTCAGGTGATCCACCAGCCTCAGCCTCCCAAAGTGCTGGGATTACAGGTGTGAGCCACTGTACCTGGCCCAAGAACACTTTTATTCTGTCTAAATACCCCATCTCCATCCCATGTTATTTTGAAGCAAATTCCAGGCAACTTATCATTTTATCCATCAATAATTAACCATGTATCCCTAAGAAAAGAAGTCTTCAAAAATCTATAATACCATTACCATATATTAATAAAGTAATAATTCTTTAATATCAAATGCTTAGTTAATGCTTAATATTTAATTGCCTCAGAACTATTCTATTGTTTTCATATTTTATTTGAATCAGTATCCAAATGAAGTTCCCATGTTATGATTTGTTGATAGGTCTTTTAAGCTTTTTGATCTACAGGTCTCTCTTTCTCTTTCTTCATGCAATGTAATTTTTTTTTTTTTTTTTTGAGACAACAGAGTGTCGCTCTGTTGCCCAGGCTGGAGTGCAGTGGTGCCATCTTGGTTCACTGCAACCTCTGTGTCCCGGATTCAAGTGATTCTCCTGCCTCAGCCTCCCGCATAACTGGAATTACAGGTGCGCCCCACCACACCTGGCTAATTTTTGTATTTTTAGTAGAGATGGGGTTTCACCATGTTGGCCAGGCTGGTCTTGAACTCCTGACCTCAAATGATCTGCCCACCTTGGTCTCCCAAAGTGCTGGGTTGCAGGCATGAACGACCGCACCCAGCCCAGACAATGTAATTTATTTGTTGAAGAAACAGGATCATTTGGCCTGTAGCATTTCCACAGTCTGGATTCTGTGAATTATATCTCTGTAGTGGACTTAATATATTTCTCAGTCTTCTATCTGTTTTTCCTATACCTTGGTATTTGCATGTAGAGGCTTGACTAGAATCGAATTTTATTTTGGCATTATTATTTCATGGGTGGTGTTTGGTTTTTCCTTTGGGAGCACATATTGAGTAGCTGTCTCCTTTTTGTGATGTTAGCAGTTGTTGACAATCTTCGCCTACTAATTCATTAGTGGTTCTAAAATGGTGATACTTGGATTCCATCATTTCTTCTTCATTTATTACTGTATGCAATATATACATTTATTAGCTAGAATACTTCTGTAAAGGGAAACTCACGCTCATCTATTATTTAACTGCTATTGTATACTGGACATTTTATGTATAGAGTTTTATAAGTCAGAGTGCTAATAATTTGTCAGCCATTGTCCCATACAATCCTTAGGCATCTCCATCCTTTTTGTCTTGACTTCCTCTTTCCTACTTTTCCCGCTCTGGATTTGTTTCTGCAAGGACACGTCACATCCGTGATCACTCCAAGGTGGTGAGAAATGGCGGAAGTTCTGAATAAGCAGAAATTGAGTTGGAGTGGTATTTTCCTTTTGGCTGTTTAAGAAAATGGAGTATTTCCCATCAACATTTACCACATGCACTGAATTTACTGGTGATGTACCTAATTTGGTTCAGTTTTACTGGAACCCCTGAGATTCAGAAGATAAAGCTCATTCTGAAATTTATGTGTTCAATTTTACCTTCTTTGAGGTGACTCATTATTGCTTTCAGCCCATTTATGAAGTTTGTAAGTAGACTACTAAGCTGGTTGTTCTTCAAAGGGTTGAAACTGGTATTTTACTGCTATGTGTATGATACAAGATGCCATCCAATGCTAAATCAAAGAATGCTGTGATTTTCCACAGAGTGCTCTTGGTCCTCAGAACCTTGGGTACTTAAAAAAATTCACGTGGATTGTTGGCTCAGCCTTTGTTTAATAGGGGAGACCCAGAGGTGGCTAGGAGGGACCTTTTTTAGGCAAATGAACTTTTAGAGAACAGCAGGGCACCTCAAGCCTCAGCTGGGTGAAAGTGCTTGACTCAGATGTGCTGACCAGCTCAGGTGAGAGGAATCTGTCCTCTTGAGGTGAGCCCAAAGCAGAGAACTTCGGGAAAGGATCCTGGACTCATGGTCAGGCAGCAGAGTTAGTTCAAGCCCTGGGTCGGCTGCTTCTTAAAAAGGGATTCTAAGGCCAGGTGCAGTGGTTCACACCTGTCCGTCCAGCACTTTGGGAGGCTGAGGCAGGTGGATCACCTGAGGTCAGGAGTTCGAGACCAGCCTTATCAATATGGTAAAACCTCGTCTCTACTAAAAATACCAAGATTAGCCGGGCGTGGTACATACCTTTAATCTCAGCTACTCGGGAGGTTGAGGCAGGAGAATTGCTTGAACCTGGGATACAGAGGTTGCAGCGAGATGAGATCACACCACTGCCCTACAGCCTGGGTGATAGAACAAGATTCCGTCTCAAAAAAAAAAAAAAAAAAGAGGGGGGTGGATTCTAGGTAAGACTTGAATAGCTTTGTGCCTCAGTTTCTTCATTTGTCAAATGATAATGAATATGAGCACATGGTCCCTCGCCACTGCCCCAGGATTGTTGTGAAAATCAACCAAAATAATGCCAGTATTTTGAATGGCTTAGAGCCCTAATCAGTAAAAAAAATTTCAATTCATATTTATTTATTTTAATGGTTAAAGCATCATTTTATTTTATTTTATTAATTTACTTATTTTTGAAAGACAGAGTTTCACCATGTTGGTCAGGCTGGTCTTGAACTCCCGCCTTGGGTGATCCACCCACCTTGGCCTCCAAAGTGCTTGGATTACAGGCGTGAGCCACCACGCCAGGCAAAAGCATCATTTTATTAAAATAAGATGTTAAGAAGGTAAGATTTCAAATTTTTTCCTTAAACACCTTATTTAAATTTTTCATATTATTTTTGGTCACTGCACACATATCATATTTTTGCAGACTTAAAGTCATCTTAGAATACTATCATATTTATTTTTCTTTGGTAGCTTAACTCTTTATTACAAATATGGTCCTGGGTTACTGCATCATCTTTATAATTATTATTTATTTGTTATTACCATGGTTGAACATTTAATTGATTTCACCTTTGTATATGAAAATGCCAGAACATCTTTGTGCATGAATTACATCCTTAGGATAAATTCCCTGGGGTATGATGAATGGGTGAAAATATATGGACATTTTTATGGCTCTTAATAGATTTTGCCATATTGCTTTCCAAAGGTTAGTAACAATGAGTCTGACACGAGCAATGAATGTGTGTCATTTTAAAAGATCATTTTAAATCAATTATTCACCAGTCATATGTGAAGACATGTCCCAGGGTTCCCGTCTGCCAGGACCTTACAATTCTGACTCATTCATTCATAAGAAATAAGTAAATAAACAAGAAGACTGTGAACGCTGACTACATGAAAGGTTCTATTAGTTAAGATTCTAGAAAAGCTGGTGGATAATTGCTGTTGTATGTGGTATTTGCTTGCCATTTGATTTTACAGATCTAGTGATATTTTTGCAAGTTTTCTGGAATGTACAGAGAAACCAAGAAATATTGTATTATCTGGAATCATTCATAAAAAACTTATATAGAAGTAGGATTTTTTTGTCTTATGTTGGTTTTCAGAAACTTTTTTTTTTTTTTTTTTTAATCAATCAAGGTCTTTTTTGCTTTGTTTTCTTTTTGGGCTGTCAGTTAGATAGGTAATGCTTCAAAAGCAGTCCTGAACTCTGAGTAGATGTTAATATGTATGACTTCCAACTATAGAATTATAATAACATTTATCATCTGTGCGCATAGATCTTTCAACTTTTCAAAGCTCTTTAATGTGTGTGTGAGTGTTTGATTTGATCCTCATAATCATTGCATGAGATAGGCTGAGATGGCGTTAGACTCCATTTGACTGATGGGGAACTGAGGTACAAGGAGGCTTGCCTAAGATAGCACCACTTCTCAGGATTGGCATAGCTGCCTGTCTGTCAGCTCCTGGCTCTTTCCATTGAACTGTATAGAGCCAAGGATATTTCTTTTTTTTAATTGCATTTTAGGTTTTGGGGTACATGTGAAGAACATATAAGATTGTTGCATAGGTACACACATGGCAGTGTGATTTGCTGTCTTCCTCCCCATCACCTATATCTGGCATTTCTCCCCATGCTCTCTCTCCCCAACTCCCCACCCAGTCCTGTCCCTCCCCTATTTCCCGCCGACAGACCCCATTGTGATGCTCCCCTCCCTGTGTCCATGTGTTCTCACTGTTCAACACCCACCTATGAGTGAGAACATGCGGTGTTTGATTTTCTGTTCTTGTGTCAGTTTGCTGAGAATGATGGTTTTATTTCTCAAATGTATACAGTCTTCCTATCTCAGCCTTCCAAGTCCTGGGATTACAAGTGTGAACCTCAGTGTCCAGCCAGTTTGTCTTTTAAGAAGGCATTCTTGCACAATGGTATAGGTTTCTTCTTTGTAAGAGTACTGGGATGAAGAACCTTCTTTAGTTAATGTAACGACAATAGTTATCCTGTGTTCAGTAGCTAGAACGTATCAGGCACTTCTTACTGTTTTATTTCTTATTAGAACTGTGAAATAGGAGGTGTTATCCCTTACCGTGTTATAAGGATGAAAATTGTGGTTCAGAAAAGCAAAGAAGCTAGTAGATGTCAGAGCTAGACTTGAACCCAAATCCAGCTCAAATTGAATCAAATGACCTTTCGTGTATACCACACAGCTTTCTTCAAACATCACGTTTTGAATGGTTACTGTAACATTAATATACACATATAATCTAACTTTTTTTATTATAAAGGAAATATATCTTCACCAAACAATACTTAGAAATATACAGTTATATTTAAACAATGTCAGACAAAATTATATTTAAACAATGTCTTTTCATGTATTCATATCTAAGATATGGTAAAGGCTACATTTAATTAGCTGTCATCTTAGAGATGAAAGCGTGGACTTAAGCCTCCAGTCAGCATTTTTTTTGCTCCCCCAACGTCTGGCTTTCTGTAAAGCTTAAAGGTTTAACTCATCCAGTCCCACCTACCTGGTTTAGGTACTCTCTAGTTTCCGGTCTTGTACTTATTTAATTTGTTCACTTGGGAAGAAAGCAAACAGAACAAAAGGAAATCAAGCCCCGACTTTGTACAGTAGCTAACAGAGCCTCTTAAATCAACACAGCCAGTGTAGCTTGTACTGATTCAAGTAATTATTTTCATCTGCAGCATTTCACATCGTCCCTGCTGCCAGAACTTCCTGATACTTAGGGAACAACGGGAGGGCCAGATGTTTATGGGGACAGAGCTCATCTTTAGCTTATGAAAAGAAGATGCGCTTCCCCGTCCTGTCTCAGACCTCCCACGCCACACCCTTTCTTTTCACGACGTTAAAGTGGTGGCAAAAAGCATTCCTCGAGACACAATGGAGCGACTTAGCAGCCACCCCACAGTTGGTATTAGGTTACCTTTTTTTTTTTCTCCATACCATACCAGTTTAGAGTAAAGTTGGGACAAGGTCAGGGAAAGTGCGTAATTGTTATCAGCTTTATTGAGGCCACACCTGAACGAAAAGTTTGGTGCTGAGACAAGATCAGACTTGAGTTTGGAACTTAAAACAGCAAACGTCACTGTAGAAAGGGGACTGCCTCACAGAGCTGTTTTAAAGGGACCAAGACTCGGTCTGAACAATTTATTTCAATTTGGCTGACGTTTCTTTCTTTTCTTGTCTGAGACGGAGCCTCGCTGTGTGTCACCCAGGCTGGAGTGTGGTGGCACGATCTTGGCTCACGGAAACCTTCGCCTCCTGGGTTCAAACTATTCTCCCGCCTCAACGTCCCGAGTAGGTGGAACTACAGGAGGCCACCACCACGCCCGGCTAATTGTTTGTATTTTTAGTAGAGACGGGGTTTCATTGTGTAAGTCAGAATGGTCTCGATCTCCCGACCTTATGATCCGCCCGCCTCGGCCTCCCAAAGTGCTGGGATTCCAGGCCTGAGCCACCATGCCCGGCCCTGGCTGGCATTTCTTGTGGGCTTATTATGTGCAGCTTTTTATGCCATGTAATCCCGGGTGTGCCCTAGCGCCCAGACTGGCCCCAGCAGTTGGCAGCTCAGGTCATAGCTGCACACACGCTCAGGCGATGCTACTTGTTAACAGATCTAAAACAGATCACTGCTGTTCCAGAAACAAATTCCTTACAGCAGAAGCTTGAGAGAGCGTGATTAACCTATATTCTGCTCTGCCCCCTGCCTCTGGTGACTCACAGATCTTCCTTAACATTTTGCTCGTATTCTAGCTACTGGCATGCTGGCTCTCTTAATGAAATTCATATCTGGTCTTAGGAACTCTCATTAGATGAAAATTATTACTGAGCCTGCAAGCAACTCTCAGATGATTTTGAGAACCTCAAAAATTAATTATGTTTAGAGACACTGCAAGCTACATTGGGTCAATCTGTTTCTTCTCATTTCAATTGAATTTACCAAACATTCATTGTGTCCCTACGGTGTGTCAAGCACTGTGGTTACAAAAATGGATGGGATGTGGTTTGTGCCCCAAGGAGTTCTTGATCTGGCAAGCTATGTAGCCCATCACTTTTTTTCTTGCTTCTCATACACCCGTATTCTACTCTCTTCTTTTTTGGTAAAGGGGTCCTTTTTCTTTTCTTCACACCACAACGTGGGTGAGTTCTTTTCCTTCTGATGTAGATAAGCTCTCCTGCATCCTGCTCCTAACTCTGCTGTAGTCTTCCTGATTCTCAGCGCAGTAGAAGCTTTGGGAGGATTAACATGTACATCTGGATTTGAAAATGAGTCTGTTTGTCATGATCAAATAAGTAGAACCAAAACCAAAACCCTGGTGTGCCATGGATTTGTCAGGGGAAAAATCGTTACACTGTATTTTCTGAGTTATGGGAATAAAAGTGGTTGTGATTTTAATTCCCCTAAAGCATTTGAAGGGAAGGGAGAAAATGTGTGGAAGTCTCCCTTCTGTTATTACTGCCTCCCGTTTAGAAAAGTTCGCTGAGTCATCACCGACTATTCATTGGCCTGCGTAAGGACGACTGTTAGAAGTTTCAGCTGAAAATTTGGCCGGGATGTTTCGGTTTGGACCTACAGATGAGAATATATGTTTTAAGGCACAATTCAAAGTGAGCAATCTGCCTTGAAAACAGGCATGTCTTCCAGCTTCCTGTGACTAATGGCACATGAAGAGACTCTAGTAATCACATAATTAGCTTGCCATTACTAAGAAGTCATTTTCAGAGTCCATGAGATGTGGTTTGCAATAATGTCAGTGGTTCTGCACCAACAACCTAGACTTCGGAGGCCCACATTTGAAGACAAAGGGCCAATTTTCATTGATAGAGCTATGGGGAATTCTAACTGGGGCACAAAGCTCGCTTTAATTGATTTTCTTTGTATTTTGTTTAAAATCCAACTCTTGGACCAGTTTCAGGAAAAAACTTTCTAGAGGATTTGTGAACTTTTTACAGATCTCAGGCCCTACTTGATTAATATACTTGCCTGATTCCATGCTTAGTTTGAGAGTTTGATGGATCACATAGCTTTCGATCATAAGATTTTTGCAGCTTGTATTACTTTAAACCATGATATTGGGAAAATTGGGCTACTTTTTTTTTTTAATTAGCTAAAGGGAAGTAAGCTGTGAACAGTGTTTATATATTTAAAAATTATTCCTGGGATAGTAGAGATTTTAATAACAGAAACTCAAGGGATCCTATATAATAAGTAAATTGAAGAAAAAATAGAGCCTTTATTTTTCTTATTTAGAGTTAACCTTCAGAAAACAGCTGTAAGTTGAAAGTTCCTAAAGCTGGGTGATAAGTATTTGAGAGTTTCTATTCCAGTTTTAATATATGTTTAAACTTTTCTATAATAAAATATTAAACATGAAGCTTCAAAGAAGGAAGAGACTGATACAAATATAAAATTAGAAAGAGATGGGAGGAGGAAGAGGAAGGGAGGGAGGGAAAGAGAAACAGAAGAAGAAAGAAGTTAGATTTTTGCAATCATGTCGTAAAAAGCCACAGGACCACCATCTCTGGAGTCACTGAATAATAATCAGTTAATAATAGCAGCCCTTTACTGAATACTTATAAGAACTAGGACTTTGCCGGGCGCAGTGGCTCACGCCTGTAATCCCAGCACTTTGGGAGGCCGAGGCGAGTGGATCACGAAGTCAAGAGATCGAGACCATCCTGGTCAACATGGTGAAACCCCGTCTCTACTAAAAAATACAAAAAATTAGCTGGGCATGGTGGCATGTGCCTGTAATCCCAACTACTCGGGAGGCTGAGGCAGGAGAATTGCCTGAACCCAGGAGGCGGAGGTTGCGGTGAGCCGAGATCGCGCCATTGCACTCCAGCCTGGGTAACAAGAGCGAAACTCCGTCTCGGGGGAAAAAAAAAAAAAAAAAAAAAAAAGAACTAGGACTTTTCTGCACATTACCATCTTTAACCTTTATAACCACCCTGTGACAGAAGTAGTGTCAAGATCTGTATTTTAAAAAATGTAAGCACAGGCAGAGTGCAGTGACTCACGCCTGTGATCCCAGCACTTTAGGAGGTCGAGGAGGGAGGATTTCTTGAGCCCAGGAGTTCAAGACCATTAGCAACATGATCGAGACCCCATCTCTGTGAAAGAAAGAAAGAAAGAGAGAGAGAGAGAGAGAGAGAGAGAGAGTAAGCACGAGCCTCAGAGATATCCTGTGACTTGCCCCAGATCATACATCAATAAACCACAGATTTTCTGTACCCAGAGTCCAGATCCCAAGTACAGTACTATTTTTTTTTTCTTTTTTGAGACAAAATCTGGCTCTTGTCCCCCAGGTCTGGAGTGCAAAGGCATGATCTCAGCTCACTGCAACCTCTGCCTCCCGGGTTTTCCTGCCAGGAGGAGCTGGGATTACAGGAGCCTGCCACCACGCCCGGCTAATTTTTGCATTTTTAGTAGAGACAAGGTTTCACCATGTTGGTCAGCCTGGTCTCGAACTCTTGACTTCAAGTGATCCGCCCGCCTCAACCTCCCAAAGTGCTGGGATTACAGGCGTGAGACATTGTGCTCGGCCAAGTACGATACTATTTGTATAATTGCCTTCTAGAGTGAAGGACCTTGGGTGGTAAAGAGCTCTTCATTTAGAGCGGCGAAGGTGCATTTCTGTAAAGCCACCCATCAAAGCAGCAGAAACACGCTGGAGCTAGACTGCCTTCACCTTGAATCCTGCAGTTTATGCTGGTGGGATGTCAGGACCCTAGCTCCCTCATCTGTGAAGCAGAGCACATAGGCAGCATGGGGCACATAGAAGGAATTCAGCAGAGCCTGGCCACCATGTTTTTCTTACCTGCTGTCTTCATGTCTGGCTCTGTTCCAGCAAGTGCTCATGCTGTTCCAGCTTTTTATGATAGAAAGGCCAAATCAGACGTACTTCAGAATACATTTTAGCAATCAGAAGAGGCTTAAAAACTGACCTCACCTTATATTAATATACAGTCCAGGCCCACTTGAGATATTTTTTATTGGGAAGCCAAGGTGGGAGGATTGCTTGGGGCCAGGAGTTTGAGGATGCCGTGAGTCACGATCATGCCATGGCACTCCAACCTGGGCAACAGAGTGACACCCCATCTCCAAAAATAATAATAATAATAATAATATATATGTTTCATGGTTTCCAGATGAAATCCCAGTCCGTCTCACCCTCACCCCCCAGTCCAGGCTCCCAGTAACTTCCAGTGGAGGCACCACCATTGTCCTTTCCTGCTCGAGCCTGGATTGCTTGGTTGGGATCCAGATTATAGAGATGTCAAAAACAGTAAAACAAGCAACAACAAATATATGTATTTAATATATATATTTATATATAATATTTAACGTATATTAAATATATAATATATATACATATATAATATATTATATATACATATATTATATATATAAACATATCAACATCTCTATAATTATATATATAATATATAATATGTGCAAATATATAATATATATATATTTAACTACAAACACAGGGGTGCTATTACGATTGCTTATGTGACAACGGTGAATCATCTCATTATCACTGAGTCATCCCACCAGTATTGGGACAAAGATGAGCAAAAACTTGTCAGAGATGGCCCTAGCTTTCCTCAGAAGTCTGGAAGTTCTTTGCTTTGATTTGGTTATTTTCCTCTTCTTCCTATGAGCCAGTGATAGCCTTGGGGACATTGTGGCACAGTCAGGGTTAGCTACCCTGAGCCTAAGTGTACTTAGAGTTGCTGTTCCAATGGGGGGGAAAAAAAACAACCAGCAGGGCCAGGTGCGGTGGCTCATGCCTGTAATTCCAGCACTTTGGGAGGCTGAGGTGGGCAGATCACAAGGTAGGGAGTTTGAGACCAACCTGACCAACCTGGTGAAACCCTGTTTCTACTAAAAATATGAAAATTAGCTGGGTGTGGTGGTGTGTGCATGTAATCCCTGCTACTCAGGAGGCTGAGGCAGGAGAATTGCTTGCTTGAACCTGGGAGGTGGAGGCTGCAGTGAGCCAGTATCAATTTGCACTCCAGTTTGGGGGACAGAGAGTCAGTCTCAAAAAAAAAAAAAAAAAAAACAAACAAACAAAAGACAAAACAAAAAACCAACAAAAACCCCAAACTGGTCATCAGTGTAAAATCGGATTAGTCACAAAAGTTGTTTGAAAGAAATAACTAATATGTTCAAAACATAATAATCCAGTGACCTTTACAGAACAGAACAAAGAATGTAACAGTAACTTAATTTTCTTAAATGTGTCATGCTACATGCTAAATAAAAAAGAATATGAAAAACAAGAGTATCTGAAAACAGAGGATGATGTTTCTAAGCACACGGTGCATGTATCCACAACATCAAGAGTCTCTTTCAACTTTTCTTCCTCCACCTTCCACACCTTCCCCGACCCCTAATAAGGGTCATGTGAGCTCTGAAATATCTAACTATACAAGGCCTTTCCTCAAACTCCTCCTTAGAAACATAGAACTCATTGTCATGAAACAAATATTTCCATGTCCTTTTTTGTGCAGATTTTCTTCCCATATGAAGAAGGCAATACTTACTTTTCAAGTGCTGTGATTAATTTTAACTGAAAAAGTGGGCTTGCTATATAATGTGGACATGGCCTGTGGTAATTGGCTAAGTATTTAATTCAGTTTTTGCATCATTCCAGGTAAAGAAGCTGCAGTAAGAATTTTAAAAATTAAAGCAGACTTTTTTTCCCTATAGGAAGACTTTCGTATTCGAAATCATTTATGTTATAAAACAGCTTCTTATTTACAGCTCCTCTGTTGACAGTGACAGGGTGGTGAAAGGGGGCAAAACAAAACACTATCAATTAAGAGCACATGGCGTCTCTTGAATATTGTTCAGCAATTTAAAACGTTCATTCTTTCTGAGAAGGGAGCCTTTAGCCACTTTGCAGAGATCACTCTAGTTTGCAAATCAACAACATAAAGTATTTTTGATCTTTGCAGCTTGATTTAGTAGTTCCTTACTTGATCAAATTCCTTTTAACATCATGGGAGAATAATTAATTTAGACTTGCGCTCCACACAGATTTCCATATGGGCAAATTCTAGGTAACGGCTGAAAATTTTGGTCTTTGTGAGTCAGGTGGAGGAGGAGGAAGTGAAACTTTATAGCTTTAGAGACTAATACATATTTTATTTCTGTTCTCTGTTCGATGAGATTTACAAATAGAACAAGGGGACTGCCTGGGGAGGCCACATGTTGTTATATGGAAAAGTGAGGCTTTGACATGTGCAAAGTCCTGAGCATTATCCTGAAAATCTATTTTCAGAAAAAACAACCCTTTAATCAGCTGCCCTTCCGATACAGGTGGTCTCCCAGGCAGCCTTTTCTGTGTGAACAAATGAAGAAGGAGAGGAATCTGACTGGTCCATTAGTGAATAAGCTGCTTTTGGGGAAAAATGCAAACTGGATTAAGGATGGATTTTCTAAGAAAGAGGATAGGATCTAAGACCTGGAGATTGGTATTTGGTTTTTACGCACACAATACCCTTTTAGTGATTCTAGTAGATCTAGAAAGGAAGTCTAGCCAACTCTCATCCACATGGGAAGAGGGCCTGAGACTCATCCTGTGGGACCCTGGGGAAGCTTGAGGGTTTAGGGTTTGGGCAGGACTTGCCCAAGGCAAAACTGTGAAGAAGGGAGAGCCTGGTTTCCAGATGAACTCCCAGTCCGTCCCACCCTCATCCCCAGGCCAGGCTCTCAGTAACTCCCCGTGAAGGCACCACCATTGTCCTTTCCTGCTGGAGCCTGGATGGCTTGGTTGGGATCCAGATTATAGAGATGTCAGAAATAGCAAAATGAGCAACAACTTATGTTTGTATTTGTGATTATGAAGACAGTAGATACTAATCATAGAAAATTTATAATATTCAATAAAAAATAAAGGAAATGGGTTACTTTTATCCATCCTTCAGAGTGAACCTTGGCATTTCTATACCATATAATATATTCTATTTCTATTATACACAAAATACATCACACACATTTTGGGCGGGAGTAGGGATATCACAGTTGACCTTTAAGATGATTTTTTTCCCTCCTCGTCATCGAGATTTTTCTGATGTATATGTCATTCCTTTAAGATCTTGTTAAATGCTGGAGGTACAGTCAGTTCTGTGGCAATGTGACATATGCACAACTATACAATACACATCATAGTATTTATTATAATAAATACCTATGGCAAAAATGGGATTGGGGGACAACACTCAAAAATACTTTGTCAATGACACATGAAATAAGAGAAAGCTAGTGAAAGTGGCAACACAATTGTACCCATGTTAAATGGTTAAGCAATACATAAATTGTGCAATAAATATAGTGTTCATAAGTGTTGTTTACTTATGATGGGGGCATTGGAAGGGTTGTACCTTGTGCGTTATTGTGAAGTGGTAGAAAGAAGGTTCTTTGAAATCAACAGGAAGTCATGACACCAGATGGGAATAGATGTACCTTACTGCCCTACATTTGGTTTTGGCACAAAACATCGCAGGTAAGTGATATTTCAGTCTTCAATCTCGCGATATGTCTGTCTTTCAGATGTAGATCCTTTCAGGTATTTGTTTATAATAGATATCTTTTTCATCAAAATTTAAAATTTGATCCCATGAATAGCCTTCTTCTTCAATTAACTTCTGCGTGACAACTGAAATTTTTATTTGTAGCTTTCTCATTTGCACTCACCACTTTGCTGGATAGCTGAAAGCTTTGGAAATTGTAGAGATGCTTAAAACAGCTAAAGCAACCGATGCTAGCACTAAAAGGAGCCACTTCTGCAGGATTTGGCGATTTCCGTTTAAGATCTTTACATATAGAGAGTGCTTTCGTTTAAGCATGGCATTTTGAACCAGGATGCTCAGACAGGTTTGGGATGTTGACTTAGCGTTTGTTTATATAGAAAAGCTCACAAGTGTAAAAGAACAGCAAAACTCAGTCTTGCAGCATGATATACGTGGCATATTAAAGTAGCTGGTAGATGTTTGAGGTGTGTGTGCATTTTTTTGTTTTTTGTTTTTTGTATTTTTATCCATCCTGTTCAGTTGGATGCAGTTTTCTATGTACACCTAGCATATTTTGCTGGCAACATTGTGCATAGACAAAAGTAAAAGTCAAGTTATGCTCCATTGTTCCCTAATATATCAATTATGTTGGAATGTATTTGTGTTTTTCAAAACAAGTATTATTGCAAAATTCACTGTAGTGTGATAAACACATTTATAGTAAGGCCCGACCAGATGGTAGAGATCCATAATCCTTTATCTGCAATTTTGAAATCTATAGAGCTCTGAAAACGGAAAGTTTTTTTTTTTTTTTTTTTTTTTTTTTTTAAACTCAGCTTAGATAAAACTTGATCCAATTTAGGTTTGTTTGTCACCAATCTGGCTTAAACTCACGTAAGGCTCTTTTCCTTATTTATGTCACTTAACGTGACTATGTACACATTTGCTCCAGAAGTATGATTGCATTTGACAACTACGTGCTAAGACCCCACTGGAGGCTGAAGTAATATACGGCATAAACAGCTTTCTAACATCTCCCAAATTCTGAGTGCCAGAACGCAAATGGTTCCAAAGGTTTTAGATAAACAACTGTGGATCTGCAATGGCCAAAAATGTGTGACTTATTTTGGGCAGCACATTTACATTTTAACAGGAACCTTCAATGTCCTGTAACATTTACGGGTGATCAATGGCAGGAAGGTTTGTGGGGCCAGTAGCATGGCTGACCACTTCGTCCTTTGTTGAAGCTGTCTTTTTTGGCTCCAGAACCCCACTCTATATTCTATATTCTAGCTCTTCTCTTTCCACTCTAGCTGAGCCTTTTTTTTTTTTTTTTTTTTTTTGACAGAGTCTTGCCCTGTCACCCATGCTGGAGTGCAGTGGCACCATCTCAGCTCACTGCAACCTCCACTTCCCTTCCCTGGTTCAAGCAGTTCTCTGCCTCAGCTTCCTGAGTAGCTGAGATTACAGGCATGCGTGACCATGCCCAGCTAATTTTTTGTATTTTTAGTAGAAACGGTGTTTCTCCATATTGGCCAGGCTGGTCTCAAACTCCTGACCTCAGGCGATCCGCCTGCCTTGGCCTCCCAAAGTGCTAGGATTACAGGTGTGAGCCTCCGTGCCTGGCCACTTCTTCTTATATTTCAATGAATTGGAACCACAACCACATAGTTTCCCAAGCCAGAAATCTCAGCTCTTCTTTCATTGTCCTCATTCTCAACTTCGACACCCTATCTCCATTTCTGAAATTTATCTCCAAACTTTTTACTTTTCTATTTTCTTATGTTTTATTTTTGGTTCAGGGTACACACACAGGTTTGTTATATAGGTCAACTCATGTCATGGAGGCTTGTTGTACGGACAATTTCATCACCCGGGTACTAAGCCTAGAACCCAATTGTTATTTTTTCTGATCCTCAGTCTCCTCCTGCCCCCATCCGCAAGTTGGCCCAAGTGTGTGTTGTTCCCCTCTTTCTGTCCATGTGCTCTCATCATTTAGCTCTTACTTGTTAGGAAGAACATGCAGTATTTGGTTTTCTGATTCTACATTAGTTTGCTAAGGATAATGGCCTCCACCTCCACCCATGTTCCTGCAAAAGACATGATTTCATTCTTTTTTATGGCTGCATAGTATTCCCTGGTGTATATGTACCCCATTTTCTTTATCCAATCTGTCATTAATGGGCATTAAGATTGATTCTGTGTCTTTGCTACTGTGAACAGTACTGCAGTGAACATGTGAGTGTCTGTGCCTTTATGATACAATGATTTGTATTCCTATGAGTATATACCCAGCAATGGGATTGCTAGGTGAAATAATAGTTTTGCTTTTAGCAATTTGAGGAATTGCCACACTGCATTCCTCAATGGTTGAACTAATTTACACTCCCACCAACAGTGCATAAGAGTTCCCTTTTTTCCACAATCTTGCCAACATCTGTTATGTTTTGACTTTTTGATAATAGCCATTCTGACAGGTGTGAGATTGTATCTCATTGTGGTTTTGATTTGCACTTCTCTAATGATCAGTAATACTAAGCTTTTTTTCACAGGCTTCTTGGCTATCTGTACATCTTCTGAAAAGTGTCTGTTCCTGTTTCCTGCCCACTTTTTTTTTCAGTAGGGCGGGTTGTTTTTCCTCTTGTAAATTTGTTTACGCTCCTTATAGATGTTGGTTATTAGACCTTTGTCAAATGCACAGTTTGCAAATATTATCTCCTATTCGGTAGGTTGTCTTTTTACTCTGTTGATATTTTCTTTTGTTGTGTAGATACTCTTAAATTTAATGAGTTCCCCTTTGTCAATGTTTTCTCTTTTGTTGCAATTGCTTTTGGTGTCTTTGTTATAAAATCTTTGCCCGTTCCTATGTCCAGAATGGTATTGCCTTGGTTATCTTCCAGGGTTTTTATAGTTTTGGAGTTTACATTTAAGCATTTAATCCATCTTGTGTTGATTTTTGTATATGGTGTAAGAAAAGGGTCTGATTTCAATCTTCTGCATATGGCTGGCCAGTTGTCCCAGTACCATTTATTGAATAGGGAGTCCTTTCGCTATTGCCTGTTTTTATCAGTTTTGTCAAAGATCAGATAGTTGTAGGTGTGCGGCCTTTTTTCTGAAGTCTCTATTCTGTTCCATTGGTCTATGTGTCTGTTTTTGTATCAGTATCATGCTGTTTTAGTTACTGTAGCCCTGTAGTATAGTTTGAAGACAGTATGATGCCTCCAGCTTTGTTCCTTTTGTTTAGAATTGTCTTTGCTATTCAGGACTTTTGGTTTTTTATGAATTTAAAAACAGCTTTTTCTAGTTCTGTGAAAAATGTCATTGGTGGTTTAATGGGATCAGCATTTAATCTATAAATTGCTTTGGGCAGTTTGGCCATTTTAATGCTGTTGATTCTTCCTATCCATGAGCATGGGATATTTTTCCATCTGTTTGTTTCATCTCTGATTTCTATGAGCATGTTTTGTAATTCTCATTGTAGAGATCTTTCACCTCCCTGGTTTGCTATATTCCTAGGTATTTTGTTTTATTTTGTTGTGGCAATTGTGAATGGGATTGCTTTTCTGATTTGGCTTTTGGTTTGGTTGTTGTTGGTGTATAGCAGGCATCCCCAATGGCCCCCTGAAGCCATTTATCCAGCCCCCTGCCACACTTCAGGAATGGGCACCTCTTTCATTGGTGGTCAGTGAGAGGAGCACAGTATGTGGCAGCCCTCCAATGGTCTGAGGGATAGTGAACTGGCCCCCTGTGTAAAAAGTCTGGGGACACCTGGTGTATAGGAATGTTAGTGATGACTGTACATCAATTTTGTATTCTGCAACTTTGCTGAAGTTGTTTACCAGCTGGAGGAGTGTTTCTCCTTTCCCTAATCTATGCCACCGTGACCTTGTGCCTAGACTGCTGTGGCAGCTAGATCTTCCCATTTCAGACTTTGTCAAGTCCTTCCTCCATAATGGGACCTGACTGACCTTTTCAAAACGCAAATCAGAATATGTCACTATCCAGCTTAAAATCATTTAAAAGCTTCCATTATGCTTGCTAAAACCCAGAATCCTTACTAAGGCCTGCAAGGTCCTGCTTAGCCCTCCAGCCTCATCATGATGGGCCCATACCCTGTGACACCCCACCCCCAACTTCCGTTTTATGTAGGCGTCCCTGCCAAGTGTTCCATGGCACCTCACACGTGTCCCCGAGTACTCAACAGACTGTATATAGCTTCTTGCTTAATTAACCATTTCCTCCATCATTGGACACTAAATTTTATGACAGTGGGACTTCGCTTGTTTTGTTTATTGTCTAGTATTCTCATGGAAAGCACTCAATTAAATATACAATGAGCAAATGAATGAATGAGTTACTTCGGCATGTGTGAATGTGTAGGCAGGGGTGGGGCCTTTCATGCTTCTCAAGCGAGACCCGTAAGGATGGCTGGCCAATTCAATTTAGTTCAAGACGACTCAGTCTAGCAAACAGTTATTATTGAGTATTTATTATGCTCTATTGGGCATGTCACAGAGTTGGAGAGGACAAGGCCTCTGCCCTCAGAGACGGTTACCCTAACCTAACCTGTCACTGGCTGGCACCCTGCTGTTCATGAACAGATGGCTCAAAATCACAGTGCCACTGATGCGCAGACTTTAGGAACTGCCCGATGCCCTCTCTTCCCCTTGATGCCTCACCTGTCCTCAATTCAGGTGTTTGCCCAAATTATGCCAGAATTTGCCACATTTCTTAGTATGAGAAAATAACTTCGCAATGATCAGAATTCTCTCTCTCTCTCTCTCTCTCTTTTTTTTTTTAGATGGGGGTTTCACCATGTTGATCAGGCTGGTCTTGAACTCCCAACCTCATGTGATCCGCCTGCCCTGGCCTCCAAAGTGCTTGGATTACAGATGTGAGCCACCACACCTGGCCATGATTAGAATTCTCTAAAGAACATTCCGATCCCCCACTGCGACATGCCCTTGGCCATTGGGAAACAAGCAAGCTCCACATAAGATTACATTTATAGCAGGAGGTACAGAAAAAGGAGGAGTTAGAAAGAAAATCTCAGTTCTGTCATTTAGTAACAGTCTGACCTTGAGCAAGTCTTGGCTTTCTTGTGTATAAATAGAGATAACAAAGCCACATCATAGGTTTTTGTTCGTATTAACGCTATTAACACAAAACAATAAGGGCTAAGATATATAGAGTGCTTGCTTTATGCTACATATTGTCTAAGAGCCTCTCTGGTTTAATTTTCTTAACAGTTTTGTGTGGTGGTTACTAGTGTTATGTCTCCTGTTATGAGTGAGGCTGGTGAGGCTTGAGGAACCTTCCCATCGTTCCTTACAGTTAGCAAGCAGAGGAAGCAGAGTTGCATGTGGGTGGCCTGGCTGCACAGTCTGTGTACCCCCTCAATCACCTTGTTACCTTCTGAGGTTGAGGCTAATTGAAGATGTTGATAAAATTTCTATTCCATTATTGGGGGAAAAAACAGCACAATGTTTTTTAAAGGGACTTTCTTATTCTGTAGAAGAAATGGGTGCTCTTAGAAATAACATGGCATCCTTTATGCCTGTTTTTTTTTTTGTATGAAGTCTTGGTTTGTTACCCAGGCTGGAGTGCAGTGGCACAATCTTGGTTCACTACAACCTGCACCTCCTGCATTCAAGTGATTCTCCTGCCTCAGACTTCCAAGTAGCTGGGATTACAGGGATGCACCACCATGCCTGGCTAATTTTGTGTTTTTAGTAGAGATGGGGTTTCCCCATGTTGGTCAGGCTGGTCTTGAACTCCCGACCTTAGGTGATCCATCCGCCTCAGCTTCCCAGAGTGCTGGGATTATAGGCGTGAGCCACCACGCCCGGCAACATCCATTTTTCTAACATGCTCCTACAGCCTTACTTCTGTGGGTCTCGAGTGTCTTCGTACAAAAATAGGGCTCCACTGTAATAAAACACATTGAGGCATAGAAATATTTGGGTCAAAGGTCCAGTCTACGGCATATGATTGACCTCCCTGAAGGTCAGATCACCAGGTTCCCTGAATCACACCTGGCTCTAGGTAACTGCGGCTATCTACACATTCACATTGTATCCTTTTAAAGAGAAACTGGGAGCGTGGCAGGAGTGTGAGCAGACGCGCTGTGACTGTAGAAATGTGTGCATACTTACATATTTATGCACTCTAGAGCTTGTATTACAGTAGGATTTATTACAGCCTATGAGCCCATCCACAAATGGCCGTTTTTATGAAACAGCAGCAGCATTTTATAAAACACTTTGGTTCATATTTAGGCCTCAACCCATCTGAAGGCAGGTTCTGAAATGTAGACATAAGTCCCCAAACATATGTGAAAATAGGCCAGGCACAGTGACTCACAGCTGTAATTCTAGTACCTTGAGAGACCTAGGTGGTGGATGACATGAGATCAGGAGTTCGAGACCAGCCTGGCCAACAAGGAGAAATCCCGTCTCTACTGAAAATACAAAAATTAGCTGGGTATGGTAGCACATGCCTGTAATCCCAGCTACTAGGGAGCCTGAGGCATGAGAATCACTTGAACCTGGAAGGCAGAGGTTGCAGTGAGCCGAGATTGCACCACTGCACTCCTGCCTGGGCTACAGAGCCAGACTCTGTCTCAAAAAAAAAAAAAAAAAAAAAAAAAAGAAAGTAAATGTGCATGAAGTAAATAAGATTACACATTTAGTGAGATAAAACATGAACCCCTAGGGAAACCGTTATTAAGGGAGTATATGCAATCTATGGCTGAGAACATATAGAGAAAATGTCTCCTAAGTGATGTTCTGGCTGGTGTGTATTCCCCCGCAAATTCACATGTTAACACCCTAGCTCCCAGTACCTCAGAATTCGACTTTGTTTGAAGATAGGGCCTTTAAAGAGATAATTAAGTGGAAATGAGTTGATAAGGATGGGCTCTAGTTTAATATGACTTGTGTCCTTTTTTTTTTTTTTGAGACAGAGTTTCGCTCTTGTTACCCAGGCTGGAGTGCAATGGCACGATCTCGGCTCACCACAACCTCCGCCTCCTGGGTTCAGGCAATTCTCCTGCTTCAGCCTCCTGAGTAGCTGGGATTACAGGCACATGCCACCATGCCCAGCTAATTTTTTGTATTTTTAGTAGAGACGGGGTTTCACCATGTTGACCAGGATGGTCTCGATCTCTCGGCCTCGTGATCCACCCGCCTCGGCCTCCCAAAGTGCTGGGATTACAAGCTTGAGCCATCGTGCCCGGCCTGACTTGTGTCCTTTTATGAAGAGAAGAGATTGGACAGGTGTGGTGGCTCAGGCCTGTAATCCCAGCACTTTGGGAGGCTGAGGCGGGAGGATCACCTGAGGTCGGGAGTTCGAGACCAGCCTGACCAACATGGAGAAACCCCGTCTCTACTAAAAATACAAAATTAGCCAAGTGTAGTGGTGCATGACTGTAATCCCGGCTACTCAGGAGGCTGAGGCCAGAGAGTCACTTGAACCCGGTAGGCAGAGTTTGCGATGAGCTGAGATCACGCCATTGCACTCCAGCCTGGGCAAAAAGAGTGGGGAGAAAAAAAAAAAAAGAGAAGAAGAGAAGAGATTAAGACAGGAAGATGATTATCAGGAGAACACAGTCATTTACAAGCTGAGGAGAGAGAGGCCTCAGAAGAAATCAAGTACCAACACCACAATCTCCATACTTCTAGCCCTCAGAATAGTAATAAAATAAATGTATGTTGTTTAAGCCACCCAGTCCGTGGTACTTTGTTATGGCAGTTCCTAGCAAACTAATGCAAGTGGTTTTTACCACCTCCCACTCCTTGATCTTTTTATCCTTGTTTTTGAAGACACAAGTATTGTTTCAACTTTTTCTTCTTGATTTGCCTGTGAATATAACATGATTCTCGGAAGAGCCAACGAGCAAGTCACAAGGGTTTCATTTCTGTATTGAAGTGTTGGCTGAGTCAAGTTAGAAGCTGAGAGACCTTACATATCAAGTTTATCCTTGAACAGGAACAAAGGATAGGATGCTTATTATATTTGTAGATGGCAAAAAACCAGAGAGCACAGTCAACACAAATCACCTTGATTGGCTGAACAGGAGTTAAGTTGAAGTAGAGGAAAATTCAGAAGAGACAAATCTAAGTTCCTGAACTGAGATTCAAAAGAATCAATTGCATAAGTGCGAGATGGGAAAGAAATAATTAAACAGTGTATGTACTGAGAACAGGATGAGTCAACTGAAGGATGAGGGTGCTGCTAAATTCGGTGTGTTTTAAATCTATCAACTGCAGAGCTGTTGTTTCTGCTGTGTCTGGTAATAAAATGAGCTGCTTTAGGAGGTAGTGAGTTTCCCATTGCTGGAGGTGCCCAAGAAATAACTGGGTAACTACCACTTAGGGATGTGGCAGAGAATACATAGATAACTTGAAGACACACCTGTGGTTGAAGTTAGACTCGCATTAATTGTTGCCTGAGAAATTGAAGACCATCTGTCACCATATAATTCTGAGTTTTTCGTATTGAAATTTTTTTTTTTTTTTTTTTTGAGACGGAGTTTCGCTCTTGTTACCCAGGCTGGAGTGCAATGGCGCGATCTCGGCTCACCGCAACCTCCGCCTCCTGGGTTCAGGCAATTCTCCTGCCTCAGCCTCCTGAGTAGCTGGGATTACAGGCATGTGCCACCATGCCCAGCTAATTTTTAGTATTTTTAGTAGAGACGGGGTTTCACCATGTTGACCAGGATGGTCTCGATCTCTTGACCTCGTGATCCACCCGCCTCGGCCTCCCAAAGTGCTGGGATTACAGGCTTGAGCCACCGCGCCCGGCCGTGAAATTTTTAACTATTAGTAATTAGAAAAACTGGGGGAAGGAACTGGAGAGAGTGCTGAAGGCTGATACCACCATTAATTTGCTTTTATCTCCATTTATTGGTATGTTTTCTTGAGAGAAATCATTTGTTTAAATGCGGATTTGGAAATGGTGGTCCTAGTGTTGACAGTGGCCAGACTGACAACTTCAGTTATTGACTGAATTTGATTTATTCTGAGGTGAGTGCCTTAAATGGTGATATGTTGATCTTGGTTTCCCCTCTGACCTTTGTTGCTTTTAAGATAACCAGAAACAGATTGTTCTATAAAACATGTGTTTGCCTGTATAGACTAGTGAAATTTTACGCTGGGAAAAGTCCCCATTTTAATAAGCTTTAAACAAAAAATTCTACCTTACGTGCTAATTGGAATCTAAATTCAGGTGTTAACCTCTTTCACTGAAAGTGCATGTTGAGTAATTGCAGGAAAGGGGCCAATTTCAGGCACAGCAGTAATTACTGAATTAGCAGAAAAGTTCAAGTAGGGCTTCAGATTTCAGATCATTACTGAGCTTTCTGAGGAACAGCTAATCCTGGAGTGATTGGGCTTCTCACACCTGTGTGTGCGTTTGTTTGTGTGTGTGTGAGCGTGAATAAGTATAAAGGGAGTTCCGCTTAAATTTCAAAGAAATTATCTTGCAAATGACCACAGAATTAGATACTAATATTTCTTGTTATTTAAAAATATAATTTTAATGACCTCTGAATTGAACTTTAATGCTTCTCTACTGAATTTAAAAATAAGGAGCAGGCCGGGCATGGTGGTTCACGCCTGTAATCCCAGCACTTTGGGCAGATCATGAGGTCAGGAGTTTCAGACCAGCCTGGCCAACATAGTGAAACCCTGTCTTTACTAAAAATATGAAAAAAAAAATCATCAAGGATGGTGGCGGCACCTGTAATCCCAGCTACTTAGGAGGCTGAGGCAGAAGAATCACTTGAACCCGGGAGGCGGAGGTTGTAGTGAGCCAAGATCGTGCCATTGCACTCCATCCTGGGTGACAGTGTGAAGATTCCATCTCAAAAAATAAAAAATAAGGGGAAAACCCCCAGAATCTGTTCTATCTGACAAAATAACTTTGTTCTTAAAGTTTATTTATGTATTTATTTATTTTTTAAAGACAGGGTTTCACCATGTTGGCCAGGCTGGTCTTGAACTCCTAACCTCAGGTGATCCGCCTGCCTCGGCCTCCCAAAGTGCTGAGATTACAGGCGTGAGCCACCACACCCGGCCTGTTCTTAAAATTTAGTCCCTGAATGTCCTGGGAATTAGCCTTTAGAATGCTAAGACGCATCTACCTTTGACATACTCTACACTGAGGGCCTCATTGAATCTGGTTATTGCCAGAGGTCAACTAAGCTCTTAAACCTACTGTGTATATTACATGATTTAATAGCCCTATGAAAAGACATCATGGAACACAATAGGCAATGACAGGTAATGATGCTCCAGTGACGGTCCCATCTTTGGTTGATGGTAGATGAAGCAATATGAGTAAGAGTTATGAACCTCATCACAATATCAAGCTTAAAAACTTAGCTGTGCTTCATCAAAATCAGAGAGTAAAGTGACAATGGAATCAGCAAGTAGGAGATTTTACTCAGGGAAAAGGAGGGAGTTTCAAGGATGGTGGTGAAGGGAGATTGTCAAAGGTGGATGACAGATGTGCAGGACCACAGGGATTATCCACCCAGATTGTAGCAGTGGGCTCTAAGAGAACGAATTTCAGATGAACTTGATCGCATGTGTAATGTGCTTACATGTATTGAGAAAAGACTGAGACGATTGGAGAGTGTGTGAAGATAACTTGGTGATAAATATCTAGGAAAATATGCCAGAAAACAAAAACGTTTTATTTCTCTTAGTTAAAGAGAAAACAAAAAGTTATGAAGGATGCTATGGGAAGAGATGAAAGATATCTTTACCTACTACTGGGTATGATCCAGGATATGTTGTTAAGTTAAATACTTCTATTTTCCTAGATAATAGTTTGTTCTTGCACTGCTGTAAAGAACTACTTCAGACTAGCTAATTTATAAAGAAGAGGTTTAATTGGCTCATGATTCTGTAGGCTGTACAGGAAGTATGGCTGGAGAGACCTCAGGAAACTTACAATCATGGTGTAGGGGAAAGCAGGCACGCACATCTTGTGTGGCTGGAGCAGGATGAAGAGAGAGAAGGAGGGGGTGCTACACATGACATATGGTTTTAAACAACCATATGTCATGAGAACTCACTCACACCACGAGAACAGCAAGGGGGAAATCTGCCCCCGTGATCCAGTCATCTAGCACCAGGCCCCTCTTCCAAAACGGGGGATTACAATTCAGCGTGAGATTTGAACAGAGACACAAATCCAAACCATATCACCCTAATGTTATGTATTTGACTACATTAAAATTAAAACAAGAGAAAGCTCATTTGAGAGGAAGGTTAAAAATAAAATTAAAAACAAGAAAAGGACAATTCGTAAAATAAATTTAAGGCAAGGGAGATAATAGCTAGAAATTTTAAAATACATATTGCTTTATAGATGTGACTTTGGAACCTGTTTAACATTCTACCTAATTACTAAACAAAATTAAGTTTTAAAATACAATCCCTAAAAAGCAAAAGTAAAATGAAACAAATGAACCTCACTGTTGGCATTATCCCACAGAGGAAAACCATTGCAAATGGCTATTACAACACAGTTATTTGTCTATGTGTTGTTAGTGGCATATATTCTAAGGAGAACTATTTTCAATAGTTATAACTGTTTTCAGTAATCGTATTAGCGGTAGTAGTGTTGGTATTGCTACTCTGAGACTATAGTATAATTATGTTGTTATCAGCTGGAATACTCAGTTTAAAAAAAAGATAAATATGCAAGATCAATGAGGTTACAAAAAACCCTGCACCTGAATTGACAGTATCAACATACACTTGTATGTATTTTATCATATATCGATGTCATATATATGTTACGTATACATATCTTATATCTGTTCACTGTTCACTAGAAAAAAATGATCAACCCACTGACAATAAGCAACATTCATGCTTGTGCCATGGTATCTAAATATAATTTCCCAGTAAGTGGAAGACCAGAGCTGTTTGGAGAGAAATGTCCAATTCCAGGTCTGACGTAGGAAATGTGCAAGATGACCCTGGAACATCTTGTCATATTAGAAAATAAGGAAGCTGTTGGAGATTACTGAGGTTCTATCAGAAGGACACAGGAGCCAACTTGAAGAGGCTTCTGCTGACAGATGTAGGAATAATTTGAGCATATATGATAAGGGCATTAGCAATGAATGGAAATATATCTAATATGGTCATGCTGCAGCTTCATAAGCGGTGTTATTTTAGTAATTATTTAGTAGATCACCTAGTTATCTGTCTCTCCATTGAAGTGCTGTGATACTCACTGCCTTGATATACCGCCTTGTTTTCAATAATAGCTTACCTGTGGTATGCTTTTTAAAAATTGGCTTATCTCTTAAAAATTTTATCTATTGCAGGGCACGGTGGCTCACACCTGTAATCCCAACACTTTGGGAGGCTAAGGTGCGTGGATTACCTGAGGTCAGGAGTTTGAGACCAGCCTGACCAACATGGTGTAACCCTGTCTCTACAAAAAGTATAAAATTAGCTGGGTGTGGTGGTACATACCTGTTATCCCAGCTACTGGGGAGGCTGAGGTAGGAGAATTGCTTGAACCTGAGAGGGGTAGGTTGCAGTGAGCCAAGATCACACCACTGCACTCCAGCCTGGGCAAGAGTGAAACTCTGTCTCAAAAAACAGAACAAAACAAAACAAAACAAACAAAAAACTATCTATGAAAATAATAATGTGCCAAAAGGGTTTTTTTTAAAAAAAAAAAAAAAAACAAAACTATTTCTTCACTCACATGTTCCTAACCTCTCATAATTATTCCATCTATTTTTAAAAAGTAACTACTATCATATTTCTTATAGAACACTTTTCAAAAATAGTATGCTTATCTAAGTACAATCATGCACCACATAATGACATTTCAGCTGACGGTGAACTGCTTGTATGAAAGTGGTCCCTTAGGATTATAATTGGGCTGAACGTTTTCTTTTTCTTTTCTTTTTTTTTTTTTTTTGAGACAGAGTTTCGCTCTTGTTACCCAGGCTGGAGTGTAATGGCGCGATCTTGGCTCACCGCAATCTCCGTCTCCTGGGTTCAGGCAATTCTCCTGCCTCAGCCTCCTGAGTAGCTGGGATTAGAGGCACATGCCACCATGCCCAGCTGATTTTTTGTATTTTTAGTAGAGACGGGGTTTCACCATGTTGACCAGGATGGTCTCGATCTCTCGACCTCGTTGATCCACCCGCCTCGGCCTCCCAAAGTGCTGGGATTACAGGCTTGAGCCACCGTGCCCGGCCGGAGCTGAACATTTTCTATTGCCTAGTGACGTCGTAGCTGTCCTAATGTGATGGCACAATGCATTACTCATGTGTGTGGCGATGCCGGTGTGAACAGACCTACTATGCTGCCATTCATATAAAAGTATAGCACTTACAACTATGTACAGTATGTAACCCTTGATAATGATCAAAACAACTATGTTCTGGCATATATACTTTCTATACTATACTTTTTTATTGTCAGTGTGCATTTATTTTATTTTATTTTTTAAGTTAACTGTAAAACAGCCTGAGGCAAGCCCTTTTCCAGATACTTCAGAAGATGATATTCTTATCATGGGAGGTGACAGCTGCATGCTTGTTACTGGCCCTGAAAACCTTCCAGTGGGACAAGATGTGGAGGTGGAGGACAGTGATATTGATGATCCTGATCCTGTGTAGGCCGAGGCTAATGTGCGTGTTTATGTCTCAGTTTTTAACAAAAAGTTTAAAAAGTAAAAAAATACATGCTTACAGAATAAGGATATAAAGATAATGTGTTTGTGTAGCTGTACAGTGTGTTTGAGGCTTAAGCTGTTATTACAAAGGGTCTAGGCTGGGCGTGGTGGCTCACACCTGTAATCCAAGCACTTTGGAGGCCAAGGTGGGCAGATCACCTGAGGTCGGGAGTTCAAGACCAGCCTGACCAACATGGTGAAACCCTGTCTTTAAAAAATAAATAAATAAAATAAAACAAAAAAATAAAAAAATAAAAGAACAAAGGGTCTAAGAGTTTAAAAGAATTAAAATGTTTAAGAAGTAAAAAGTTTGAGTAAGCTAAGCTTAATTTGTTATTTAAGATAGATTTTTTTTTTTTTTTTTTTTTCTTAGCACAGAGTCTTGCTCTGTCACCCAGGCTGGAGTGCAGTGGTGTGAGTGGTATGATTTCAGCTCACTGCAGCCTTGCCCTCCTCCCAGGTTCAAGTGATTCTTGAGTCTCAGCCTTCCAAGCAGCTGGGATGACAGGCACATATCACCATGCCTGGCTAATTTTTGTATTTTTAATGAAGATGGGGTTTCACCATGTTGGCCAGTCTGGTCCCAAACTCCTGGGCTCAAGTGATCCACCTGCTTCGGTCTCCCAGAGTGCTGGGATTACTGGTGTCAGCCACTTCAGTGGCCCAGTAAAATACTTTTTGTAAATGTAGTGTGGCCTAAGTGTACAGTATTTGGTAAGTCTACCGTAGTGTGCAATAATGTCCTTGGCCTTCACATTCACTTACCACTCACTCACTGACTCACCGAGAGCAACTTTCAGTCCTAAAACCGCTATTCATGCTAAGTGCCCTGTTTAGGTGCACCATTCTAGAATGTTTTATACCGTATTTTTACTGTACCTTTTCTGTGTTTAGATATGTGTAGATGCACAAAGACTTACCGCTGTGTTACGATTGCCTGTAGTATTCATTGTAGCAACAGGCTATATCCCGTTAGGTGACACATAACTATATACACATACATTTATAGATCTCCATTTCTTTTTAAAAAGTTGCACAGGTGTCGTTTTGGTAGAACGATCTTTTCCTTGTATGTTCATTGCAGAACTATTCACAACAGCAAAGACATGGAATCAACCTTGGTGCCCATCAACGGCAGATTGAATCAAGAAAATGTGGTGCATGCATACACCACGGAGCACTACACAGCCATAAAAAAGAACAAAGTCATGTCCTTCACAGCAACATGGATGCAGCTGGAGGCTATTTTCCTAAACAAATTAACAAAGGAACAGAAAACCAAATATCGCATGCTCTCCTAAGTGGGAGCTGAGCATTGTTATTATTCACACGGACATAAAGATGGGAATAATAGCTGCTGGGGACTACTAGAGGTGGGAGGAAAGAAGTGGGTAGGAGCTGGACAACTACCTGTTGGGCACCGTGCTCACTACCTGAGTGACAGGTTCATCCATATCCAAAACCTCAACATCACCCAATAACCCAAGTAGCACACCGGCACCTGTACCCTCTGAATCTAAAATAAAAGTTGAAAATATTAATTAAAAGAGAGAGAGAGAGAGAGAGAGAGAGAGGGAGAGAGAGAGAGAGAGACTTTTTTTTTTTTTTTTTTGAGATGGAGTTTCACTTTTTTTGCCCAGGCTGGAGTGTAAGTGTGTGATCTCAGCTCACTGCAACCTCTGTCTCCCAGATTCAAGTGATTTTTCTGCCTCAACCTCCTGAATAGCTAGGATTATAGGCGACCACCACAATGCCTGGCTAACTTTTTGTATTTTCAGTAGAGACTTTTAGTAGAGATGGGATTTCACCATGTTGACCAGGCTGATCTTGAACTCCTGGCCTCAGGTGATCCACCTGCCTCTGCCTCCATGAGTGCTGGGATTACTGGCGTGATCCACCATGCCTGGCTGAGAAATAGACTTTATAAGACAAACAAATATTGCACAAGTAAGCTAATTATGTACTTATTATCCTACCCTACACCTTTTTTTTTTTAAATCTGAAAAATATATCTTGAGGCCCTTCACATACTGATATATCTGGAGCTATGTAATTCTTTTTAATGAGTACAAAGTACCCATTATACAGATGTTCCATAATTTATTTACCTAATTCCACGTGGATGCATAGTTAGGTTTGTTTCAGTTTTATGTGATCTTGTCTATTTGGTATTGCTGTTTAACTTCACACAAGTTTATACCTTATTTGACTGTGAACTCTTCATTAAGGCGTGAAGTCTATTGCAAGTTTCTCTATGTCACACACTGTAAGCTCTAGAAAATACGTACTTCAGTGATAATGTCTGCTTTGCCCTCAGATTGAAGTCTCCTTGAAAAATGTTCACATGTCATTTCACTACTGCAAATTTCCACAGTTTTACTCTTGAGGTCAGTAAACAATCATTGCTAGGGTAAACAAGGAGCTCTTTACAAAGCTGCAGACCACTTAACACGTTATAGATCAAAGATAACACTCGAAATTGTTCAGAGGTGAAGAGGCGTAATTGACTTTGTGCTCCGAAGACTGTGTCCTGGATATTTGGGTTAATTCTGTCTTTATGGCTCTTGCTTTGTCTTAGGACCATTAGATTTCGTTTGAAGGTGAAGGATGAACAGCACACCATGTACCAACAAACGACACAACTGTAGACTCCCACACAGTTTTCTCCCACACGTCTTTGGTGATCCGGATTCCTTACTCAAGTAGAACATGACTTCAGCCTACCTCCATAACAGCTACGGAACCGTTCGCTCCCAGTACAGGTCCTTCACCGACTACAGAGCAGTTTCTATTATAATAAAAGCAACAGACTGAAAATACTTGAAAGCCGTTCTGTGTACATGGCAAAATTATGAAATGCACCCTAAACAGAGTGTTGAATATGCCTGAAGATGTCAGAGTGTGATTGTTTGCAGCAGATTATCAGTGCATTTGTGAGGAAGATGAAAATCTGTAATAGGTATGACTCAACCTTGATGCCAATAGAGCATTATTCCTCATAGAGGTGAAATACTATTCTCACCATGAATTTAAAATGGTGAGGGGTATAAGCCACCTGCGTTTAAAGTAAGCAAACAAATGATAGCACTGTCTAATAAAATGACTATTAAATGAGAGATATATGCATGAATGGATGAAGCAAAAAAAAAAAAAAAAAAAGAGAGAGAAAAATTCATGAATTCACTGACAGTCTGATGTACAGGGTTTGCGGTTTATAACATCATCAGAGTTATACAACAGCATTATGTCCCTGAGAGCTGTGCAGGTATCTCTTTCTCTTTCTGTTCTTTGCATACAATGGGGGATCCCAGGCTGGACCCATGCCTTACCCAGGACATTTCCTTTCTGTGGCATGTGAGCAGAGCCGTTACCAATGCTAAGATTTACTGCTTTGGGGATCGGTTCAGAACAAATGTTCCAAACAGCCGTCTGCCTCGGGCAAGGTAATTTTGGACAAATTCAACAAGACTTCAAAGGAAGCCACCTACTACAATGCCTAAGGAGGATAAAGACATGATTTAAATGAATGTATTGCAATTAGTGGGTATTTACTTTATATGTTGCCAAGTTCTGATAGCTTTCTCTAACCCTCAGGGAAATAATATATATGTCTACTTCTGGTGAGCTGAAGAAATGGGATATGTGCTTCCCGGAGAGACAGGTGTTGTGAACATACACAGATCTAAAAGAGAGAAAAGATTAAAAAGTCCATGAAAGCTGGAGACAAAGAATAAATGCAATGTTTGCTTTGAGGTGAAAAAAACAAAAGGCGAGTTAAGTGTTGTTCTTTCAGTGTCCTCTTCCCTGGAAAAGAGACCCTCTGTTGTGAAAAATCTGTTTTCTTTGAAAATAGTTTGTATTAACTAAAGAAAGTAAAGAGGAGGCAACATTTAACATCAGTAAATGCAGGAAAGCCACTTATCAATTAAAGGAGTCTTGGACCACCAAGCAGATTTGGGTACATCCTGAAATGCTTCGATGTTAATCCAATCATTCAGCACGAAGCATTCCAGCAGTAGAGGAAATTAAGGATTAAACTGTGGTGGGAAGAATGAGACAGCAAGATGCTAGACGTATAGTCTGAGTGGACTTTAATCAAATCAAGCCAGAAACAGAGCAAAATGGAAATCTAATAGCACAGTGTTTTCATATTCATGTTCACAGTTTCATTCCAGACCATACATTGACAAGTGAGGTTTTATGTGAGAATTGTTACAGGAAAAGACCAGCATGTTCTCTTAGCATTTCTCAAAGAACGAGCAAGTCAGCCCAAATTTAGTCAAAAAACACTGCATAGAGACTTCTATTTGAAGTGAAAGGGAGGGCAGAAGAAGCTACATGCCAAATAGTTCCTTAATTCGATTTATCTTTGCCCTGAAAAGATCTCAAAGAGAGGGAAAGCAAAATACAATCTATTCTATGTTCTTGTTTATTTCAGACAATACACAATCGAGCAAATAAACTCCCACTGAAAACTCTAATCCAACACACAGATTTAAAGGCAGGCCTAAAATGAGTAGAAGTCTGTTAGTCAATAAGATTGCTTTACTCCGATTTTAAAACTTGATTTATCTAGATAATCACCAACATTCGCCTCTGCTGGAGACATGATCACATGGCTTCATCATGTAGGTAAACTAACATCTTCCTGAACTTTGCACTTAAAAACATATCTTGATGGTTAGAACTTATCAAGGGATTAAAACACTTTCAAAAACTAGACTCCATAGAGAACTTTTCTAATATCCTTCTGGGAGTTGCCATTGGGAACACGTTCTCCAGTCTTCGTCATTCAGTATTCTGTAAACCAGCTAAATGTTTTATGGCTGCATATTTTTTCCTTGATGTTGCAGCATTCCTAGCCTAGAAGATTTACTGTTGCCCCATTATTTCCGAGATTTCTAAGACTGTTGCTCTCTGATTACTCTTGTTTTAGAGGAAGTGAAAAAAGAGAATGAAACTCTGTAGGGACAGGGAGTGTGGCTTCTGCCAGCATGGGGCTATTTGTTTTAATTAATGGTAAACCACTTTGACTGTGCTAAGGGTTGAATGCAGGTATCTTGTAGGTGTGTGGCCTGTCCTGCCTCTCCCCTGCTGTTTACTTTAGCGACTTGTCTGTCTGAAAGTTATGATACCACAAAGTCTCCTCAGGGTCTTAGAGCATGATGTAGCATGCAGACTTCAAAAACAGCCCGGAGGGATACCCCTGTAAGCTGCTGCAGGTAGAGCTGCCGAAGTGAGGTCAGAGAAGCTCCAGGGGGACAATGAGGAGGGAAGCAGGTGAACTCATCCTGGCTTCACCTGGATGCCCTGAAACAATTAGGCAACTTCTATCCAAAAAAACCGCGCTCCTTGGGAAAGCTAAAGGGAAGTCTGTTGTTAAGTGACTATTGTCACACTCTGAATTGCTATGTGACGTTAATTTTTCATTTCCTGGGCCTGCCATTCTACCCAAATCACATCTTGCTCAGCACACTTGTTAACAAAATAGATCCGGTTGATTGGTGACATTTAAGTGAGGAAGATTTCTGATTTTTAAAAACACATTAGCAAAGGAATTTATTCTGAGATAAGGAAGAATGAAGTGGCCGTGTAAACATAATGACCTAGGGAAAGCAGCCTGAAACCACACACACACACACACACACACACACACACACACACACACAGCAAATACGAGATTTTAAATAATCAATTTCTTTGGTGATCACAATTTGGCAAATACATTTTTGCTTTATCATTTCTGAAACAATTGCTTCTAACAAAAATTGAATTGTTTATTTCCCCCTTTGACCATCTTTTTGTTTTTTGTTATATGGGTAATATACAAGCAGAAATAATTGTAAAAGATTTAACAATGCTTCCATCACCATCCTTCCCTGCTCCCCTATGTACATAGACACATTCTTGCACTCTCTCTCATTGTTAGAGGTAACTGGCTAACATCAGAAGTTTGCTCTGTATCTTTTGAATTTCTTTTTGTCACATTTACATACAAATACACCTTTTTTGGAGGCTTTAAATATGAACACAACTAGAAATATAATTCATTTACTTGTTCTTCTATTGATGGGCTTTAAGGCTGGGTTTTTTTGTTTGTTTTTGTTTTTGTTTTTGTTTTTGTTTGAGATGGAGTCTCCCTCTGTCACCCAGGCTGGAGTGCAATGGCGCGATCTTGGCTCACTGCAACCTCCGCCTCCTGGGTTCAAGCGATTCTTCTGCCTCCGCCTCCTGAGTAGCTGGGACTACAGGTGTGTGCTATCACACCCGGCAATTTTTTTTTTTTTTTTTGGTAGAGATGGGGTTTTGCCCTGTTGGCCAGGATGGTCTCAATCTCTTGACCTTGTGATCCGCCCGTCTTGGCATCCCACAGTGTTGGGATTACAGGCGTGAGTCACTGTGCCTGGCTATATCTTTCATTTCTATTAAACTGAACTCCCCGCCCTGTGTTAGGCTGTTCTTGAGTTGCTATAAGGAAGCACCTGAACCTGGCTAATTCATAAAGAGAAGAGGCTCAACAGGAAGCATAGTACTGGCATCTGCTTGGCTTCTGGGGAGGCCTCAGGAAGCTTTCACTCATGGCATAGGTAAGGTGAAATGGGAGCAGTACATCACATGGTAAGAGTAGGAGCAAGAGAGAGACAGGGAGAGGGTAGGTGCTGGACACTCGTAAAACAACCAGACCTCTGTGAACTCACTTATCACTAAGGGGATACTGCTAAGCCATTCATGACAGATCCCCCACCATGATCTAAACACTTCTCATCAGGCCCCATCTCCAACACTAGGGATTATGTTTCTTTTTTTTTTTTAATTAAAAATTTTTTTTTTAGAGACAGGTTTTCACCATGTTGCCAGACTGGTCTCGAACTCCTGACCTCAGGTGATCCACCCACCTTGGTCTCCCAAAGTTCTGGGATTACAGGTGTGAGCCACCACACCCAGCTGGGATTATGTTTCAACATGAGATTTGGAGGGGACAAATATCCAAACCATATCACTCCCACATAGATGAGAATCTATTTTTAGCAGAAATTTCCAACAAGTAGAATTATTGGGTTGAAAATGTCAACTTTGCTATCTTTTTCAAAAAAAAACCTCATTTTTTGGCCTGGGCGTGGTGGCTCAAGCCTGTAATCCCAGCACTTTGGGAGACCGAGGCGGGTGGATCACGACGTCAAGAGATCGAGACCATCCCAGTCAACATAGTGAAACCCCGTCTCTACTAAAAATACAAAAAATTAGCTGGGCATGGTGGCGCGTGCCTGTAATCCCAGCTACTCAGGAGGCTGAGGCAGGAGAATTGCCTGAATCCAGGAGGCGGAGGTTGCGGTGAGCCGAGATCGCGCCATTGCCTGGGTAACAAGAGTGAAACTCTGTCTAAAAAAAAAAAAAAAAAAAAAAAAACAACTCATTTTTTAAACTGATAAATTAATCACTATCATGTTTTGCATACCTATTACGGGCATAGGGCTTTAGGCAAGACATAAACACATATATCTTAGTAGGGAACATGATCAATTCCCATCTGGGGCCTATTCCTTTTCAGACAGAAATTACTTTTAAATAAATCTTGCATTATTTGATCATAAGACTATCCTCTAAATCAATAAAAGGAAGTAGACCTTTGCTGTAAAGCTGATTGAAGCTACTTTATTATAATACCAAAGTTTTCAGTTTGGAACCCTGTGCTACATTGGCACTGAACGTTTGAGACTGGCTTTTGATTATGTGATTCAAAAGGACCGATGACTGCTTTGGGAGGCCGAGGCGGGCAGATCACCTGAGGTCAGGAGTTCGAGACCAGACTGGCCAACATGGTGAAACCCCGTCTCTACCAAAAATACAAAAATTAGCCAGGTGTGGCACACATCTGTAATCCCAGCTACTCGGGAGGCTAAGGCAGGAGAATCGCTTGAACCCAGGAGGTGGAGGTTGTAGTGAGCTGAGATTGTGCCACTGCACTCCGGCCTGGGTGACAGAGTGAGACTTATCCAGGTAAACGACAGGATAACTGTTTTTTTTGAGACAGAGTGTCGCTCTTGTTACCCACGCTGGAGAGCAATGGCACGATCTCGGCTCACCGCAACCTCCGCCTCCTGGGTTCAAGCAATTCTCCTGCCTCAGCCTCCTGAGTAGCTGGGACTATAGGCACGCGCCACCATGCCCAGCTAATTTTTTGTATTTTTAGTAGAGACGGGGTTTCACCACGTTAACCAGGATGGTCTCGATCTCTCGACCTCGTGATCCACCCGCCTCGGCCTCCCAAAGTGCTGGGATGACAGGCTTGAACCATCGCGCCCGGCAGGATAACTGTTTTTGCCTGGGATTCCCAGCCACTGAATATCTAACTATCCTCGTTAAGCCTAGGCAAGCCAACCCCTCGAATGCCCGGTAACCCACACCCGGGGTTAGGGGGCTGGACTCTTGACAGTGCAGCTGCAATGCACAGCACGCTCCAATGTGGGGCTAGCGGGCATGAGTCTCACGGTCTCTCTGCAGGACAGCATTCTATGACGGGACACCAACTCTGGCCAGAGACACTTACCTGTAGCTAGTGCGGAACAAAGCAGGGACTTGCTTTCATGTAGCTTTACACCCAAGAATGAACATTTAACCATAGGTTATCTGACAACTATCAGTGCAAAACTGAATTTCTACAGAAAGGGTTCAGAGGAGAGAGTATTTGCTGTGGGCTAGGATTGCCCTCTAGGGCTTTCAGGAAGAACCAGGGATTTGAATAGTTTCGGTTTAGGTTATGAGGAGGAAGAAGAGGAGGAAGATGAAAAGCAACTCAGGTCAGGGACCGTGGCTCACACCTGTAATCCCAGCACTTTGGGAGGCCGAGGCAGGTGGATCACTTGAAGTCAGGAGTTCGAGAGCAGCCTGGCCAATGTTGTGAAACCCCGTCTCTGCCCAAAATACAAAAATTAGCCAGACGTGGTGGCATGCGCCTGTAATCCCAGCTATTCTGGAGGCTAAGGCAGGAGAATCGCTTGAATTCGGAAGGCAGAGGTTGCAGTGAGCTGAGATGGTGACAGTGCACCCCAGCCTGGGTGACAAAGCAAAACTCTGTCTCAGAAAAAAAAAAAGGCAACTTAGAAAGGGAAAAATATGAATAATGACATGGAAAAGAGAAGGCAAAAAGTAAAAGATAGTAGCCAGAACCATGATAATTGCAATAAATTAACATTACCGATTGCTTTATATGTACTATGGGCTAGCGCTCTGCTAAGTGTCCTTTGGGAAACATTTTGTTTAATCCTTAAGAGATTCTGATAAGAGAATACTATTCTTTTTGCATAGATGAGGAAGTGGGACTTCAATGTATTAAGCAAGCTGCCCAAAGCCATGGAGCGGATATGTGTAGCCCAGTGACTGGAGGGGAAGAAGGGCAAGGCATTGTGGGAAGGGTAGAGAGGGGCCCTGGGTCGCCGTGAAGCTTCTTGGATATGGGGCTGACCATGGCCGTAGGCAGTGGGGAATCCTTCAAACAGTTTTGAGCACTGGAGTGACATATGAAAGGACATCTCTGATAAAATCATTTTATTTTTATCCTTAAACTCTTCCCCGCTCTCTGATGAGAGGTGGAGACCCTGTGTCACTCCAGATGTATAGATGCGTTGCGTGATGGCAGGTGGTGGTTACAATGGAAGAGCTGGAGATAAAGCCTGAACAGTTGTGACCTCCTTTCATCCTTGCCTCGAGGGGCCCAGCTGAGACCTAAAATAGTCTAATATAGATTGACACCTGGCTAGGTCCAACAGTGCTCCAGGGAAAAGAGCATGAGTTCTGAAAGCAGAAGGACCTGGGTTCAAATCCTGGCTCTGCCACTTTCTTTTTTTTTTTTTTTTTTTTTTTTTTTTTTTTTTTTTTGAGACGGAGTTTCGCTCTTGTTACCCAGGCTGGAGTGCAATGGCGCGCTCTCGGCTCACCGCAACCTCCGCCTCCTGGATTCAAGCAATTCTCCTGCCTCAGCCTCCTGAGTAGCTGGGATTACAGGCACGTGCCACCACGCCCAGCTAATTTTTTGTATTTTTAGTAGAGACGGGGTTTCACCATGTTGACCAGGATGGTCTCGATCTCTTGACCTCGTGATCCACTCGCCTCGGCCTCCCAAAGTGCTGGGATTACAGGCTTGAGCCACCGCGCCCGGCCGGCTCTGCCACTTTCTAGCTTTGTGCACATTCCTGAGTGTCTAGTTACTCATCTGTGAATTCTAGTGGGAAGAAAGGACTGTGCCTTGTTTGCACTGTGGACAGTACTGACCTATAGGCTCCACAATCTTTATTTATTTATTTATTTTTTGAGACAAAGTCTCTCTGTGTTCCAGGCTAGAGTGCAGTGGTGCGATCTCGGCTCATTGCAACCTTCACCTCCCAGGTTCAAAGGATTCTCCTGCCTCAGCCTTTCAAGTAGCTGGGACTACAGATGCATGCCACCATGCCTGGCTAATTTTTGTGTTTTTAGTAGAGACAGGTTTTCACCATGTTGGCCAGGCTGGTCTCAAACTCCTGACCTCGTGATCTGCCCACTCGGCCTCCTAAAGTGCTGGGATTACAGGTGTGAGCCCCCAGGAGGTGGCTTTTAAAAGGACCCCCCCAGGTGATCCTGTTGTAGATTAGGAATCACTCATCTTGAGTTCTCAGAGGACTGTTGTTTTTTTTTTCATAGCTGAAATCCCCCTGCCCCATGCAGTGCCTGACACAGTGCGGGCTCTGTAAATACTTACTGAGTGAATTCATAACTCTTACATTCAAATTTTAATTCTGGCTCTTGTTTCCTTAGTACAGAGTCTTATAAGAGAAATTATTGGGTTAAAGTTTTATTTTAAAAAACATTGATGGTACTTTTTAAATAAGTACTTTCTCTAAAAATCAATATATATTTCTTTTTCTTTAAAAGTAAATATATATATTTTTCTTAGAAAAACAATACAGATTCATAATACAAAAATTTCAAAATATAGATCTACAAAGGGAAAAATCATATAATAATCACACACATATATGTATATATGTGCATATATATATATATATCTCCATTTAGTTCTTTTCCTGTATATATATGCGAATATATGTGAAAAATATATATTAGACACCTATCATACAGTAAACAAAATATTTTCTAATCTGTTTTTTCTCTCTCTTTGTGGGTCCTACAATCATTATTTTAAATTCTGGTTTGGCAGTTTTTGCAATTACATTTCTAGCCTGTTAATAACTAACAGCTACTCTGTTAAATCTGTGTTCAAGAGGGATCTATTCTCATGGCTGAATTTAAATATTTCCAAAATCATTAGTAAACACAATTTAAAAGTATTTAGTCAAACATTTTGTTTGGTGTGGTGTAGACTGCAAATTTTCATATATTTTGCACTTATAGGAACTAGTAAATATCTTTTGTGAAACAGCAAGGAAGTGACATATTAGTAAAGCCATTTAAATCACCTAATCACCATCTGCTACCATGTCAGAGGAGGAATGATATTTTAATGTAGAAAATGTAAATGCATTTACTTTTCTAAAAATTAAAATTCAATTTGAGATGTGCAAGCCCTATGTCACTTTAGAAATATAAAATGGCACATAGCAATTGCAGAGGATACATTCTGGATAAGAAGGATAAAACTAAGTAAGTTAGCCAGGCATAGTGGTGCATGCCTGTTATCCCAGCTACTTGAGAGGCTGAGGCAGAAGAAACCCTTAAACCTGGGAGGCAGAGGTTGCAGTGAGCTGAGATCACGCCATTGCACTCCAGCCTGGGCAACAAGAGCGAAACTCTGTCTCAAGAACAAACAAAAACCCTGAGAATAGGTTTGCTAATTTTGCCCCAGACAGATGAAAACATTGTCATTAACCAGCTCCAGTCCTTCAGCATCCACTAGGTAAATGCGTGTCTTGCTTCTTAGCCACCGTGTTTTTGTTCCCTTATTTGTGGGCTCCTAGAAGGGAGAAGCCACGTCGAATGCGTCTCTGAAGTCCTAGTGCTTAGGACTGTGCCATTAGAGTAAACGGAACAATGGCGAGAAAGCACACTCCGTTTCCAAACCCCTTTCTTTTATCACTCACCTTTCTCTAAGTTGCTCTTTAAGTTGATATTCTTTATCTGAGAGAAAGATTTCGGTCATGGAGTTGGCGAACAGTGTTTATGCAGTTACAAACCTGATTTTCAAGATCTGGCTAGATTGAAGGAGTTTAATACGTGTGATCTTTACGTCTAACAACTCAAATCGTAAGGGAGAACAAACATGGGATCGCCATTGTGTGGGTCAGGTTGGAACTGCTGTGCGGATTCAGTCGCTACTCATGTCCCATTGCTATTTTGTGTTTCCTCTGCCGGAGGCTCCATTCTCTTCTCCGACTGTCAAACTCCTCCTCCTCCTTCTTTAAAAGCCAAGCTCAAATGCCCCTTCCTCTATGGAGACTTTTCCTCCCTTTCCTTCGATGTTTCCAAACTGGGCAGAAGTAGTCATTTCCATCTTCATGTTCCCACTATAATCTGTTCATGCCTAAATTTCAACACACCATTGTGCTTTTCTGTTATGTGTATAAGGGGAAAAGAAGTGCATGGTGAAGTTTCCTGAGGGCTGGGGAGGGTGATTATCTTCCTCCTCACTATTTGGTAGAATATATGATCTAGGGTAGGGAGCTCGTACTCTGGTATTTTTAGGCCCTTTTAATTTAGCATCATCAACTGTAAATATACTTACATTTTTTTTTGTTCTCAGTGGCTGCTGAGCTAAATCCATGATGATACACAGAGAATCCAGGATGTCCTTTTGAATGGGTTCTTTTGGCTGGGTGGTTTCTCAGGCATCTTCAGCCATTGTTACACTCCATGAAAAGGCACTGTGGGTGGGGTGGGATGGGGCCCTTGAGGGCAATGCAGCACCCAAACCCTCACTCTCTCTCCACACTGTTGTAAGGAGGGTGGCTCCCTTCTCAACCCACTGGGCTTCCAAACCCAAATGTGTTTAATCACCTACAAGTACCACTCATTAAACTACCCCTAAAAACAATAATTAGGTGCCACATTTCAATGTGAAGTGATCCATGTTACCATTGTTCCCCCACACAGCGACTCTCCCACTGCTGGTATTGTGACAGCTAAATAAAAAGGCCAGTAATATGTGGGTTTCTGTTTTTTGTTTTTTTTTTTTTTTACCTTGAGGAAACAAAGACTCCCCTGACGTAATGAGATACTAGGAATCTCAAAAGAGCCAAACAGAACAATAGGTTCTTTTATATATATATATATTCTTATTATGAAGCCACCAAGAAGAAATTATTCAGCAATAACATCTGGGAGGCTGGTTATTGTTAGAACCTTCAGCTCAGCATTGTCAGGGGAAAATCCAAGTTATTCAAAGCAACCTGTGAGGGGCAGATGACCAGAAATGCATGTGAGTTGTTAGAACTGACACTGTCTCTTGGCTGGGCGCATTGACTCACGCCTGAAATCTCAGCACTTTTGGGAGGCTGAGGCAGGAGAATCACTTAAATCTGGAAGGCATAGGCTGCACTGAGCTGAGATCACACCACTGCACTGCAGCCTGGGTGATAGAGCAAGACTGCCTCAAATTAAAAAAAAAAAAAAGACATTGTCTCTCACAGTCAGACATTAACAAGCAACAAAATGCTAATAACGATCTCCCAATGCACCTTGCAAACAAAACTTTCTAGTATTAGCCCAAAGTTTTAGAGCGGGGCAAATCTTTTTGTGAAAAAGGTGTTCAGCCAAGTGTTGCCCTGTATGTGACTTTTGCAGCCCTCACTGAAAAGCTATTTCCCCTGATTTCCCAGGAATGCCTTCATTTCTTGGTCAGCAGGTCTACGTTATGTCATTACCAAGACTCTGGCTCATCGGCTTGAGGAGTTAGGTCCCCCCACAAAAGGTCCTCTCTGTGCTCTGGGAAGTAAAGAAGCAGCATATAACTCCATGTAACTGCCACAGAATGTCCAGGCCACTAAACTGATGCCTTACCATGGCACTGGCCTGGTGCCCAGGGAGAGAATGGTGGCCAGGAGCCCCGTATGAGAGAATCTGAATGCTCCTGGCAGTTGGGATTCAGACCTTGGCAGTTGTCACCGATAGACTGGGCTGGGGCATCGCTGATGAAAGGCAAATTCCTGAGAGAAAAGTCACCCAAAGTAAGGAGTTTGCTTAACTTAGACTAGATTCGGCTGCAGGAATTGCTCACTGGAAAGATGTGGTGTTTCTTTTTTTGAGGCGGAGTCTCACTCTGTCGCCCAGGCTGGCGTGCAGTGGTGCCATCTTGGCTCACTGCAACCTCTGCCTTCCAGGTTCAAGCGATTCTCCTGCGTTTGCCTCCCTAGTAGCTGGGATGACAGGCACCCACCACCACTCCTGGCTAATTTTCGTATTTTTAGTAGAGATAGGGTTTCACCATGTTGACCAGGCTGGTTTTGAACTCCTGACCTCAGGAAATTCACACACCTTGGCCTCCCAAAGTCCTGGGATTACAGGCGTGAGCCACCGTGCCCAGCCAAGATGTAGTGTTTCTTATGGCAGGCATTGGAACTTGACTCGACTCCGAGAGCCCGTCTGAGAGGGCTGTGTGTCTTGGGAATGAGAGAGTTATGAAGTAAAACAGAAAAAAACCCGCAAATATCCTATGGGGCTCCAGTCATTTGAGAACTGGGCAGTGGAAGAAAAAGTGTGTTTCCCTGTTGGGTCCTGGGTGGAGAGTGGTGTTGGGACTGAAGAGTAGGAGGCGGAAGGCAGGGAAACACAGGGAGGGGTAAGAACAGACAGCGTGGGCCTGCTGGAGGTCGGGAGCTGGGCAGTGCCCCCCACGGGGCTCTGAGGTGGTAGTGAGCCTCGAATTCTTCGGCTCTGCTCTGCGTGCTGTGGGGATTTTTCAGAATGAAAAGAAAAGCTTCTAAATTTTAAAGAGTGACTAATCCACGTGAAAGGATAGGGCACAGTGACCAACAGCACAGGGCAGTGGCATTTTTAAACAGCACCAACAATAAGGCCACTTGTAACTCAGAGGGAGGAGGGGTTTCTTGGGGGGGGTTAGAAGGGTCTTAAAGGAGGCGTCATCGAAGCCCCTTAAAGGCCAAATTTAGGTAGTTGGAGAGAGAGACACTGGAGACAAGACGAACTGGTGAGAGCTAAGGTGTGCCCTGCTTCTGGCAGCACCAGTGGGTGACTTTGGTATGCCACCGATTGTAACCATTGGGTTTAAGTTTTTCAGCGCCTTCTCTAGTTTTCTAGAAGTTGCTCTGAGTGGACCTGACTATCTAGAGAGAGCAATACAGAAGCCCCATCCCAATCGCAGCTACCTTGTCGCCATACTCCCCCAAGAAGGCCGCCCGTAAGGAGAGCCATCACTGGGCTTCCCACGTCTCGGAGAGAAATCCAAGATCATCAGCGACCAATGAAAGACTGAAGCCAAAAGGCAAGTCTCCAGACTCGGAGTAAGAGCTGCATCAGGTGTGAAGTTATATTCTGGAGGGAAGTGACATTTCTGAGGTAGCAAGATACCAGTTAGTAAATTAATTTTGTCACTGTGGCCATTTGTATAACTCACAAGTGTCAACCTTTCACTGCCTGAGTTGAATACCTTTATCTTGGTTCACTATTGGTTCTATCTTAGTATACAGAGTTTGCTGTGAAATGAAAGATGCAAAAGAATGACAAGATTAAGAGAATTTTCGGATAGATGGTCAGATGCAGAACCAGGGAGCAGAGAAGAATGAAGTCCTTCTCCCCCAAGTCCTCCTCCTGCTGGGACATCATCAAGAGCCAAATGGAGAACTAGGTCTCAATAACCTTGAACTCATCCCTACCCTGGTCCTTCTGGAAACTGAGAATCAATATAACATGGACTGATGAATTAATATTCTAGGCAGGCTAATTCTGTTATTCTGCTCAACCCAGGAGAGAAGAGTTTTCTATGCAATGAAGATCTTTTTCTCCCAATGTCATCTTTGCCCTTTGGCCAAGTGCAGTGAACACCAAGTGAAGGGGGAGAGAAGTGAGGGGTCAGGTGTCTGGGTTGACAGGCGCTGTGTCCCCAGCCACACTGTCCTGCACTGAAGTCTGGTTCTCCCCGAATTATCCATGCTGGCTCTCAGTGCAACAGGACTCACTGATCCTTCACCAGCCTTTCAGTTCCCTTCAAGTAGCAGGTGGATAAAAGTTTGCTGCCAATTATAAACCCCTGACCTTCAGCAGTACCCGCTTCTTGACTGCTTCTGAATCTGGTGTTTTAACAAACATCAGAGATGTTAAGTGAGTATGGTGGGGTTTTGGCTTCATGTTTCGTCCAAGACATGATGAAAGGATAAGGGATTCCATGGTTGTTATTTCAACCGGTCTCTACAGCTATCTTTTTTTTTTTTTTTTTTTTAACAAAAATACAACTACCACTGCCCCAGCTTTACCACTCCCCACGAAGATCAGCACCAAAAGGGCTTCTGGGGTTTCCAGGCAATGGGTGTGTCAAAGATACTGTCAGTTTTATTATTTATTTATTTATCTTTGAGACAGAGTTTTGCTCTTGTTGCCCAGGCTGCAGTGCATTGGTACAATCTCGGCTCACTGCAACCTCCGCCTCCTGAGTTCAAGAGATTCTCCGGCCTCGGTCTCCCGAGTAGCTGGGATTTCAGGCGCCTGCCACCACGCCTGGCTAATTTTTTCATATTATTAGTAGAGACAGGGTTTCACCATGTTGGTCAGGCTGGTCTCGAACTCCTGATCTCAGGTGATCCACCCGCCTCAGCCTCCCAAAATGAGCCACCATGCCCGGCTGATACTGTCAATTTTAAACTTCTATTGAATTTTCTACTCTTTATTATTATTTTTTACACAATCCACAATAATTTCATGGCTGCATTCTCCTGGAAGAGTTCCTACGATCCGCCCAGCCTGAGAGAGTCTCTCCCCTCGTGAGGTCAAGGCTCTCAGAGGTATATGTGTTCTGTCACCTGGACCTCCTGGCCCTGCCCCGTGTCAGGTGGGCCACTGCATGAACTGCAGGTGTTGAGAAGAGCTTTGCTTTTCTACTTTAGCTGCTCCATGGACATCATCTCCCACCCCCACTTTATATTTTCAGCCTTTTGGCCAGATGCAGAAACGGGGATCACAGAGGAATGAAGTCTTTCTCCCCCCATGTCCTCCTTCCACTGGGATATCATCAAGAGCCAATGAAAGAAACATGCCTCAATAACCTTGAACTCTCTGAAAATCATGGGGTTAAGGGAATTTAGGAGGGGTGACTACTGGTTTCTCTAGAACTCTTTCCCCTTTGGGGTTCTAGAATGTGGGCTGAATAAAACATGTGGTTTTGTCTGCAACTGCAGGGCCAGAGCCACAAGCCTGAAGCCCTGGAAAGAGCCATTGGCCTGGGAGACTGGTTGTTGTTAACGTGTTAAGTGAAACAGGCAGTTTAGCATGCAGCGATGAGTTTCACTTACATAAAGAGGAATATCTATAGATAAAAGATCTGAATTCAGTAAACCACTCACAGCTGCATTGTATGATTATAGTTGATAGTTTTGTTTTCCTGCGCTTCCCAGCTCGCAAAGGGCATGTGTTATTTTTATCAATAGAGTTTTTTTTAAGCCTTTAAGAAGAAATAACATAAGGGTAGGAATCGTGCTTCTTCCATGTCACTGTTGTGGTTAATGACTTCTACGGCGGACACCTGGCTCAGCACCTGGATAATCCAGGCTCTGTTTTAGTGCTCCTCGGGACAGATGAAACAGTGGTGACTCGGGGACAGGAATGACACTAGATGTTTTACATAGGTTATTTTTAAATCACACTATCAAGGTAGCTACTATTCCCACCTTCATCTTGTAGACAAAGAACTTGAGGCAGACAGATTAACTTATCCTCAATTACCCAGCTAGTAAGAGTCCAGGCTGAGTTTTGAGCCCATGTTTTTCTGGTTCAAAATGGTTTCAAAATGGGCTTTCACTATTTCTAGCATGACTACCTGATTCCTAGTCTTAGAGCTTTATCTCTTTATCTCTGCATTTAAAACTCAGGTCTGTTTTTACCTGCGTCACTAGGTTAATTCGCCCCTAAAAAAGCATTCTTCGCTGGGTGCATTGGCTCACGCCTGTAATCCCAGCACTTTGGGAGGCTGAGATGGGTTAATCACCTGACATCAGGAGTTCGAAACCAGCCTGGCCAGCATGGTGAAACCCTGTCTCTACTAAAAATACAAAAAAAAAAATCAGCTCATCCCAGCTACTCGGGAGGTTGAGGCAGGAGAATTGCTTGAACCTGGGAGAAGGAGGTTGCAGTGAGCTGAGATCGCGCCACTGCACTCCAGCCTGGGGAACAGGGTGAGACTCTATCTCCAAAAAAAAAGCACTCCTCTCACTGGGATAGTTTGGTGTTGTCCTGAAGAGGCCCCTCCCAAGCTGAAAGCGGTGTGGCAGCGGCCTTCAGCGTAAGCTCAGACTTGCTTTCATTTACTCATTCTCTTCCCTTCTGTTGTGAGTGTTCCCGCTCCCAGGCCATGGGAACGCCCAGACAGAGTGAGAGCGTGGTGACCAGGAGATCACTGGTGCCCCAGCAGCAGGAGTGGGACCCAGGGGGACAAAGCACCCTCAGGCTTCTGCTGGGAGTGGCTCAGGCAACCGGCCTTGACCCTTCTGCCCTGAGGCTGTGGGAAGGCTGGAGCCTGACCGGTGTTTTAGGGAAAGGAGAATTGAGGCCTTTCTGAGGTGAGGCAGGGCAGACAAGGCATCTTCTCTTCCAGAGGGAAGTAAAGACTCAAATCATGAAAGGGATTGACTCCAGATAAGGTCTTCATGGTTTGGCTTGGCCCGAGGCATTCTGGCTAATCAGCTTTCGGACTAGGGTGCTGGTGTGTGCTATACGTGGCTGAATATTTTTCCAGGGAGTCTAAACACAATTAAGTATGGGTAAAATCCAAACGTCACTAAATAGAATTAAATGTTTCTTTGATGATTCATAAGACCTTCCCGACCCTACAGTGCTCCAGGGTCACCATGAGGTTGATTGTCATCCTCGATGAGGTGGGCAGCTGAATCAAAGTAATAGATTTAAAATTCGAGCCCTCAGTCCCACCCTGCCTACCTGGGTGGCGTTGGGCAGGTGACTTGACCTTTGCAGCCTCAGAGTCTCCTCCAAAATAGGGATGGCAGCATTACCTCGTAGGGTTGTCACAGTAGAAAACCATGTGCCTGAAGAATATTGTCCTTATCATCATTGCTATTAAGCTACAAGGACATCGAACTGCCAGCTTATATGTCTTTTTTTTTTTTTTTTTTTTTTTTTTTTTTAAGTGTGCTTCAAAGTAATGTACTTTGGTCTCCTTTTAAGGCAAATGGCTTCTCTGACAGCAGGAATTGCTGAGAAAGTGATGTTTAGTCAAGTATTAAGAAGAGTGCTTAAACCATTGTCTAACCTGCAGAAGCAGTACCTGTGGCGAAAAATTTAAACACTAAAGAAGAACATGCTTTTTAAAAAGTTTGCTTCCACCTTCATTGTTTCAGTGTTCTCCAGAGGTAAGCTTTTTGTTACTTCGTGTGCACGTGAGATTTAAATCATACTGTTCACTATTGTCCTATGACTTTGCTTTTTTTTTTTTTCAGTTGGCAACTTAGCTTGGGGATCCTTCCATTCTTTTTGAGGGGGGCATCTGCATAGGCTTTCTTAAGATGGATGCATTTCATCTTGCTTATCTATGGCTCTGTTGATGGACAGACTGCCAGCTGACACTAACGATGGACATTAGGCGATTTCTAGATTTTCTATGGCAAGCAATGCTGTGATGAACACAGAATGGCGTTCGTGCACTGACTCCGTTGTTAGCCACTCAGCAATTGCTTCTAACCTCAGGCCGCCTCAACCCATACTTCCTAAAACAGGTTCTTCTTGATCTGTAGGCTGCCCCAAAGAGATAGCATCAAATACGAACACAACAAGTGATTTTTGAAAACAGTCTGGTTTCTAATAAGTCTGTGCCCTTGTGCAACTGTCACCACAGCTCAGTTTTAGAGCATTTCCATGACTCAAAACGTTCCCTTACACCTGCTTACAGCCAGCGTTCACCCAGCAAGATCTAGGCGACCCCCAGTAGACTTTCTGTCTCTACAGTTGTTTGACGTATCTAGAAAGTTCATATAAGTAGAACCACGATTTGTAAGACTACATGTTGTGTCTGGCTTCTTTTCCTTAGGAAAATGTTTTTTTGAGGTTCCGTCAGGTTGCTGGACAGGTCAGTTACTGCCGAGCTGTGTTACATTACAGAGATATCGCACATATTGTCTGTTCATTTGAATTATTTCCAGTTTAGGTCTATTTTCAGTTTATGCCTATTATGAATAATGACGTCACAAACATTTGTGTACAAGTTTTTGTATGGGTGGGTACTAGGAATGGAATTACTGGAAAGTACATATTTAACTTTTAAAAAGAACTGCCGAAATTTTCCAGTCATTCTTTTGTTTTACACGCCTACCAGCAATGTATGTGGGTTCTAGTTTCTCAGTGTATTCACTACCTCTTGTTCCTGTCAGTCTTTTTATTTCATTTTAGTTTATCTTTTAGAGGTGGGATCTCTCTGTGCTGCCCAGGCTGGAGTGCAGTGGTGTGATCATAACTCACGGTACCCTAGAACTCCTGGGCACAAGGGCCCCTCATACCTCAGCCTCCCCAATAGCTGGAACTACAGGCACATGCCACCATGCTTGGCTAATTTTATTTTTATTTAAAAAGATCTTTTTGGCCAGGCGTGGTGGCTCACGCCTGTAATCCCAGCACTTTGGGAGGCCGAGGTGGGTGGATCACGAGGTCAGGAGATCGAGACCATCCTGGTCAACATGGTGAAACCCCGTCTCTACTAAAAGGACAAAAAATTAGCTGGGCATGGCGGTGCGTGCCTGTAATCCCAGCTACTCAGGAGGCTGAGGCAGGAGAATTGCCTGAACCCAGGAGGTGGAGGTTGCAGTGAGCTGAGATCGCGCCATTGCACTCCAGCCTGGGTAACAAGAACGAAACTCCATCTCAAAAAAAAAAAGATCTTTTTTTTTCTTTTTTTGTAGAGACAGTATCACACTATGTTGCTCAGGCTGGCCTCAAGCAAGCCTCCTGCCTCAGCGTTTCAAAGTGCTGGAAATACACGTATGAGTCACTGCACGTGGCTGGTGTTTATTATTAATTAATTAATTAATTAATATTTTGAGACAGAGTTTCATGTTGTCACCCAGGCTGGAGTGCACTAGTGTGATCTTGGCTCCCTGCACCCTCCATCTCCTGAGTTCTAGCAATTCTCCTGCCTCACGCTCCCAAGTAGCTGAGATTATAGGGGCCTACCACCATGCCTGGCTAATTTTTATATTTTTGGTAGAGATGAGGTTTTTTGGCTGTACTGGTCTTGAACTTCTGACCTAAGGTGATCCACCTGCCTTGGCCACCCAAAGTGCTGGGATTACAGGCATGAGCTACCGTGCCTGGCCCAGTCTTTTTTTATTATAAGTACCTAGTGGTTGTATAGTGGTACCACGTTGTCATTTAAATAATTATTTTCCTAATAACTATTGGTATTGGCTACCTTTTCATGTGCTTTTTAGCCGTTCATAATACACTCTATAGTGAAGTGCTTATTGAAATCTTTTGTCAATTTTTTTACTGGGCCATTTGCCTTTTATTTCTGTGAGAGTTTTAAATATATTCTTAATACGAACAGTGCATATATATGCACATTTATACATGTTACATTAAACACATTTATACATACATATATAACATGTAACTATGACGTGTATATGTAACATATGTAAACTATGACATGCCATAGTTTCACTTGCTTCTGCTTTTTTTTTTTTTTTTTAGACAGAGTTTCGCTCTTGTTACCCAGGCTGGAGTGCAATGGCGTGATCTCGGCTCACCGCAACCTCCGCCTCCTGGGTTCAAGCAATTCTCCTGCCTCAGCCTCCTGAGTAGCTGGGATTACAGGCAAGCGCCACCATGCCCAGCTAATTTTTTGTATTTTTAGTAGAGACGGGGTTTCACCATGTTGACCAGGACGGTCTCGATCTCTCGACCTCGTGATCCATCTGCCTCAGCCTCCCAAAGTGCTGGGATTACAGGCTTGAGCCACCGCGCCCGGCACTTCTGCTTTTTCTTAATAAGTCACTTTATTTCTCTAGGTAATGAGAGTGTTATTTCTTAGCTCTTAACAAGGTTCTGTGTGTGTGTGTGTGTGTGTGTGTGTGTGTGCTTGCGTGCACACGTGCATGTGGGTGTGTGTGTTCTCTAGACCTACATTGCTCCTGATTTTTGGGACTCCCGATTCTCATTTATTTCAAACCTTCATTGATTATAGCATATGCAGGTCCTCATTCTTTATTTGAAATTCTTCGGGCCAGATGTGTTTTAAAATTCATGGTGTTTTAACTTTAGAAAGATAGAACAGTGAATATGCTGAATTAATGTTCTCAGGGAGTCAAGAGGGCTAATATTTCATACTATGAACATATTCATCTTTTAAAACATCCTGAATATTTACAAGATCTGAAATAAAGACTATAATTAATTCATATCAGTTTAGATTGGATTTTGTAACATGGATTCAGGTCTGGTCAGTGTCTGGAGGGAGATAAGTTATTAAAAAAAAAAAAACAACACCTGTCTATTTAGACCATTTTTGGATTTCCAGGTTGAGAGTAAGGGCTTCTGGGTTTGTGTTTCCTGACGCGCTGCACCTGCTGCCTGCCGTAGTGTGTGGACTCCTCAGCCTCAGGCCGCTGCGGCTTCCGCTGCTGGAGCTGTGAAGGGTGTCAGGTTCTAGAAGACACGGGGAGGCATAGACACTGGTGAGGCTTTTAGTCTGAGAGAGTTTTCTGAAAAAACATTTTGAAGAGAGATAATTTCCACTGCAGACAGTGCTATGGTTTATCTTGTTCTCTTCTAGGGGGAAGATTTTCTGCCATTTGAAATCAATATGTGCTTTTAAAAATAATTCCTTATCTTCTGCTAAATTCTAGTGCCGCATTCGCTTCATGGCAGAGTCTTAGGCACAGATGCCTAATAAATATCATTTTTCCAGGGGTGCCTGGATTCCTGGCTTAGGGTGAAATTATATCCTGTAAAATGGAATTGAGTCAAGCTGTGGTATATTTGAATCCCATTGAGAGCTAGATTATACGATCAATGGCAGCTCACAAACACGTTTTAATCAGTCTGCACCTTGGTGCTGACCCGGAGGCCCACGTTCCCACGAAAGACAAGAGCATCCTCTGTACCCACTTCATCTGTCCACTTGAGCAGGGAGAAGCTGGTCGTTTCACCTAATGGCACTAAGAAAAAAGTATAGAAGCAATACATACTTAAAAACAAGTAATACGTCTACCATATGTACACAAGTAAATTATATGCCAAAGTTTATGTAAGTATATGGAGTTGAAAATGTAAAGGCCCCTCACTTCCTCCCGGCTACCCTCTTCAGAGGCCACCAGGTATGGTGACCTGCTGTGTGTCACTCTGGGCCGTTTTCTTTGCAGTTCTGTGCGCACTCAAATGCAGTCACACAGTCGCATCCGTACGCAAGGAGGTCATAGTCTTCAAACTGGCCTGTCACTTGCTTTGCTTTGCTTTTTCTTTCTTTCTTTCTTTCTTTCTTTCTTTCTTTCTTTCTTTCTTTCTTTCTTTCTTTTTTTTTAACAATCTACTGGAAACGTCTTTCCTTGGCACAGTTATCTTTTTGATGGCTGCGGAGCTTTCTCAGAATGTATTTACTCAGTCCCCAGTAAAAAACCCGTAGGCAATTTTTAAAAAATTACACAATATGCTTCAATGACCTTCCTTATTCATATTTTTTTTGCACACATGTATTTTCATAGAATAGATAGTATAAAAAAAATGGTTTATTTTTAAGCTCTCACTCCCAGCAGTTGCTTTAGTAACTCCGCATTTCAGCATTTCCCGTGTCCTTCTCTTGCTTCTCCAGAAAAGCCACGTGGGGCAATGCCCATCTTTCCTGGACACATGAGTTTCTGTTGGGGTGCAAATGGGGACGTAGGAAGAGGTTTATTTATGTTTACAAATTTGGTATACTTCTGGTTTTGCCTGTTAGCTATTAACTGGATGTCAGAGTCTTTTCTTTCCTCTCATATGTAGGGCAGGTCAGATAAAATAAGATAAGAGCTTGCCTTTAGCTGTGTAAATTGCTGCGACCTTTTTGGGAGAGCCCTTGGCAATATGCACTAAAATTTAAGATGTTCATGCTTTTGACCCTACAGCACCATGGACATTATTTTGAGACCTGAAAGATTTTGTTCAGATATGAATCTCAGCAGCTTTTAGCAATCTGTTTAAATAGTTCCTTTCATGCAGATGCTGCAAAACCTATAGAAAACTAAATCTTTTAATTCATAGAATCACAAATTTTTAGAGCCCTAGAGTTTAAAGCAATAAGGACTTTTAGGTACTCTGAAAAATGAGAGGATTGGATTAGATGATCTCAAATTTTTCCTTTAATTCTTAGCATTTTGTGGTCTGTCGTTCCCAGACAAAAAATAATAGTAAAGGTAGAGCAATGACAACGACCAGTGTAGGACTAGCAGAGGACCCTCTGCATTTAGGACAGGCCCCTTCATTGCTTTCATTCCTAATGCAGAGATTTTCTCACTTCATTCTTCACTATTGTATGGTCTTTCTTTTATGTGTGCAAATATTTCCATCAGCTTAACGAATTCTTTGACATAGATTTATTTTCATAATTTTTGAGGAAAATCAGTTGGTGGAGATGTAACCAAACTAAGAAACAGACTCTCTTTTTGAGTATAACAAGTGGCTGTTTGTTAACTTTTAATTACACATGTACAGTATTTTTCCTGTGGGGCAGGTGTTAACCTGATGTAGTTGAAGACCCTTCAACATTTGTTCCGTGTTATACGAGGTCTATATAACAGGAATTGTGGCTGCAGAGATAAATGAGATGGAGTCCTTGTCCTTAAAGAGGTCATATTTTGGACTTAAAAAAATCCAGTGACACTGGGGACAGAAATAGAGTCAAAGGGTGAAACTCCATGGAGATAGCTTTTAGCATAATTTAAATATAATCCAAATGAACCCAAACTCTTATCAGCCGTGGAGTATAAATAAGGT